>NW_016107365.1:2689160-2718603 GCF_001604975.1 Cebus imitator | reverse complement strand
GAGCCGAGATCGCGCCATTGCACTCCAGCCCGGGTAACGTGAGTGAAACTCCGTCTCAAAAAAAAAAAAAAGAAAGAAAATCTAATGCCTGATGATTTGTCATTGTCTCCCATCACCCCCAGATGGGACTGTCTAGTTGTAGATGACAAGCTCAGGGCTCCCATTGATTCTACATTATGGTGAGATATATAATTATTTCATGATGTATTACAATGTAATAATAATAGAAATAAAGTGCACAATAAATGTAATGCATGGAATCATCCTGAAATCATCCCCTTGACCCCAGTCCATGGAAAAATTGTCTTCCACAAAACCAGTCGCTGGTTCCATCAAAGGTTGAGAACCACTTACCTAAGAGCTATTTTTAAGTCTTGAAATTCTTGTAGAAAAATTTAATTCACTGCAAGCACAAAACTGTTTTCATTCAATCATTTTCAAAACACTATTGTTTTTAAAACATAAATTTTCTAGAAACGCAACTATCAGTTCACAGTAGGAAGAACTACATTTCGTTTTGCCTTCAACTATTTATATTGATCAGCAGTTCATCAATTTGACTCACTCTTAACAGTGCTAACCACAGTTAAAATTCTTTTATCCAGACAACATAGACTGTCAACAGAAAGGCAAAGCATGGGCAGTTTAATAAACTCCAGGTGTGTTTCCAGAAAAACAAAATTTCTAATGTTAAATTCTTCATTAGCCCATTAAAAAATATATACGTATTTAGCATACATATATTTTGTATGCTATATTTCACATGTAATTGATAACCACTTACCTATTGTTGGAGTATTGGCAGCACTCAATGAAGCAGATGATGAGACAGAAGAAGAACTTTCTGCCCGGGCTAACGGTGCAGCAGGAGGTGGGCTGGTGTTGGAAGTTACAGGTGGGCTGAATGGCCTGGGCTTAAAAACAAAAAGTTATTTATCAAAATGTTAAAACAATACCCCTCTTGTTACAGAATATTTTTAAGTATCAGGTAAATTTAACATATCAAACCAAATTTATTGTGTGCATTTCTTGTAACTTATCAGAGATGCCATACATCAGAGCATTTTTAAGAACATATCAAAGTCTGAAAAGGTTATTTTTAAATAATGCTGTAAAATGGGTCTTTGTGCATAAAAATTTTTCTGTATTTAAAAAGGTATGCTTAAGATAGATTCTCAGAAGTTAAATTAGTTTAAACAGTATAAACGTTCTTCTTCCCAAATGGGTTATTCACTTTACCTGACTGACTATAAATAGAGAAAATTTCTCTACATCCTTGCTAGCAATAAATGGATGAGTCACAGAAGAAGAAAAAAAATGATTAAAAATTTCTTATAGCTAATTTGGAAAATAAAACCTTCACTTTTACTTTTATGAATGGGTTGATGTAATTTAGGGAGGTTTTAGTATTATCTGAGCTTTCACTAACCCTTTGCCTTATTTTCTTGCAAATATTTTCCTCCTTAAATATTGCTTGTCATTTACAGTTTTGGTGTTTACAAATCTGTTCACATTTTCCTCAGTACTTCCTTGTAATGCTTCCTCACTGAGAAAACTCACTCCATATAAAGGTTTGAGATTCAATTCTGTTGTCTTCCCAATTTTCTAATGAAACATAAAACAAATATGAAAAATATAACTCTGATTCATTTATCTTTCACTTTGGTGATGGATTTTTTTTCCTTCCAAATTCCTAACTGTACCAATAAATCATTAGCAACACTTCCTGAGGTGTTTTGCTTTCTTAAAAAATAGGCATATTTGTCTTAATTAAAAAAAAAAAAAAAAACAACAAACTTTTTCTGCTTATAAAAGTATCCGGCAAGTAGATATTTATTTAGTGCCTACTATGTCCCTGTATTAGGTACTAGATACAAAGCAGTGAACAAGAAAGACAAACTGTCCTGAGTTATTTGAGGAACATGAAAAACAAAAGGCAAAAACAAAACCCTACTTGCATTCATACACTAGTCAACTCTTCATTGCATGAATATAAATTTACAGATATACATTTTAATAAAACTGTCATTTTACTGCAAAAAGTGTCTTACAATTTGTAACCTCCCCACCCATTTAACCATTTTTTCCAGAGTACAGCTTTTTGATGACTCATTATGAAAAAATTCAGCAGGACACTAACAATACAGCTGTGTGTATATGCAGACCAAGGTGGTGCAGTACGTCAGGCTGAGAAGATGCTGATCAACAGCTATTCTGAAACTCACAAGCCTGGAAAAAGTCTTGAAATCAACTACTGTGGGATATTTCTCCTACGGCAACATAACCTCAAGGCCAATATAAGGTGACTGCATTTTATATTTTTTTAAGGAAAAGGCAAAACAGCTCTTTTCTCAAGTGGTTTTCTCTAATTTTAGAATTATGCTATCTACCACAGAGGCCAATAGCACTTGAAATGTGACTAGCCCAAACTGAGATGTGCTACAAGTGTAACATACAGAGCAAATTTTGAAGACATAGCATACACATAAAAGGAATGTAAAATTCTCATTAATTTTTATGTTGAATATGTGTTAAAATAGTATTTTTTATATAGCAGATAAAATATATTACAATGAATTTCATTGTTTTTCTATGTGGCTACTAGAAAATTTTAAATTATATGTTGTTTATATTCTATTCTATTGGACAGCATTGTTTTAAAACAATGTTTCTCAAACGTTAGCATGCATCAGAATCACATGGAGGGCTCGTTAATGATACACAATTGCTGGACCCCTCCCTAGAATTTCCGACTTGCCTGGGGTGGAGCCAGAGACACTATTTCTACTAAGTTCCCTAGTGATGCTAATGATTTAATAAAAAATTTTAAAATCTAATCTGGTACTGAACTTTCGGTGCCACTGCTCTGAATAATGAATGGTTCCTCCAGTGAGTAGGGAGGATGTGGTTATAAACTCCTTCGAGTGTCTGGTGAAAGCTATGAGCTCTCTCTCTCCAGAAAAATGCACATACAAGCATGAAAAAAAAAAAAAAAAAAAAAAAAAAAAAAAAAAAAAAAAAAAAAGGCACTCCAATGTACAGCTGGAGAAAATGCAAATCAACATAACCTCTCTGGTGGGCAATACAAAAATAATTATCAAGAGTCTTAAAAATGTACATATAGTTTAGTTCATAAATTGCACTTTAAAAATTTTGTATTAAAAAATGAAGGCTAAAAAACCATAAGGATAGTCATTAACACATAGTTTACAGTAACAGAAACATGGAACTAAATGTTAAATAAATTTCTTCAAACTTTTAGAAATTTAATTCTGACAGACAACATTGTAGAAGACCGAGCACTCATACATTGAAATACTCTACAACTACTTAAAATGGTGCTCCCTGAAGCTCAGAGGGTGGTTTCTTTAAGCCTCTCAAGGATGGGGAAAGGGTGGTGTATGATGACAAGGGGGTGATGTGAGGGATTCAACCATGAGTCCCACTTTATTTTAATATATTAATACTTACAATTTAAAGTTATTTGGCAAAAGATTCTACCACTTTAAAGAAGCTTGAAAACTATGAAATAATTCATTCAGCAACATGGATGGAACTGGAGGCCATTATCCTGAGTGAAATAACTCAGAAACAGAAAGTCCACTATCTCATATTCTCACTTACAAGTGGGAGCTAAACAAAGGTTACACATGGACATACAGAATGCAATAACAGACAGTGGAGACTATTAAAGGTGGGAGGATGGGAGAATCGTAAAGGTAGAAACATTACCTATTGGTTATAATATGCACTACTCAGTTGATGGGTACACTAAAAGCCCAGGTTCTACTACTATGCAATATATGCATGTAAGAAATCTGTACTCGAACCCCCTAATTCTATAAATAAAATTATAATCAAAGAATAATTCATGATATAGAAAGATTATTTTCAAGTGGAAAACAAATTAATAATGCAAGGTATGACTTTTTATTTAAAAATATGCCTATACCATTAATAATTTTTGAGCAACTATTTGCACTCAACAATGTTCTAAGTGTGTTATACGTATTAACTCATTTTAAGTCTCACAATCTAATATCATTACACATATTTTATCCATGAGGCAACCAAAACTGATTAAATAACTGCTTAATGTTGCTCAGCTAATACATGGCTAATAAGCTTGCACTTTTAACTATATTTTTTGCCTCTGGATAAACACTTATGCATTACAAAAACTGTTAACAGTGGTTATCTTTGGGTGGTGAAATATAGAGGAAATTTAAAATTTCCTTTCTCTGATTTCTGTTTTCCAGATTTTATAACATGATCATATACTGGTTTTACAATCACGAAAAAAGTCAACTTATTAAAATGTACTTAAAGTTCTAGTCATAACTTGATTTAAAAAAGAGAAAAAAGTATTTTAAAATGTAGTAATTTCTTTTTTTTTTTTTTGAGACAGAGTTTCGCTCTTGTTGCCCAGGCTGGATTGCAATGGCGTGATCTCGGCTCACCATAACCTCTGCCTTCTGGGTAGCTGGGATTACAGGCATGTGCCACCACATGCCGGCTAATTTTGTATTTTTAGTAGAGACGGGGTTTCTCCATGTTGGTCAGGCTGGTCTTGAACTCCCAACCTCAAGTGATCTGCCCACCTTGGCCTCCCAAAATGCTGGGATTATAGGTGTGAGCCACCACACCTGACCAAAATGAATTTCTATATTACTTAAATAATAACCTTCTCCTTGGGACCTTGTACTTAGTCTTTCATTTCACTTCTACTAAGTCTGTTCACTCAGAAAAGAAAGATGTCATCATTTCAATACTTGGTGCTCAAGCTTTTCAATACAGTCACTGAACTTATAACTGTGTACCATCCAACAGGCATCATGCAAAGTACTGAGTATATGAGGTTGACTTAAGGCATAGTCCAGTAAGGGTAACACATTCACAGAAAGTACATACAAGGTGATATGTGAACTAACATAAATATAAGCAGAGTATCTGGGTATAAGGAAGAGAAGTGAAGAATGATCAAAGAGGGCTTTGCCTAGGTGGTGATATTTAGCTAGGTCTTAAAGAAAGAAGTCAATTTGTTACACAGAAAACTGAGGGGCATTTCAGATACAGAGAACATAGAAAGAAGACATAGACATGTGAAAGAGCATAATATGTTTGTGGAACACTGAAAAGTTTCAGGGGCTGGAACCTGGGTCGAAAAAGGGAGAAAGGTGGAAAGTCAGTCTGGTAATGCCGGTTGCTAAAGAAGCTTTATAAAGACTCTTATACATTCAGCTAAAACATTCAATCATACAGACAGAAACCACTGGAAATGTGTATCAAGGGAAAAATTTTAAACTGGACTTAGAAAATTAATTCTGGTAATTAAACTGGCAATCAGTGTAGAATATGAAGCAAAGTAAACCACATCAAAGGCAAGTGGACTGGTTTGGGAGAACCTCACTGAATAAAGCCTATAGATTTTCTCTATCTGATGACTTTTTAAAACCAATGCTTTCCCATCCATGCATGTACTTTTTATAAGTCAACTGGACGAAGTGGACTCCAGTTTCCTTATGTATACAATTTTAAATGCTGAGACAGTTGCCTTCCATGATCCTCCTTAGAGTATACTTTTAAGGTCTAAGAACAAGCCACCACTTATTTCCTTAACATTTGACTTTAAGTAGAATTATATGAAAACTGCTTCTTTATTGTGAGACAATGGATAATGAATGGTATTTTTATAAGGTGCTAACTTTCTCAGGAAATCTCTTTCCTCCTGGACAACGTCCTGTTTCATAGGTATGATCACTGAGGTAATAAGGAAGAGTAAAGAAAGCATTAGTTGGGAAAATTTTTCTATAGTATGAGGACATGGGTGGAAAACCTCAAGCAATTAACTGTAAAAGGGCATACAGAAAAAGAGAATCTGCACCTTAAATTAAACAGTTACATAATTAAAAAAAAAAAAAAACCTGAGTACATACTATTTCATTAATCCCACTGAGTTTGCCTGAAGTAAGCTTTGGTCTGGAAGCAGGCCTTGGAGGTGGGACAATGGTGCCTACAGAAAGAGGAGTTGTGGGCCTGGCTGGTTGAGGGGAAAAAGAGAATGTGAAGAAAATCATTAGTATGTAGCAATCCTTACATAAAAACATTCTATTATAAAGAAACTTGGTAATCAAAGCTCATTTTTCAGGAGTCTCTTTTTTTAGATGTAATTATTGATGTTTATTGAAATATTAGGAAGCTATCAAACATGTGTTTTTGAAGTGACCAGTAATATTCCTGAAAAAAAGGTTAACCTTTCAATAAAACTGATACAAATTTTATTCCTGTTTCAATTATTTATACATATAAAAATTAAATCTGATACATTAGCTGATGAAAACAAACCAATTTAAGGTCAAAGGTCTTCTGTTTATTTTACAGATAGTAATTAAAGACTAAGCCTTTGAAGCTGTACCTCCAGAATAATATTATAAACTATAAATAAAATACTTACCTTAATTAAACTTGTTAATTTGACTTTTAAGTTGAACCACACTGTAACATTTTTGGGGGTAACATTATTTGGGATAATTATTCTATTAGTTTACTAAAAAAAAATTCCCCGAATCACTGCAATTTTGGTATGTGTTCAAAATAATATCTTAACTTTTCCTAAGTCCTATATAAATTTAGTGTTGAGTTTTTCAATGCTATTTGCTAATTTTACAAATCAGAAATAACAGTATTCTTAGTCACATCACAATGTAAATTTACAGGATAAAAGTCAAGTATACATCAGCAAAAGTCACAAATGTATAAGCATAATCAAAACAAGAGTAAAAAAAGGGAAGTATACAGGTTTAAACCCTCTTTAAAATCATGTTCAATCATCATTAATAAATTATTTTCAAAGTCCTTTGGTTCATATTAAAATGTGAGCTATAATTCATAGACTGAAAAATATAATGAGTGAGAAGAAACATATTCAGCATGTTTTCAAAGTTTAAAGAGGTATAAAATTAAGAATATGTAAACGGGCCTAAGTATACACATATGGAAATAAATTGCAAAGCTGAAGGCCTTTAATTATCAATGGAGGAATCAATCAATGCATGAAAGGAAGGTGCATAGAGGTGGTAGGAAGAGACCTCAAGAAAAAGGTGGTCACACAGGATTGAAAGTACATGCATGGGAGGTATGGAATCACTTAGAATACCATAACAAGAGATAAAAGTTGCAAGCGCTATTCAGGTTGCTTAAGGAAAACAAAAAAGCTGATAATCAAGCTTATATCCTGAGGCCACCGTCTTTTTCCAGTCAGTATCAGTTCTTTCATGCTGCACTCACACTTGAAGCTGTACACTGGAAGAAATGTGCACCAAAATCTGAGGCCTATAACACTTTCCTGTGTATGACATATCTACTTTGATGATATGTTCATTATCAATGAAACTAGCACTAGCCTATGTTATTTCAAGCTTGTGAGGGAGTTTACACAGCGGAGGCATTTATTATTGATTGAGTGTTCTGTCCAAATGGAATTTACATTGACTCAAACCACGCCTGGCAGAAGTAGTAAGTTCAGCTTAGAATTTGCTTTTTGAGGAAAGATAATAACAAAACTTATGAACACCACTGTTTACAAATGAATCTATATTATATCTGCATATGTCAATCAGGCGCTGCTTCTAGAAGCCTCTGAAGGAGATAACTGCAATTGTTTATGTTCTTAACTGTCCTGTGTTTTATTTTTTACTGGTGGTGGAGTGGCATTCACTGCTACAAATTTCTATTAGAAACAGTGTTTCAAGAAATATGAATTGGCCTGTTACGTATTAAAAAACATAGGTGATAAGGTCTATTCTACATCTGCCCTCAGACGTTAACTATCTCGAATATACAAGGCATGCTTGTCATACCATTCTGTATGTGGACAATAGTGGAAGCTAATCTAGAATCTACAAGCAAAAATGATGATGTAGAATAAATAGCAGCAGCATTGTTAGCTGCTTCCGTAGATAAATTTTCAAAACATGTAATATTACAGCAAAGGTCATTGTGATCCTCAGACATGCAGCTGATGGAAGACATCCCAACCAAAGCATTAGGGAGCCCGTGAGTATTTTCCGCTTACAGTGCAATCTCTGGAATGCCTTCTGAGCATCACTGGAGTTATTAATTCTAACAAGTTCATCAGTAAAGAAAATCCACTGACTTTGTCGCCATGAAGCAAAAGGAAACTTAGATCTGTACTCTCTGGTGATGCTGTTAGAGCAGAATAAAATAGAGATTTAGGGGAAAAATCTGGTGATGGACTTTCTAGGCTCAGGATCTGACTAGGTTTCAAGTAAATTTTCAATTATCATACACTTAAGTTAATCAGTGAGAAAGGAAGTGAAATTCCTACTTTGCTCAAGGTCAGATGAGTAAGAAGAAAACAACAAACTAGAAGCAACAGGAAAATTCTAGAACTAAAATATAATCCATATAGCCAAATAGTTCTCTTGTTTTAATTATCTGAAACTAGAAAATTTAAATAATAGTACATGGATGAAGAGCATTAAATTCAAACTTCATATTAATGAAGGAAAACATGTACATTAGAAACTTAAAATGCTGAAGGTCCAAAATTATATAAAGTCAAGAGTTATTCTTGTTTTCCTAGAGGAGCAAAGGTAACTATTTACAGTCAATACAAGATCTAAAAAGATCTGACAAGGTGGCAAAGCGACAGTGCTGTGTATGTGAAGTCTGTCCAGTGATAAAACTGCCCCAGGAAGTACATCGGACTAAATCAGTGTTTGAGTTAATATTTAAAAACAGCCCAGGCTGGGTGCGGTGGCTCATGCCTGTAATCCCAGCACTTTGGGAAGCAGAGGCGGGCAGATCACGAGGTCAGGAGTTCAAGACCAGCCTGGCCAACATGATGAAACCCTGTCTCTACTAAAAACACAAAAATTAGCTGGGCAAGGTGGCATGTATCTGTAATCCCAGCTACTCGGGAGGCTGAGGCAGGAGAACTGCTTGAAACTGGGAGGTGGGATGTTGCAGTGAGCAGAGATTGTGCCACTGCACTCCAACCTGGGTGACAAAGTAAGACTCCATTTTAAAAACAAAAAGAAAAAAAAACCAGCCCAATTATTTTTCAAAAAATAATTTTAAAGTTTTGTTTGTTTGTTTTTGTTTTTTGTTGCAGAGCACAAGGGTTCAATTAATCCATGGGTAGAGAAAATAGTCTGCACTGGCACTTACCAAAGGGGAGGTAGTTGTAAGATATTTCTGTTAAATTTTTAAAAATACATATATCAATGTTTCTACATATTCGTATCTGACATAAACATGAATACTTATTTATAGTCTACATGGTATAAGATGCAACTGAAACTACTTTTCAGCCAAGCCATAATCAACATTTTAAAACATAACAACACTGGGATGCATAACTATGAGTTATTAACTGATTGGTTGAAATTATTTTTTAGCCTGCTTTAAGATGAGGCTAGTGATGAATTAAGATTGTGAAAGACACACAGGAGAGTAAGGAATGAGCTCACAACCTGGATGTTGCTCAAATGTTAAAATGAGTACCTGGGTAGAGGATGTTAAGATGGGCGAGAAGTGGATTGCAAAGAACGGTAGGACAAAATTTAAGACTTGTTGTAACTAGTGAGTACCAAGCAAACAATAAAAATGAATGAAATAAAAATTTAAGATAAAATGCCTATTTCAAAATTTCACTTAGGGCCTGTTCTGTAAAACATGATAATCTCAATTATGAATTGATTAGTTTGATCGATAATTATATTCTGTTCAAGTGAAGACTTAATAGTAATTACTATATAGCAGAATAACTATCTCTTTTGAGCATCACTAACTTTTTTTTTAAAGGTAAAATTTATAACATTACTTTTCATACTACATAGGCAGATTTAAAAATGCATACTGAACTGAATTTTAAAACCAGCAAAAAGTTAATAAATGTTATATCATTTCCTAATAGCTAAACATCAATGACCACTAAATGAAAATGAACCATTTTTTACCTGAAGTGATGGTGATATGAGCCAAACATTCTTTAGATAGGTAGCAAAAAGGAAGAAAGAGTACTTTTATAAAAAGAAAGAGACTGTACTAGAGAAAATGTCAAGAAACAATGAGCTGAATTATGAAGAAATTTCTATATAACTAAAACATCTGTGATACCAATTTGAAAAATTTTATTAAAGATTTAATAATTCATAATGGGATATTAACAAAATTTTTAAATACTGCTGAGAACTCCTCATTCTAAATATAAAATACCATTCTGACATTTTTACTAAACAAAAGAGAGATTTGGCAACCACATCAGTTTTTCCTGTACAATTACTTTCCTTATATAATACACACATAAGGTTAATTATATAAAACTAAATAGTAACAAATGATCAATGAGAAAGGCTATAATGCCACTTCAGATTATTATGTTCAACTATGTATTGACTGCTTCTTGCTGTTTTACAACCATTAATTACAGATTAACTTCCCTTCAAAGGGTCAAATAGTTCAGTGTTTAGGGTTAAGATTTCTTATAATCCACTTATAGTTCCTTTTAAAAAATATTTTGTCTCTAAACAGTCTAATTTTTAAAACCAATATTTAATTTTTAGTAATAAGATATTTCAACATGGCTTTTTTGTTGTTGTTAACCTGCCAAAGTGCAATAGATAGAACAATTACTTTAGAATAAGTAAGAGCCAGGTTTGAAACTTGTCTCCATCATTTATTAGCTATATGATCTTGGAGAAGTTATGTATTACCTCTGAGCTTTACTTTCTTCATCTATAAAACAGGGACAGTAAAAACAACTTTGTGCTGCTGTTATCGTGGTGAAATTAAATAGAACGTGTGGCATTCCTAACAATGTTACCTAGCATGAACCAGACAGATTTAAGTTCTCCCCCCATGATTCCAGTGCTTCCTTAACTCCAAATACTGGATGGCAATTCTGAAGTCCCAGAGAATAAGGTAGAAGAAACTAAAATTGATTTTATTTTCTTGTTTTAAACAAGCAGAGGTTTCATTAAACATACATTTTTGATGCCTGCTTTTTGACTAAGGAAAAGAGAAACTTAACATATTCTTGCCAAAACAACAGCTAAAAAGCATTCATCAACTTCTTTCATAAATTGCTTAGGAAGTGTTAAAGCCTTTCTAGAAAGCAGTTTGGCAGTAAGTATGATGGATATTATCTTGTGAGCCATAAATTTTAAATTGATACATTATTACAAGCATATTATGAGACATATGCACAAAATTTGTTATTTCTATGGATGTTCATAATACTAGAAAATTAGATGCAATTTAACTTCCATCAAGAAAGAATTGGTTACACTGATACGTATTTTGTATTTAAATTATCTATAAACAATAATAATTATTTAGATAATATGAAATACTTAGAAATAAACATACCAATTTAAAAAAACACATAGTATTTTACAAATTTTTATTAAGTCATAGAGTAATAGAACAAAACTAGAATAAAATCACTTTTATTTGGCAATACAGAGGACAAATTTTTAGAAATTTTGATCATTCAGTACAATGCACAAATAGAGAATAAAAGAGAAAAAGCAACTGAAGTATTTCTTATTTACAAAACAAAACAAAACAACAAAAAAATATATATATATATATTTACCTGATGATGATGAAGTTAGTGAAGATGAAGATGATGAATCAAGAGAGGGTCCAAACAGGGGGTCCCAACCAAGTAAATCACTGGTTCCTTTTCTACCATGATATTTTTAAAGCAAGAATTTTAACAAAAGAATATTTTATTAGTATAAAATTTGTAGTCCCTTATTTCATAGAAAGAATTCTAACAGCTCAATATACATAATTAAAAAGTTAGGGCCAGGTGCCATGGCTCACATCTATAACGCCAACACTTTTGGAGGCTCAGGTGGGAGGATCACTTGAGGCCAGGAGTTCAAGATCAAGCCTGGGCAACATAGCAAGACCCAATATCTACCAAAAAAAATTTTTTTTAATTAGCTGGGCATGGTGGTACATGCCTCTAGTCCTAGCTATCCAGGAGGCAAAGGCAAGAAGAGCACTTGAGCCCAGGAGTTCTGGGCTGCAGTGAGCTATAACTACACCACTGTACTCCAGCCTGGGTAACAGAACAAGACCCTGTACCTAAAAAAATTATTATTTTAAAATTTAAAAGTTGGATATTCTACCAGTAGTATATGTGTAGAAATTAATTAACAGATTTAACAGCCAACATTTGTTAGAAGCATAACCTAAGATAATGTGAAGTTAGCAGAGGAAAATGGGGAAAATTAATTCCCATTCATCATGCCTTGTTAGACTCAACAACCTTGAGGGCTCAAGTGCACATAGCACCCAATCCTAAACAGAAAATTTAAGTGGTATAAAATTGGGTTAAAATTTTATAAGGCATACTTATTTTCAAAAATGAAGAAAAAGAGTAAAGTGATTTTTTTAAGCTCTTAAATACAGAAAGGTGGCTTAAATATTTTAATAGTATCAAACTACCATTATTTTTAAACATTTTAGGAAATCTTACACACACACACACAAACACACACACACACACAAAAAAAAAAAAAAAAAAAAGAAAACGGCTCTATAATGAAAGTGCTGCAATTATCTAAGAGTACATCTGAACATACACCCACATGAAAGCACACTACACCTCAATGATAAAACCTAACATTGCGACTGCATAAATGATTCCTAAAAACAGGTTTAAACACTCAACAACTTTTCTTTAAAAATGACACATCCAATAAATATCACCACTGTGCTCAATTAGTACCTCAAAAGTTTCAAATAATTGTAAACTACCTATTTAATTAAGCCTATTTTTACTTGTGTTTTACATTAACTCTGGCCAGGCTTAATGGCTCATGTCTGTAATCACAGCACTTTGGGAGGCTGAGCCCAGGAGTTCGAGACCAGCCTGAGAAACACAGTGAGATAGTTTCCACATACACAAAAAAAAAATTTTGAAAAAAAATGGCTCCAAGGCAGGGGTAGGAGGATTTGTTTGAGCCTGGGAGGTTGAGGCTGCAGTGAGCCATAATCATGCCACTGCACTCCAGCCTGAGAGACAGTGTAAGACCCTGTCTCAAAACAGACAAGCAAAAAATAAACTCAGAGTATTCTTACAGAACGACACAGAAGTAAAAAGAGACCTATGCAACATTGGCTTAATATTTTTTATTTTTTTTAAGAAGAGCTGGCAACATGCCTTCTAGTCTCTCTCCCTTTTCAACTTGAGACAATCTTCTTTTTTTGAAGCTTATGAAGTATACTATTTTACAAAGTTACAATCAAAATTGAAGAAAGAAATGACAAAATTCCCATGAGAATAACCAGGTGAAATACAGATATGTATGAACTTAGGGTTTCATCATTTATTTAGAAGTAGTGAGGCTACCAAGGCCAACAGTGGTTAAATGGATTTTTTTTAATTGTAAAAGGAGATATTACCAAGTAAGAAATAATTTTAAACTTCTAAAAACTCCAACATGGCATTTGACAGCTTAGAAAACAGGATGATTTGATTAATAAAACTATACTGTAGCTGAAACTATAAAGTTAATAAAACTCTAGAAAAAAGAACAAAAGGATACTTAAAATGTAAATGTGGTGTGGAAGAAGGGATGAATAGGTGTAGCACAGAAGATTTTCAGGGTCGCAAAAATACTCTGTATACTATAATGATAAATACATGTCCTTACACATTTGTCCAACACCAAGAATGAACCCTAATGTAAACTGTGGACTTTAGGTGATTATGATGTGTCAATGTAGGTTCACAGATTATAATAAATGTACCACTCTGGTGAGAGAATTTGACTGTGAGAGAGACTGGGCATATGAAGGGGCAGGGAGTGAAATCTCTGTGCTTTCTGAAATTCAATTTTGCCATGAGTCAAACACTGCTTTAAAAAGTAAAGTCTGTTTTTTAAAAAAATTAAATATGGAAACTTACTCATTGGGTGGAGCAGATGGCTTTGATTTTGTTAACTCCTCATCTAATTAAAAAATTAAAATATGAAAAATTAAAGTCTCTTTATATTTCATAATCTGAGAACTATTTTAATAAAAAAGAAACTCTATATACATATCTCAACAGTATAACCACTAACAATTTTTGAATTGATAATGTAAACACAAATAATAACAAAGAAAAGGTAAATAAGATTTTAACAAGTTTTCTTTTGTGTACATTAAAATAACTGAAATTCTGCTAAATTTTTATTTCCTCTAATATCTTTAGTAAGAAATTACTTGTCAATTAAACTATGATAGTCATTAGAATTGCTGTTCTTAAGAAAGAGAAAATATGTGGGTTACAACTTTAAAAACTAGAAAAAATGCTTAAATACATAAATTCTGCTTAAGAATTTTAATTGATAAATCATGAATGCATTTCTCAAGTTCTAAGAATATTATTAGTGATTGTTATATTGACAAAAATTATTAACTCTTGAGGATGTCAGATTTTGAAAAATTAAGAACCTTATAGCAGCCTGAAGCAAATCTCTTTATAAGATCGTCTGTTTTGCTACCTTTTACATTTGTAACATGCTTCATTTCACAAGCAAGTGTTAAACAGAGGAATAGCATCATTAATGCAGAACACATTGGTGCATAAGCAATTTTTGCTGCACCTTCATGTTTTATTTGCATCACTAAGCAATATCTGATGAATGCAAAGTACATCAATATGAGTAACTTCCACAAACTATGGGGGAATATCACAGTACCCGATACCCATTCACTCTACATTCTTCACTTGGCTTGGTTTGGTTGGTTGTTCTACCTCAGTATTTATTGTGCGATTCTTCAATATTTCTGCATTTTGCTCTCATCTCCACTACTCAGCACCCTCCATTTATCCTCATTTTCCTCACACCCCCATTATTAAGCTACCATAACATTTCTTTATTTCAAGATAAAATCCTTACTTTTATTTATTTTGATATTTATTACTAATTTACTAGGTCTTTTAAACTATGTTAGAATTTTTATTAAGATTGATGTTAAAGTTTTTGTTAAATCTTCTGTTAACAAAATTACATAGCTTTTGAATGGGCTGCTTCAACTATTTTTCCCACAACCCTTGTTATTTTTAATGCATGATTCTGCAAAAGGTATTAGCACCCTAGAAAAGTTTTCAGTATAATTGTTTTTAGTATAATTAAATTATAATAGAATTTATAATTGTGACCTAACTTAAAAATAGGTAAAGCTAAATATTACTCATCTTACAAATGCCTTCTGGTTTACAAGACAGTATGCCAGTGAAACAGTTTAACATTCTTAATCAGAAGTTATTTTTTGGCTTTGGTGATTCCTGAAAAATGTTGTAGCTGTATATTAAAGTTCGAAGCATGTCTCTTAGCTCTACAGGAAATAATACAGACAAGTTGTTTTCTTTTTAAAATAATTATCCTTCCAGCCATTAGGTAGGGCTCATGATGAGAAAAGATCATTTACTGCTATAGCTACATAAGGCTAAAAGATTAACAAATTGCCTTCTAAATTTTAATAGACATAAAATATAAGCAATTCAAATGTCAGGCTTACTAGACAAATTCCGATTCATCTGTACCTAAAAAAGAAATGCAAAAGAGGTACCATAAAACAAGTTAATTTAGTTTTATAATGAAATATTTGTAAAACGTTAATACTGGGAACGTAATTTTAAGTTGTTTTTAGTACACCTGCCCAATTGCAAGGTGTATTTACATAATATATATACAGAAAAAAACTTTCAGTAGTTTCTGTTTTACAGTAAAAAAAATGTAGTTTTAATACCTGTTTTTAAAATATTAAAGCAATATCTACAGCAAAACACTAAAACTTGCTAATCTAAAAATTTAATACAAATATTCTGAAATTCAATCTTGAAAAATTACAATGATTTAAAAAGTCAATGGGCAAAAATATAAAATCTTGTACTTACTGGACTGTGTCGCTAGTAGTACATGGAAGAAAAAGAAAGTTAGTTTAGAATTCTGAATACTGTATCTTTCTGCTCTAATAATTTATCATTCCCTTAAAACACATACACTGTCAGGTGGGAAAAAGTTAAGCAAACTAGGCAGCAAAATATATTCAGATATAATATTTTCTAACCCAATATTCACCATTAAAATTGTTCTGATTATTTTCTGATTCTGAATTAATACACGTTCATTGTTTTAAAAATAAACAGAAGAGAGAAGAGTACAAAAGAGAACATTTAAAACTATCCACAATCTCACTCCCCAGAGATACGTGGTACATGCTTTACATTTTGGTATATATACTTCTAGGCTTCTGTTTTAGATATTTACATACATATTTTAAATTAGTTATGCTCTTACAAAATACACATTTTTAATGGTTTACAACCTCATACTTCATATATACTCATTATCTTTTTTCTTTTGTCTTTTTATTTTCTTTTGAGACAGAGTCTTGCTTAGTCACCCAGGCTGGAGTGCAGTGGCGCAATCTCGGCTCACTGTAACCTCCACCTCCCAGGTTCAAGTGATTCTTCTGCCTCAGCCTCCCAAGTAGCTGGGACTACAGGCGCGTGCCACCACACCCGGCTAATTTTTTGTACTTTTTTTTAGTAGAGACGGAGTTTCACCGTGTTAGCCAGGATGGTCTCAATCTCCTGACCTTGTGATCCGCCCACCTTGGCCTCCCAAAGTGCTGGGATTACAGGTGTGAGCCACCGCACCTGGCCCTATATTCACCATCTTTTAAGCAACTTTATACTTAAACATTAATCTTAATGTTAAACAGTAATGGTACAATAAAAACTCATTTCAGAAATATTTTTGGTGGAAAGAAAATAGTTCTAAAACTAAATTCTGAAGTACATGACTAGGAGAAAACCACTTTTTTTCCCCAAACAAATACATGTAACTACTTATATAATTAGACAACAATATGAAATGGTGAGAGCCTTTATTCTTCAATGTCAAGAACAGATTTAATGTCAATCATGATGATCACATATAGACATAATTAACTGTTATCCTAGGACATGCTTTTTTCACATAGTGTAACATTTTTAAATTTAAAATTGACATAAATGAGAAAAAAATTTATTGTGGTAATGTTTTATTTTCCCTTTAAATCCTATTAAATACAGTATTTTAGAATTGAGGAATTAACTGTTACCACTAACGACAGTTAGTAAGATCTTTGCCTTTCCTTGCATGAAAAAATAAATGTTACAGTGGCAGACTGAAAAAAAATTAAGCGAATATATAATTTAATCTTTAAATTCATTTTTATGGAATTCCCTCTTACATAAAGCTCACAAAACATAGAAGAAAAACTTCAAAATTAGATGAGGCAAAAATTAATACTGCCAATTCAAAGAATTCTACCTGAGACACACAGTACTATTTATGAAATGCAACAAATGGCAGACATAGTGAATTTTTGACATTTTCATTTTCTTGTAAAATACTTTCAAATGAAAGCAAAATTAAGCCAAATTCAATTTATTTGCCTGTTTAAAAATTATAAACTAAGTATTTCCTAAGCCAACATGCTTAACAATTGCTAGGTAATGTTTGACCAGACACAGGTAGGTAAGAAAAATAAAGACAAACATGTTCATACTTACAGATATTGCTGGGGAGAGTGTTATATTCCCTATAGATACTTTTAATTCATCCAAAGAAGCCATTGCGTGATGTGAGTTATTTGGATGGATTGGCTTAATTTCTATCCGATACTTCTTTGGTTCTTCATCTTCAGAGTCAGAATCACTAGATGAATAGAAATGGTTCTCTTTGGTATGTGGGTTTCAGTTAAAGAATTGTTTTAAAATTACCTAAACATATAACCAGTTTTTCACACATTTATTTTAAAAAAGGAATGAAACCTTTAAGAGTGAAACAGACTTTAATAGAAATAAGACTACTAACTTTTATTAATAAAAACATGTCAAGGCTGGGTGTGGTCGCTCACACCTGTAATCCCAGCACTTTGAGACGCCAAGGCAGGTGGTTCACTTGAGGTCTGGAGTTTCAAGATCTGTCTGGCCAACATAATGAAACCCCTCATCTCTACTAAAAATACAAAAATAGCCAGGCGTGGTGTGCACGCCTGTAATCCCAGCTACTTGGGAGGTTGAGGCAAAAGAATCACTGAAACCCAGGAGGCAGAGGCTGCAGTGACCTGAGATTGTGCCCTGCCTTCCCTCCCAGGCAACAGATGAAACTCTGTCTCAAAAAAATACAAAGTCAAATGACAAACAAGAAATAACATTTTAAAAAATTGAAAAAGGCTTTAAGTGATACATGATTTTCTTATAACTGTCTACTTATATGCCAACATAATCCGTAAGAATGCCCAGATAATGAAAGGATATCATTCTGATTTGTTTCTGGTTTAATACTGTAGCCTTCTTCATCTACATCGGGAATGTTCTAAAGGAAAAAGAAAAAAAAAATACTATAATGACAACTCCAATGTATAAAATTATTAGAGATTATCAAAATAGCCTCCAGTATTACTAAGGAAGCAAACCACTTATCAAATACCAACAGGTTAACAAAATGATTAACACTGAAGAAAAATTACATCTTTTTTAGTTAATTAGCTTCAAATCACACTCCATGCTTTGGACATCTGAAGGAGGAAAGACCTGCAAAATGAAACAGGAGAAACAACCCACAATTTCAGGGCAAGAAATCACCAAGGTGGAGACAAATTCAGACTGTTCAAAATCTATAGTTTTTGTTATAAATGAGGAAGAATACGTGAGTTTAAAAAATACTACCATGTGATTTGAAAGCTATTATCAAGCTAAATATTCCGATTGTTATAAGCTCTACGGAAATACAAAATCTAGTGCCTCCTTAAGCAGTTTAAAGTCTGGATGAACTACCTAAGACAAACCATTAACATCTGCCAACATCCCACAAAGAGTGACAACCAGATACCATGTATCTCATGAGAGGCTGCCCTGACAAAACAAGAGCAAAAAAAACTTGAACCTGAATCTGATCAAGCCTCTAGATCCAAATGCCAATTTAAGTAATATAAAGAAGTAAAACATAATACAGTAGGGCAACATAATCAGCAAAATTCAGACTAAAAGAAACTATAAAACAAACCACCCAGTCTTGCCAATAAAAACACAGGAAGCTAAACAGAGAAGGAGGGAAGGGGAACCTACAGATCAAGAGACTTAAGACATATCAACAAATTCAAACAAAGGATAATCAAATGGACATCAAATATAAATATAAATTTGAAAATACTAAGGAGTTGTAAATTATTTCTAGATGTGATGAATTGTGATTATGTTTTAAAGATATATGTAATGTAAATTCAGATGAAATTACATTATTCTAGAATTTGGGCAGAGGAAATGGATGGGCAGGATTGGCTAGGGCAAGTTGTTGAAGCTGACTGATGAGAGACAGCCCCAACATGAGAGACCATGATAGTATTATTAACATATATATTTGCATTTGTTTAGAATTCTTCAAAATATAAAGATAAAAATAATCTAGCTGGGCGTATTTTAAAAAAGTAGAAGATGCCTAACTATTATGACTCAGAAATTAGTTTTAATGCATTTTCACAGCTTCAAGAAGGAGTTTTTTGGTCACATCATAAAATTCCCATCGATTGAAAGAACACTGCAAACAAAGAGAAATGACATACACAAAGACACGGAAAGATAAACAAACGTTCAGTTCAGGTGTTTAGAAAAAGATTTTCTTCAAGTTAAAAGAAACTGGGCATGCCTGAAAGCAGAAGAGGAGCCAATAAATACTATAGATATCACAGATATGAGAGATAAAATGAGAACAAGGTACTCTAAGAGTCAAGAAAAAACAGGGTAAGACAAAGAGGCCCCTGTTCCTCAAGGAGTAGGAGAAGATAAAAAGAAGAGAATAGGTATTTGGATAGCAATGGTAGGTGGATAATCAATTTTTCACTCAAATCCTCAAAGTAAAAAATAAAAGGTTAAGACTATGTGTATCATTGGGTGTGGTGTGGTAAAGTGAAAGGACTGAGAATGTAAATGAATGGAAATACAAACCATAAGCAAAAAACAAACAAAACGAGAAATAAAAGAATACCAAGAAAATTAAAACTGCATTAAGACACCAAATTCAATAGCTTGAAAATATACTTTGTTGGTGAAGCTGTGGGGGAAATGCACATTCATACTTTGTGAGTATTAAAAAAAACTGGCACAACCCCTAGAGAGAAAAATTTGGTAATGTGTAACAAAACTACATATGTATTCACTCTTTGACCCAGGAATCCCATTTCTAGAAATTCACCCTGAAGACACAGCTCCAACTATTTAAAAATACATATGCACAAGGTTATTCATCGAAGATTATTTGTAACCTGTAATTATTAGAAATTACCTAAATGTCCAAGCACAGCTGAATATATGGTACATACACAAAATGAGGTAGAGCCATCCCTCATATGGAGTGACTGCCAGGAAATACTGCTAATTTTTAAAAAGCGAAGTAGTAAACAACATACATAGTATTATAACTTTTAAGAAGGACAAATAAAAACACATACATACTCCATCTACTTATCTTTATTTAAAAAAAAAAACACAGAAAGGATAATAAGAACACAATAAAGTTGGTTACCTACAAGGAAGGGCAATGGGATAGAAGGGATACAGGAAGGAGGAACAGTTCTCTGAATATGGTTTTGTGGTTAGATAAGAAAATATTTGATATTTTGGGGCAATATACACAAGTATTTAGAGACAAAGGGCCAGAATACATTTAATTTGTGCTCAAATGATCAGAAAAAATACTATACACACATACATAAACACATGCACAAATATAGAGAGAATGCAAATGTTAAAGCAAATGTGACAAAAATAAAGGGCAGACAAGTGTTCTTCGTATTACTTCATTCTTGCAATTTTGTAAGTTAGAAATGATTTCCAAATTTAAAAAAAATATTAATGGAAAAAAAGGCTGCCAAGGAATTACAGCAAAAATCCTTTTACTGGCAAGGTATGCTGTTCTTCTAATCATTTTCTAAAGCTCAGCAAGAAAGATATGAAGAACTGTGAAGGTAGGCACAACACAAGGTCAGGGAGAACTGAGGGCAGCATTTATGTGACTATCTCTTCCAGACCAACTAGTCTAATGTAGCCAGGACTGAGTTAACAGATGGAATTAAAAACTAGAAATAAAAAATCTAAGGTAGGGTAAAGAGCAGATTCCATGGATAAAAAGATGACAAAGGCCATATTTGTAATACTAAAGGTAGAGCACTTTCTCTTTCTACTGCTTGCTAATATGCAAATATCACTTTAAAATTCTTTAAAAATAAAGAGACCGCCAATTGTGAATCTTTTAGAAATCAGAATGAAAGGTTTTTCAAAATACTTTATCCCATTTCAAGTACCCTAGAAACATACCAGGTATTTAGTCTCCAGGAGGTTCTATCTCAAATTTAACAATGGACTACGTACTTTAAATTTGTTTAGAATACACTATATAGCATAATGTAATAATTTTAAAATAATAGCAAGTTGTTTTCTATACGACTGAATAAGCAGCTTTTGGACCAACCTCCTACAGATTACATCTATAAATTGCGATCAAAACACATCAACAGGCCAGGCACAGTGGCTAAGGCCTAGAATCCTAGCATTTTGGGGAGCCAAAACAGGAGGATCACTTGAGGCCAAGAGTTTAAGAACAGTCTGCTCAGTATAGCAAGACCCTGTCTCTACCCAAAAACAAAAAAATTAGCTGGGTGTGGTGGCACATGCCTATAGTACTAGCTACTTGGAAGGCTGAGGCAGGAAATATGTCTTGAAACAAGGAGTTCGAGGCTGTGGTAAGCTAGGATTGTACTACTGTACTCCAGCCTGGGCCACAGATCAAGAACCCAGCTCTATTAAAAACAAAACAAAAGTAAACTAAACAAAAAACACCATAAACAACTATCTGAGGGTAATGGAGAATGACCTAGAGTACCCACTAAAATAGCTCTACAAAGTGATTCACTGAAAAGAATCTATCAATAGGTCAAAATGTAATTCTAAAATGGTTCAAAAAATCTACAGAAAGGCAAGAAAAAAATGAAACAAAAAACAGAGGAACAAACAGAAAACAAAAATGAAATGGCAATCTTAAAATCTGACATATCATTACATATAAATGGTCCAAAAATACCCATTAAAAGGCAGAGATTGGCAGAATGGACTTTTAAAAACACAATCCAGCTATCTGGTGTCTACAAGAAACTCACTTCAAATTATGTCCACACAAAAACCTGTACATAATTGTTCATAGTAACTTTATTTCTAATAGCCAAAAACTGAAAAACAACTACAATGTCCTACAATGGATGAACGATTAAACTTTAGTACATCCAAAACAGGGAATACTACTTGGCAATAAAAAATGAACTGTTCAGGCCAGTGTGGTAGCTCACGCCTGTAACCCCAGCACTTTGGTAGGCTGAGGCAGGCAGATCATGAGGTTAGGAGTTCAAGACCATACTGGTCAACATGGTGAAACCCCGTCTCTACTAAAAAATACAAAAATTAGCTGGGCATGGTGGCTTGTGCCTGTAATCCCAGCTACTTGGGGGGCTGAGGTAGGAGAATTGCTTGAACTGGGACCCAGGTGGTGGAAGTTGCAGTGAGCCGAGATTGCACCACCGTACTCCAGCCTGGGCTACAGAGTGAGACTCCATAAAAAAATAAAACAAATAAACTGTTCATATGTACCAACCTGGATAAATCTCCAAATAATGTGCTAAGTGGAAAAAATAGGCCAATCTCAAAAGGGTACATATTGTATGATTTCACTTATACAAGAATCTTGAATTGACAAAATTATAGGAATGAAGAAGGGATTAGTGGTTGCCAGAGGTTATGGAAGTGGTAAGGAAAAGAAGTGGCTGTAAAAGGGCAACCAACATGAGTGATTCTTGTGGTAATGAAAATGTCCTCTTTTGACTGAATTAGTGTTAATATTCCAGTTGTGACACTACATGACAGTTTTGCAAAATGTTAGTGTCAGGAGGAAGGGGTAACAAGTACACAGTACTGTTATGTACAACATCTTTGCAACCTTTTATGCATCTTTATTTCAAAATAAAAAGTTTTTCTTAAAAGCAGTGATTCTCAGTGTACTAGGCTTTTCACTGCTAGAACTATACATAGAACCTTGATACTAATAAAAACTTACACATTACCTGGGTTCATCTTTACCCATTCAATCCATCATTTATATATCAGGGCCCATACAGCTGGAGTGAAGTCTTAGGTCAAAAGCAGTATGAACAAGAATAGAACAGGCAACTTCACCCATCAATCTAAAGGCAATTGTTTACTCTGGTTAAAGTGGCAGTGGCGATTTAAAAAATATATACCAGAATGGAGCTCAAGAGTCAACGAAATGTTTCTTAATTTCTGTTTGGAATGGAGACATAGGTCGAAACAAAAAACAAAACAAAAAAACAAGAGCAATTACACTTCCTTGGCCAACTTTCAAAAGATGTAGTTGCAAATTACATAGACCTTTAAAGAAAGGAATAAGAAATGAACAATAATTTCCCTATCAAGATAGCCTATTGATGGTTTTAAAAATAATTAGTAAGAGAAAGCCATGAATAGGTTGTAAGTTATTATTTACAGGCTACAAATAAAAGAAAATAACCCTGGACAACATAGTGAGACACTGTCTCTACTGAAAATGAAGAAACATAGCCAGGCATGGTGGCATGTGCCTGTGTTCCCAGCTACTCAGGAGGCTGGGGTGGGAGGACTGCTTGAGCCTGGGAGGTCGAGGCTGCAGTGAGCCATGATCGTGCCACTGCACTCCAGCCTGGATCATTGTATTCATCTGTTCTCACACTGTTATCAAGAACTATCTAAAACTGGATAATTTACAAAGAAAAGAGGTTTAATCGTTTCACAGTTCCACTGGCTGTAAAGGAGGCATGGCTGGGGAAGCCTCAGGAAACTTACAATCATGGTGGAAGGCAAAGAGGAAGGAGGCACGTCTTACATGGCCAGAGTAAAAGAAAGACAGTGAAGAGGGAGGTGCTACACACTTTCAAACAACCAGATCTTTTGAGAACTCACTTACTGTCACTCATGAGAACAGCAAGGGGGAAATCCACCTCCATGATCCAATTACCTCCCACCAAGCCTCTCTTACTGGGGATTACAACTTGACAATAGATTTGGGCTGGACACAAATCCAAATCACATCAACCACGGAGCAAGACTATCTCAAAATAAAATAAGTAGAAAGAGTCTCCTTTCTCTACTGTAATTCTTGGCCCCCAAAGGTAACCACAATTTAAGTGTCTCGTAACTCATTCTTCTAAAATAAAGATAACACATATATCCACATATTTATATATTATTTTTAAAATAGCTATCACTTATAAGATCATACTTGCTTTTATTAAGTTTTTTCCATATCAGCAGACACAGATCAACTTAAATTCTTATAATATCTATTACCCCACCAATTTGTTTAACCAATTTCCATTCTGAAGGATGCATTGGTGTTTCCAGTTTTTTGCTGATATAAACAATGTTGAAATAAATATCTATCTATCCTTCACTTTCTATATATGCATGAATCGTGATCAAGTGTGTGTCAGTGTGTGTATATACATATATACTTTATATATGTGTGTGTGTGTGTGTGTGTGTGTGTGTGTGTGTGTGTGTGTGTTTAAAGTTTTGTTACTATAACAGCAAATTCCTAGCAGGGAGGTGGCATGGTCAAAAATGAACTCACATTTCTTTTTGGGGGCAATACTGCTAAACTATCCACAAGACAGACAGTATCAATTTATATTCCTAAAAACAGTGTGAGTGTTATCAAAACCTTTGCTGACCAACAACAGTGGTTCGTGCCTGTAATCCCAGCATGTTGGGAGACTGAGACAGGAAAATTGCTTGAAGCCAGGAGTTTAAGACCAGCCTGGGCAACACAGTGAGACCCCAACTCTACCAAAAAAATGTTTTAAAGATTAGCTGGGCATGGTAACATGTCCCTGGAGTCTCAGCTACATGGGAGGCTGAGGCAAGAAGATCGCTTAAGCCCAGTTGTTCAAGGTTAGAGTGAGCGATGATCACACATCTGCACTCAAGCCTGAGCAACAGAGTGAGACCTTGTTTCTAAATTAAAAAAAAAAAAAAAAAAAACTAAAAAGAAATTTGCCAATATGATTAGACACTATAGTAATTTCATTTTAATTTGTACCAGAATAAGACCACTATTTTGAGTAATTTTATTATGGTTATTACTACTTTTATTTCTTTTTATGAAAATTTACCATTTTTATCCTATGCCCTTTTCCTACTAGGCATCCACTTACTTTTTGTATTGATTTGCATATAAACTTTATAAATGAAAGCAATTAGCCCCGTCATACGTCTTGCAAAGATGCTCTGCCAGTTTGTCTTTGATGATTCAAATCCTTTTATAATGTATTTCTCTAGTTTCATAAATGTTTCATTTCTATACAGTCAAACTTATCAGTCACTTCTTATGCACCATTAGAATTTGGTATTCTCTTTTGTATTCTGGATAAGTACTAACTAAAGTTTAAAATTGGGTAACACTGATCATTATAGAATATTATCAGTTTCTGAAATAAGATGTTTTATTTAAAGGGAATATATATAAACTAAGTATTAAAGTTGTATTTAATGTTACAATCATCAATTTAATGCTACAAATAATTCAGAAATAAAAGGCATAAAAATAATTAATTCAGAAATAAAATGAGTACTAAAGTAAACCCCAAACACATCTGCTGCTATGCCTTAATTAGTTAACCAAGGGTATCAAATAGAGTAACTAAGTGGTAAACATTAAAACTCCAAAAACACACTGATGGATTTAACCCCATAACTCATTATAAGCCTATTTCTTATTTTTCATATAAACTTGTTAACAAATCATAATTGTATTTTAAAGCCAAAATATAAAACAAAATACTAATTTTATGGTAAGTAACATAAACCACAGTGTTTCACAAAGTATTTTTAGTTCTTTATTTTGGTACACTATGATGCTATAAAAGACCAAAATGTTTTTGGATCAAAGGAAACAATAGTTATGTAAGCAAGAACAATAAGCAAAGGAGAGGGATTGTTTGAAACTCCTATACTTACCACCATGAATGGTATCTAATGAATAGTTTGAAAACTATGTTCATCTACACATTTAGTAAATTAACAGCATTTAGTAAATCTATTCTCTCACTGTAACCACAGGGAGCTCCAATTGATGTCTTCTTTAATTATATATAAAGTAATACTTTTAATCAAGAAATATAAGCAATGCTTCTTTAAAATAAAAAGCACAGAAAAGTACTGACCATGGTTCTTGATGTTATTTCTAAAATGACAATCTCTTAAATGAAACTC
The DNA here is from genome assembly GCF_001604975.1 of Cebus imitator. Taxonomy (NCBI): domain Eukaryota; kingdom Metazoa; phylum Chordata; class Mammalia; order Primates; family Cebidae; genus Cebus; species Cebus imitator. The sequence continues at coordinate 2,692,208 of NW_016107365.1, read as the reverse complement.
AAATGCATGCACAGATCATGTTTTATTTTAATAGAACTAAAAATAAATTAGTAAGAACACTATATTTTAAAATAAAGTATACAGATTTGATTTCCCAAGAAAAAGCAGTATGATAAGGCACCACTCCAATTTTAAAAGTAAAATGTCCACTTTTCAAAGGTGGTTAGAATACTATTTATTAGGAAAGCATTTGGAAATGTAAATCCAAAAATGCACTTGTGAAATAATTTTAATACTGAATTTACAATATGATGTTATTTTTCTTTGAAAGACTGGTAAGAACTCAACTCAAATGTTAGGTTTGTCCTAATGAAAATAGCTAATTTAAATTGTTTATATCAAATTAAATCTACTTACCAGTGAATCTGCATCAGGGCATTCCCTATTAAAGCAAAATATCAGAAATATTCAATAATTAGACTTGTCTGCTAATTATACTTGTTTAAAGTCTTTACTTTGTTACTTAAACATAGCTTTTATTTAAACTCTACAAAAATATTTAGATGAATCAAACCATGAAGATTAAAACATACTAAATTATTTTTAAATTCAAAAAAAGGCATTCTTATTCCCATACTACCTGACAAAATAAAAAACAAACACCTTACAAGTATTCTTTTTTTTCTATCAGCTTACATTATGCTTTGAGAGCTTATAAGTATTCTAAAACCTATTTTCAAAAGTAATTCTTTTCCATGAATATACTCACACATCAAGAAAGCTGTCAGTCCTATAAGGCTTTCTAACAGCTATCATTCAAGTAAAGCAAGTTAAAAAAATTTCCTTAAAGAAAGCTTGACTTAAAAAAGTCAATATTAAGTGGCAGGTGGTCTGAAAAGTTAAAACTACTGGAAAAAATACAATTTTTAAACACTTCAGTTTCATTTGAAGTACTTTCCATAACTCAGTATACACAAAAGTCAAAATTTTCCAAATATACTACATGAATAGACTTCCAGTTGGATAACTTTCTTATGTAATATGTAGCTAAGAGATGAAATTCTATCATTTAACTGATAAACAAGTATTGAATTTGCATATAAGCTAGTGAAAACTTATTTAAAATGTAAAACTAAAACATAAAGAATATCTAAATATGTACCACTAAGGACAGTGAGGTCATAAATAATGAGGTTAGAAGAATTTCTATGTATACACTCTAAAATAAATTCACAAAAATTAACAGTGCAGATTTAAAAGACTTTTGGACCTTTGACTTGTGACAGTTAATGAACACAATGCAGGTTGAGCATCTCTAATCCAATAATCTGAAATCCAAAGTTCTCCCTATCTGAGACATTTTGAGCACTAACAGGATGCCCAAACGAAATATTCATTGGAACATTCAGGCTTTCAGATTTTCGGTTTAGGAATGCTCAACTGGATGTGTTCTGCAAATATTTCAAAATCCGAAAACATCTGAAAACCAAAGCACTTCTGGTCTCAAGCATTTCAAAGGATATGTAATGTGTGGAGTCAGAATCTTAAACAAACAGATAAACGCTATTTATCCAAAGACTAAGCAAACACAGAGGAATCTACAAAACTGAAGAATTTTCTTAAAGGAAAATAGAATAAAGCAGACTGAAAAAATTAAAAAGGGGGGAAATGACTACATTGCTCTTAATCCAAAATGAAGTACCAAAGAGACAGGGTAAATGCAAACCCCAGTTGACTTTCTCTCTTTTTTTTTTCTGACACAGAGTCTCACTCTGTCGCCCAGGCTGGAGTGCAGTGGCGCAATCTCGGCTCACTGCAACCTCTGCCTCCCAAGTTCAAGCAATTTTCCAGCCTCAGCCTCCTGAGTAGCTGGGATTACTAGTGTGTACCATCACACCTGGCTAATTTTTTATTTTTATTAGAGACAGGGTTTCCCCATGTTGGCCAGGCTGGTCTTGAACTCCTGATCTCAAATAATCTGCCCTCCCTGGCCTCCCAAAATGCTGGATTACAGGTGTAAGCCACCATGCCCAGCCCCCAGGTGAATTTATCCACTTAAAAGTCACTTAAAATTGCATATTTTGAAATACAGCTTCTTTACTGGTAGATGAGAAACATTATAGTTTTAAAACTTATGCATACTCTCAAGAAATGTTCCAGAAAAGGCATAATAACCCATTCCTTCTAGAGAATCGAGTTAATCAAGATGTTAAAATAGTTCTACTTTTTTTTTTTTTTAAAGATGCTGTTTGAACATAAAGTGTTAAAGTTCTAAAGAGTTTATTCTCTGGCTTTAAGCCAAAACACTCCAGTCACTGGAGTAAAGCACTTATCTGTTTGCCTTCACAGTGGGCTGTATGAGACCTGCAGACAAAGCTCCAGCAAGAGGAAGCTCTGAAATGGGCCTGTCTCCTACAATTACTAGCATCTCAAAAGCCTTCAGGCTATGAAGAGGCATACCAAGAGCCTCTGGCATTTCAGGCAAAGTGAATGCTAATATTTTTCCTGCCAACAAGTTTGAAAGAAGGTGATGATGGTACAGTGGTATAAGCATTGGCTTTCTGCTCTAGTATTGCCATTGGTTAAAAAACAAAAACCAAAACCACCCTAAGTGGCTTAGTATCATATTGGGAAATTATTGATAAGGAAAACTGTTTTAAAAACCTGGTTAAAAAATACTATATAATCTCCCTACATGAACAGTATTGAAACCCATACATTATCAAAGTATTTTAAGGACATGATTCTTTATAATATAGCCACTAATAGATGAACTAGATATATTTTAAATGTTTACTTACTAATCAATTGATCAGATTTCAATATGTATTGCTAACATTATAAAAATAGATTAGGTTTCACCTCCTTAACAAAATATCCGCTTCATAAATGCTCAAAAAAGACATTTGCAAAAGAGATGATAACTATAGATATAAATCACTTTGTGGTTGGTCTTGATTTGTCAACCAAATACTACTTGGGAGAGGGGAAGAGACAGTCATTTAAAATGAGAGAAATTCTAAGAAACTCAAAAAGAAAGCAAGAATACCCAAAGCACAGGGCCGGGCGCGGTGGCTCAAGCCTGTAATCCCAGCACTGTGGGAGGCC
>NW_016107365.1:2680110-2688964 GCF_001604975.1 Cebus imitator | reverse complement strand
AACAAGAGCGAAACTCCGTCTCAAAAAAAAAAAAAAAAAAAGAACACCCAAAGCACAAACTGTTCTCTTATGTTAAAAATATGAATGCCCATCAAATATTAAAGCTCATGAGAATTCTGCTAATTATACTAGGGAAGTGGGGCTTTTCAACTAATGTTCAGCCAATGTTGGTGGGTCAACAAATCACTCAAGACTTTGATCAGCGTCTCCTCAATCTAAATGGACTGAGTAATCATGGAAAGAAAGATTCCTTTAATTCTAGTTTGTCTCTAAATAATCATGGCTCAATTATTCTTAACCCCAGGTATACATTAGGAATCAAAGGGGCAACTGGGTGTGGTGGCTCATGCCTGTAATCCCAGCACTTTGGGATGTGGAGGTGGGCAAATCACAAGATCAGGAGATAGAGACCATCCTGACTAACACAGTGAAACCCCATCTCTACTAAAAATACAAAAATTAGCCAGATGTGGTGGCATGTGCCTGTAGTCATAGCTACTTGGGAGGCTAAGGCGAGAGAATCACTTGAACCCAGGAGGTGGAGGCTGCAGTGAGCCGAGATCAAGTCATCGCACTGCAGCCTGGGCGACAGAGTGAAAGTCCATCAAAGAAAAAAAAAAAAAAAGAAGGAATCAAAGAGGCTGCTTAAAACAAAAAAGAGTAAAAATTATGTTGAGGTCTCATGCTCAGAGAACCTGATTTAATTGGTCTGAGGTTGGACCTGGCATAGGTATATTTATTTTAATTTCCCAGGTAGTTCTAATGTGTAGCCAAAGTAAACAAAACAAAACTTTGGTTAGCTAATCTAACTCAATTTCTTATATGTTTATTATATATTCCTTGTATATTAATTTTTTATTTTTAAAGGAAGGTAAATCAGGCTGGGCACAGTGGCTCATGCCTATAATCCCAGTACTTCGGGAGGCTGAGGTGGGTGGATCAACTGAGGTGAGGAGTTCACAACCAGTCTGGCCAAAATGGTGAAACCCCGTCTCTACTAAAACACACAAAAAATTAGCTGGATGTGTTGGTGTGTGCCTGTAATCCCAGCTACTTGGGAGGCTGAGGCAGGAGAATTGCTTGAACCTGGGAGGCAGAGGTTGCAGTAAGCCGAGATCGGGCCATTGCACTCCAGCCTGGGCAACAAGAGCAAAACTCCATCTCAAAAAAAAGAGAAGGTAAATCAGATTTATAAGTGGACCAAATATTCCATCTAAAAATGATGGCCTAGTATAAATGGTAAAACATTAGGGCATTTCTCTCCTCTATTTAACATTTTCCATCAATGTATGTATATACATCACTATGTGCCTATACACTTAGAATTGTCTAGAAGGATTTTCATCAAGTTGCTGAACAGAGATTTTCTCTTAGGCATTAAGACTTTGATGAAATTTTTAGTTTTCTCTGTACTTTTAATTTTTTAAAATACACATGTATCATTTTATAAAAATAAGGATATTTTTAAAATTTCCATTTCTAGACATTAAAGCTTTCGTCTATAATGTCTTAAAAATTTTAAATACTGTAATTAATAATACTCTGATCTAAAACCAAAGGAATTGGCAAATACATTTATTAATATTTAGAAAGGTTTGTTTTTCACACCTTACACATATACTTTTGAATTATTCCCTAGATACTTTTCTCTTTCCGAATTCAAAACAGTTTTATTCTTAATCACTTATTAAAACAAAAAGGATTTTGACAATATTTAAAATACTTACACAGATTCTGCATCTTTTTCCTTTTTAATGATTCCTGGCAAAGCAAAAGTCTTTCTTTTCCTTGGTTTTATACCTTTAAAATAAATAGATATAGTTACAGAGACATAACTGTTCCTGATAAATATATTAAACTTATGAATACACCTTGCATCTTCACACATAATTTGTTCATAACTGCTGATGCTAAATATGGACAGAAATAAAATTATCAACCACTCAACCCTATTGGTTAGACTTTTCTCATATTAATAAAGCATAGTCTATCATTCATCAAAAGATCATAACATTTACTTGACAGATAAAATCTTTTCTTTTCCTAAGTCTCCCCTAAGTCACCTTACATATAATAAGCATATGGCAATATCTAAAATCTTCCAAGAAAGTACATTATTCATTGTACCAAATTTTGTTATAAACGTCAAATCATGTTATAAAGGTCAAATCATGTTTGCTTTCTAGAGGATCACAAAATATAAATGCATTGTTTTAGATAAAAAGATGACACAGCAGATCCAATAGAAGTATATTTGGGGCCAGTACAGTGATACATGCCTATGATCCCAGCACTTTGGAAGGCCAAGGTGGACAGATCACTTGAACTCAAGAGTTCAAAACCAGTCTAGGCAACATGGTGAAACCTTGTCTCCACAAAAAAATACAAAAAATTAGATGGGTGTGATGTCTGCGGTCCTAGCTACTCAGGAGGCTGGAGTGGGAGAACTGCTTGAGTCCAGGAGGTAGAGGCTGCAGTGAGCTGCGATCACGCCACTGCACTCCACACTGAGTGACAAAGTGAGACCCTACCTCAAAAATTTAAAAAAAAAAACAAAAAACAGAAACCAAAAAAATCAACAAAATAACATGAAAAGTTTGCCATTCTTGTGTTCATATGTTATTCCTAATACAAACAATGCTATAAATGGATTCTACCTTAACTGAGGAGTAAAAATTACATTTTCCTAATAAGGCAATTCTGCATCCTCTTCTTTCATGACAAATTATTTTTAAAGGCCATTCATGCTATTAACTGTTGACATAATTCAGCACTTAAGGCCCGGCACAGTGGCTCATGCCTGTAATCCTAAGCACTTTGAGAGGCCCAGGTGAGCAGATCACCTGAGGTCAGGAGTTTGGGACCAGCTTGGCCAACATGGTGAAAGCCTGTCTCTACTAAAAACATGCAAAATATTAGCCAGGTGTAGTGGTGCACATCTGCAATCAGCTACTTGGGAAGCTGAGGCAGGAGAATAATCTGAACCAGAAGGTGGAGGTTGCAGTGAGCCAAGATCATGCCGCTGTACTACAGCCTGGGTTGACAGAGCAAGACTCTGTCTCAAAAAAAAAAAAAAAAAAAGAATTCAGCACGTAAAACTTAGGTGTTTACTCTTTGAGAATTGAGCAGTAGAGGGCAGGTGCAGTGGCTTACGCCTGTAATCCTAGCACTTTGGAGGTGGATGGATCACTTGAGCTTAGGAGTTCAAGACCAGCCTAGCCAACATGGCAAAACCCCATCTCTACAAAAAATACAAAATTAGCTGGACATGGTGGCACACACCTGTAGTCAAATCTAATTGGGGGGCTGAGGTAGGAGGATCGCTTGAACCCGGGAGTTTGAGGCTGTAGTGAACAGAGATCATGCCACTTCACTCCAGCCTGGAAGACAAAGTAAGACTCTGTCTCAAAAAAAAAAAAAAGAAGTGAGCAGTAGAGACGTTAGCCCCTCATCTTACAGATGAGGACATTCAAGAAGGGTTTTTGTTGTTGCTGTTGTTGTTGTGACAGGGTCTTACTCTGTCGCCCAAGGTGGAGTGCAGTAGTACGATCATGGCTCTCCACAGGCTCCTCCTCCCAGGCTCCAGCAATCCTCTCACCTCAGCCTTCCCAAGTAGCTGGGACTACAGGTGCACACCACCATACCCGCTAATTTTAAATGTTTTATTTGTAGAGATGGGGTCTCAGCATGTTTCCCAGGCTGTTCTCTAACTCCTGGCCTCAAGTAATCCTCCTGCCTCAGCCTCCCAAAGTGCTGAGATTAGAAGCATGAGTCATTGTGCCCAGAGAAATGACAGTAATATTAACATTAATTAATGAAATGTTACCCACTGTACAGTTAGCACTACACATTAATGTATAGTGATGAGTTTCATAGTCACGACATTAGAAGGCTTAAACAGGTATGTCAACGAAGAAAACTATTTCAATGTATATTTAAAAACAAATGCATGCTATACTTAATCCTTAAAAATATATAATCTAACACACTAATATTCTTTTGGGAAAATCTATTATTTATTAAGTAACAAGTAGTATCTGCAGGCCTTCAAACTAAATTCAGATTTTTATATCACTCCATAGGTATGCTGACACCTAGGGGGAGCAGTCCCTCCTGATTTGTTCAATGAAATGAAGACACTAGCTAGTTGCCATGTGCATTAACATATTATAACTAATCAACTTACCTTCAACTGCACTAGCAGTGTCACATTCTTCAAATTCAATGAGGCCTAGAAAAAAAAATTGAAAAACTTCTAGTAGAAAAAAACAGTTAGAAAATAATTATCAGGTAAATTTTAATACTCTTTTTACATTTTAAATATTTTATTCTAATTGACAAGTTATCTTTTTAATTGTTCTGACATGGTTCTAATTGTTATCTAATAGTTAATTCAAATATCAGTAATAAATTTTAAAAATCAAATAATTCCAACAGTGAAAAACAACTAAGACTAGCCCATTATGATCACAGTAACTATTGAAAACCCATTGTATGTGATGTCACAGAACTAGAGACACAAGAACTAATATGTAATTTCTGCTTTCAAGTAGCTGGCAGTACTGCTGATGAGAGGAAACAAGCATGGTAAGAGGTGACTGCTAAATCCTTGGTGGTGTTCATGGGAAGAACAGGGCTACCAAGATAGTAAATACTACTAGAACGTAAGCTTGGGACCTCATCTGTCCTGTTCATGACTTGTGTGTCAATACTCAAAAAATGCTAGGTAAATAGTAAGTCGAGTAAATAAGTAAATATTTATTGAATGAATAAATAAACTACAGACTTGTCAAGTGGTAGGCTTGGGATTATAATCCAGGTCTCTCTGACTGTATAGCAAGTCAAGAAATGTGAACTACAGGCTTGCAAGAAACAGGAAAAGTTTTCATGTAAGATCATATACATCTACCTCATAAAGTGATCTTCGAGGAAAATTAATTTAGCACTGCTATGAGTGATAGATTGTAGAAGAGGAGGATGATAAAGTAGAATCATTAGAAAACAATTAAAATAGTCCTGAAATGACTGACTGCTGAGACTAGACTTAAATGCCATAAAATGTAGTACACTTCACATATGTGAAATATCAAATTATTTGGCAGTAGAGAAAGTAGCAAAATATGAACTACTCTCCTACAGAAATATCCCAAAAGCTAAATATGAGACTAAAAAAATTATCTCCCACTAAGCTATCATTTTAGTCCTTTTTATAAGAAATTCATGAAAGTCTAGAATTTTTTGTGAAATAATTTTTAATTTATTAATGGTAATGAGTATAACTTGCTATATGAAGAAACTTTAAAATAGAGCTTGAAGTAGAGTAGATGACAGAGGATTTTGTTACTGGTTCTTCTGAGATGTGAAGCTTAACTATGTACGAATTCATGATCAGCATTATTATTGATCATTCCACTATAAAAGAAAACCACTGATTAACAAGAAAGGTTTCTCTACAAGCAGCAGGATCTAAAAATATTGGCTTAATGTCCCTCTCTCTCCCTGCCAATCTAAGATTTATTTCTGTTTGATTCTAGTTTCCATTCAAATAAAATAAACATTAGTAATAAGCAGAATAAAACAGTCATAAAAGTGAGTTGATAAACAAGGTCCTAATCAATTATTAGTATCTTCCTTACTAAAACATTCTTCTAAAAAAAAAAAAAAAAAAAAAAAAAAAAAAAAAAAAAAAAAAAAAAAAAAAAAAAAAAAGTTTTTCACTTCTACCCAAAAAAGTCTTAAATAGTCAGAAAATGACCCAATTAAAAATTTAAGGACTGTATTCAAACCCATCCTGCAAATCTGGAAGCTGAGAAATCATTTAATAAAAGGGTACTGAGCTTGTTCTTAGACTCCCTTAGAGGCCTATCATAACAATTTACAATGAGCTGAGAGCAGACTGAAAAATCAATAAGGGTAAAGAAATTAAGACGTGCATCTCATAATTAGCAACTTTTCACTTACTATAAAAATTACGAAGAATAATAAATCTCGACCTATGTTACCAATAGCTTATTATATATTTTTGGCTTTTCCAAGTACTAAGAAAGCTTGAGAAAATATAATCATCTGTCAAATAAAGCTGAGAGTTTACCAAAAAAAGGCAACCAGGCATGTGGTTAGTCAAAAATTCTACAGCTACACATCCACATAATTTCTACCCATTAACTATTTACAGAATCTCTAATGCTCAGGCCATGGGCTTACTATAGAGGAGAAAAAAAGTAAATAAAATAAAAACAAAATACCAATGTCAAACAAATTGCCTTGTTTACAAATACCAAATATATATTATCTAGAAGGGCTTTTACATCATCATCTTAACAAATACGGTACATACAGAAAAAAACTGTACAATTTTTGGATGACTTCATATATGTGAAACTAGTAAAGAAATCCCTTAACTATAAAATCAATCCCTTTAAACAAAATTCTTCATCTTTTTCTCACAAAACTTTTCCTATAGTAAACGTATCTTGATTTATCTTTTCTAAACAGTTTCTTAAAATCCATTTGAAATAGAAAAATGTCCAAAAAAATCCCAAAGAAAAAACATTTTGAAATACAAGATGCGAAATCACTTCAAATCATAAAATATATATTAAAAATTTTAAATTGAATACCATCCACATAAACTTTCTATTAAAAATAGAAATAATGATTTCTGGTATAAAAAAACTAAATATAACCTTTCTTAAAAAAAAAAACATTAAATCATGCATGAAAAGATTTTCTTTTACAAATGGCATATGCTCCACATGCTGTTTCACATGGCAAGGCTTTGCGTGCCTGGCTCAGTGCCAGTTGACAACTCAGCTGGATATCAATGCACATTCTGACCCCCCTTGTAGCATGTCACTTCTGAATGTTTCACAAGTGGAAAGTTTATTCAGCATCTCCTTCAAATGCAGTCCACTGCCCATCATTCTGCTATTTAATCATAAGACAAGTTATTTTTTTTGACAGTACTAAAGCCAGAGTGAGAGTCTTAACGAATAGTGTGCTACAACTGGAATTTCAACTGTTTTAGACTCAATTAATTCTTTTGTCAAAATAAATAACTGCTCTTAGCACTTAGATTTTATGTTGGGTCACAAGGGCAATTTAGTTTATATAAAAGCAAATAAAACCATTTTGGCTCTGTCTCTTGATGCTCTTTTACACATTACTTTAAAACGCCACTATGAGTTCAATTAAACTCACAGAAGAACAACTCTAACAGGTCAATAATTGAAAGCAAAACAATTCTTAAATATGATGCTTTATCATCAGATAGGAATAAATAACTGCTATTTTTAAAAAGCCATCAACCTAAAGAATTCATTCAAACCTAATTTGGATCAAAATTTTGAAAAGATGTTAAAGAGGGAAAGCAACTTACTTAACAGTAATCTTTGATCACCGTAAACGTTTTGTGGAATGAGGAAGAGTATAAAATATAAAAAATGTAAAATATTTAATTAATAATCCCCGTTGCTTCGGAATCAATCCTAAATCTCAGGCCATCAACAGGACAAGTTTGTAATCTTATCTAGTTAAAAACTACCCTCAAAATTCAAATAGTAAGTCTGGGCTACTCAAATCAAACATATTTCTGCTTCTAATCAGCGTTAAACACATATAAACACTCTCAGTCATACACTAAAAGTTTTAAAAAAGGAATGATGATTGTGCATGTGCAAGCACCGAGAGAGGTATGACTCATAATAATGGAAATCAATGACTACATTTTCAAGCTAGCTCCTGGGCCTGTGGAATGCAACACAGTCACATTCCCAGATGCCTGCGATGATGGGCCAGGCAAGTTAACACAAAAAAGAGAATCACACTCCAGCTTGTGGTGATATGCAAAAGGCATGGAAGTTCAAATTCGAATTTTGATACTCTTTCTGAATTAGATACTGTTTTTGAACCTAGGTTGTATCATTTATAAAAGGTGGATAACAAATATAGCATTTGCTCTCTCTCTCCACATAGCTTTATATAATTTTTTTCTTTTGCTAAACCATTTGAAAGTTGCAGACATTAATGACACTTCACTTCAAGAGTGTGTGTTTTAATAAAGGACTTGCAGAATCAATTTCCTCAATTCAGTGGTTCCAAACCTCGTGAGAGACCCCTGGTGCAATGCTTCTAAACTATATTAAGTATGAGAATCACCTGGAGAACTTCTTAAACCAAAGACTACTGGACCCCACTCCCAGAGTGTTCTATTCAGAAGGTTTAGGGTGGAGCTCAAATATTTGCATTTTTAACAAATTCCCAGATGATGCCGCTGGTCCTGTAATCCCATTTTGAGAAATACAGTCCTAGTAGACTCTATGACCACTGCCAGATATTTAATTAGTCTGACAGTGCTTCTCCAATTATACCGTGCATACAAAGCCCAAAGGATCTTGGGGTCTTATTAAAATACATTCTGATTCAGTAGGACTGAGATAAGGTTTGAGATTCTCCATTTATAACAAGCATTCATGTAGTGTGATGCTATAGGTTCTCAACAACTGCTGCAAGTTAGAATCAGCTGAGGAGTTTTAAAATATAGTGGCACCCACACTGGACCAATGAAGTCAATTTCTTGGCTGGGCACAGTGGCTCACACCTGTAATCCCAGCACTGTGAAAGGCTGAGGCAGGCGGATCACCTGAAGTCAGGAGGGCAACAACACTCTGGCCAACATGGTGAAACCCTGTCTCTACTAAAAACACAAAAATTAGCTGGGTGTGGTGGTTGGCCCCTGTAAACCCAGCTACTGAGGAGGCTGAGGCAGGGGAATCACTTGAACCCAGGAGGCAGAGGTTGCAGTGAGCCAAGAACATGCCACCACACTCCAGCTTGGGTGACAGGGCAAGACTCT
>NW_016107365.1:2668906-2680005 GCF_001604975.1 Cebus imitator | reverse complement strand
AAAAATAATTCTCATATGTATCTGATATGGTTTGGATGTCTGTCCCCTCCAAATCGCATGTGGAAATGTGATTCCCATGAGGGAGGTGGGGCCTAATGGGAGATGACTGGACCATGAGGGAGGATCTTTCATGAATGGCTTAGCATCATCCCCTTGGTAATAAGTGAGTTCTTGCTCAGTTATTTCACACAAAATCTGGCTGTTTAAAACAGTCTGGGACTTCCTCATCTCTCTCATGTTCCCACTACTGCCATGTGACATGCTGGCTCTCCGTTGCTTTCCACTATAATTGTAAGTTTCCTGAGGTCTTACCAGAAGCAGATGCTTCCTATAATGCCTACAGAACCATGTACCAAGTTAAATATCTTTCCTTTATAAATGACCTAGCCTCAGGTATTTCTTTATAGTGACACAAGAATGGACTAATACAGTACCCAAGGCTTGAAAACTATGAAAAAAAAATTAGAAACTCTAGTCTTAAATCAAAGAAATAGGTTTTTAACCACAGATTTCAGTCACTGTGAAACATTCCAAAATTTTATCTAGTTCTCCAAACACAGAATCTTAGTACTGAAATATAATCTCCTCTTACATCCAAATTTTGACACCGTCCCCCCACTCATAAGGTAAAGTCATGTTTTCATCTTCTGCAATCCTGATAAAACCCTTGCTTCTTTTAATTATAGCACTTATGTCTGTAAGCCTTTCCCATATCAGTTAGTGGCAACTACATTCTTTCAATTATTCATGCCAAAATCCTTAAAATGATTCTTCCCACCTCCTTTTTAAACAGTTTTGCTGAGGTATAGTTAACACACAATAACTATATCTATTTAAAGTGTACAGTTTAATGAATTTTGACATGTGTAACATCTGTGAGTCTACTGCCACAAATAAGCTAAAATATATAGGTATCACCTCATGTTACCCATTCCACCCATCCCAAGGCAATCACTGATTTGCTTTCTGTCACTATAAATAAGTGTACATTTTCTAAAAAGTTACATAAATAGAATCATATAATATGGGCCTGGCATGGTGGCTCATGCCTATAATCCTAGCACGTTGGGAAGCCAGGGCAGGTGGATCATGAGGTCAGGAGTTCAAGACCAGCCTGGCCAACACGGTGAAACCTAGTCTCTACTAAAAGTACAAAAATTAGCTGAGGGTGGTGGCACAAAGCAACTGTAGTCCCAGCTGCTTGGGAGGCTGAGGCAGGAAAATCGTTTGAACCCGGGAGGTGGAGGTTGCACTGAGCCAAGATAGCACCACTGCACTCCAGCTTGGGTGAAAGAGCAAGACTCCATGTCAAAAATAAATAAATAAATAATCATATAATATGTACTCTTATTTTGGTCTGGCTTCTTTCACTGAGCAAAATTACTTTGAGATTCATCCATGTAGTTGCATGTATCAATAGTTCATTAATTTTTATTGTTGAGTAGTATTCCACTGTATGGACATTCATCTATTCATCTGTTAATGGACATTTGGGTTGTTTGCAGTTTGGAGTTACTACAAATAAAACTGCTATGAACATTCATACACAAGTGTTTGCACATATATTTCCTTTTGTTTTGGGTAACTGCCTAGGAGTAGAACTGCTGGATCATATGGTAAGCGTATGTTTAAATTTCTAAGAAACTGCCAAGGGGTTTTCCAGAGTGGTTGTACCATTTTATATTTTCACCAGCAGTTTTCATAAATTTCAGTTCTTCCACATTCTTGATAGCATTTAGTATAGTCAGTCTTTTTTTCTTTTTCCCAGATGGAGTTTCGCCCTGTCGCCCAGGCTGGAGTGCTGTGGTACAATCTGAGCTCACAGAAACCTCCACCTCCTGGGCTCAAGTCATCCTCCCCATTCAGCCTTCCAAGTTGCTGATACTACAGATGCACACCACCACACCTAATTTTTGTATTTTTTGTAGATATGGAGTTTCATCGTGTTGCCCAGACTGTACTTGATTTCCTGGGCTCAAGGGATCCACCCACCTTGGCCTCCCAAAGTGCTGGGATTACAGGTGTGAGCCACCCTGCCTGGCTGGTATAGTCAGTCTTTCAAATTTTTATCACTCCAATAAGTGTCCACTGCTATCTTTATGGTGGTTTTAATCTGTATTTTCCTAATTAATAATGGGGTATCCTTTCATATGCTTATGTGAAAATATATATATATATATATTTCAGGAAGTGTCCAAATCTTTTGGTCACCTTTTGCATTAACATATATACAAAATTTTGAAATAAATTTTAAATTCTTTATTCAAACATTTATTTTTATCTGTATATATTAATGGCTATTTATTTTATTCTTTGTGTTATAATCTAATATTTTTATTACTTGCTCAAGTAATTCCAGCTTTGGCCATTGAGAATTCTTTTCAGGTTATCACCTATGTCTCTCTAAACTATAAAACTTCAACTAAAAGACATAGACAAATTTTAAAAAAATCTTTGTGATCTTCGATTAGACAAAGTTTTCTTAGATTTGACACAACAGCATAACACATAAAAAACCAAAATTTGGTAAAGTGGACATGAAAATTAACTTCTGCTCTTCAAAAACACCAAAAAAAGAAAAAAAGAACAAGCCACAGGCCAGGAGAAAACATTCACAAAATATATATCTGATATATGGTCTGTACTCTGAACTAATAAGACTGATATACAATTTAAAATGCTGAGAAGACAATTTAAAATGCTTAGAAGATTTGAAATACTTTTCAACAAAGAAAATTACAAATGGCTAATAAACACATGAAAAGATGTTCAATATCATTAATCATTAGGTAAATGGAGATTAAAAGTCATAATGAAATACCATTATCCCACTAAAATGCCTATAATCAAAAAGATATGTAATACCCAGTGTTGGCAAAGATATGAAGGAAGCTGAGCCTTCACACATTGTTGGGAGGGAATCATAAAATGCTGTGGCCACTTGGGAAAACAGTTTAGCAGTTTGTTAAAGAGTTAAACATACACCAACCATAAGACCCAGACATTCCACTCCTAGGTATCAAACCAAGAGAAATAAAAACATATGTTACAAAAAGACTTGTAGGTAAAAGTTCACAGGAACATTACTCATAATAGGTAAAAACTAGAAGCAATGCAAATGCTCATCAACAGGTCAACAGCTAAACAAACTGTCATTCATCCACACAAGAGTACACTACTCAGCATAAAAAGAAGTAAACTACTGATACATGCAGTAACATGTTTAAATGTCACAAACATTACACTAAGTGAAAGAACCAGACACGAAAGACTACAAATTGTATTATTCTGTTTATATAAAATTTCTAGAAAAGTAAAAAATACAGACAAAAAGCAGATCAGTGGTTGTTTGCAGGGCATGGAAACCACAAACAGGTACAGGGGAACTTTCTGGTATAATAAACAATGTTCTAAAGCTGGATTGTGAAAACAGGTAAACAACTGCATAAATTTACTAAAATTCATCAAACTGTATACTTTCAACAGGTATATCATATACTATAAAGTATAACTCAATGTGGCAGGCAGAATAATGTCCCTCCCTCTCCTACAAAGATTGACACCCTCACCTCCAGAACCTGTGAATATGTTATGTTACATGGCAGAGGGAAATAAAAACTGAAGATGAAATTAAGGTTGCTAATCAGCTGACTTTAGGGAGATTATCCTGGATTATCTGAGTATTCCTGGTGTAATCACAAGGGTACTCAAAAGTGAAAGGAGGAGGCAGAAGATTAAATCAGAGTAATGTAATGTGAGAAAAACTTGACTAGCCTTTGCTAGCTTTAAGGATGAGGAAGAGACTGGGATGCACAAAGAATGTGAACCCTACTAGAAGCTGAAAAAGGCAAGGAAACAGTCTCCTCTAGAGTTTCCATTCAGCTCTGTGATGATATCTTGATTTTTAACCAGTGAGATCCATGTGAACTTCCAATCGGCAGAATTGTAAGGTAACAAACTTGTGTTGTTTTATACCACAAAGTTTGTAGCAATTTGTGACAGCAGCAAATAGCTAAATAATTCTGAAAAAGAGGAACAAAGTTAGAGGACTCACAACTGTCCAATGTCAAAACTTACCAAAGGTACAGTAATCAAATAAGTGTGGTAATGGCATAAGAACAGAATTGGAATTCCAAAAAAAATCCATATACCAATGATCAACTGATTTTTAGTAAGAGTGCCACAACAATTCAATTCAAAAAGGATAATCTCCTGAACAAACTGTGCTGAGAGAACTGACTATTCACATTTAAAAGAATGAAGCTGGGGCTGGGTGCAGTGACTCACACCTGTAATCCTAACACTTTGGGAGGCCAAGGTGAGAAGACTGCTTGAGCCTAGGAGTTCAAAACCAACCTGGGCAACACAGGAAGACTCCATCTCTATAAAAATGTTTTAAAAATTAGAGCCCAGTGTGGTGGCATACACCTGTTGTCCCAGCTACTCAGGAGGCTGAGGCAGGAGGATCACTTGAGGCCAGGAGTCTGAAGCTGCAGTGAGCTATGATCATGTCACTGTACCCCATCCTGGGAAACAAAACAAGACCCCATCTTTTAAAAAACAAAACAAAACAAAACAAAAAAACACAATGAAGTTGCAACCTTATCTCATACCATGTATGAAAATTAACTCAAAATGGATAAAAGACCTAAATGAATAAGCTTCCTACAGAAAAACACAGGGGTAAATCTTCATGACCTTCAAATTGGCAATGGGTTATTAAATATGGCAGTAACAACATAACCAACAAAAGAAAAAAATAAACTTCATCAAAATCACAAACTTTTGTGCACCAAAAGACACTTGAAGTGAAAAAATAACCCACATAATGGGAGAATATATTTGCAAATTATGTATCTAATAAGATCTAGTATCCAGAATAAAGAATTAGAACTCAACAACAAAAAGACAAACAATCCAATTTAAAAATGAGCAATGGACTTGAATAAAGATTTCTCCAAAGAAGATACACAAATAACTAACAAGTAAATGAAAAGATGCTCAGCATCATTAGTCATTAGCGAAATGCAAATCAAAACCACAATACCGTATTACATACTCACTAGGACAGTGGTAATTTAAAAAAAATAATAATTTTGATAAGGATATAGGGAAATGGAAACTGCAACATTGCTGGTAGAAATGTAAAGTGGTGGCTGAGCACAGTGGCTCATGCCTGTAATCCCAGCACTTTGAGAAGCCAAGGTGGGTGGATCACCTGAGGTTGGGAGTTCAAGACCAGCCTGACCAACATGGAGAAAGCCCGTCTCTACTTAAAACACAAAATTAGCCAGGCATGGTGGCCCATGCCTATAATCCCAGCTACTTGGGAGGCTGAGTCAGGAGAATCACTTGAACCCAGGAGGCAGCGGTTGTGGTAAACCAAGATCGCACCATTGCACTCTAGCCTGGGCAACAAGAGTGAAACTCTGTCTCAAAAAAAAACAAAACAAAAAAGGAAATGTTAAGTGGTATAACTGATGTGGAAAAGAGTTTGGGAGTTCCCCAAACACTCAAAGACAGAATCACCATATGACCCAATAATTCCACTCCTAGGTACATACCCAAAAGAACTAAAACATATGTTCTGACACAAACTTGTACACACGTGTTTATTGCAGCACTATTCTCAATGGCCAAAAGGTAGGACCAACCCAAATGTTCACCAACAGATGAATGGATAGACAAAACATAGCATACCCATATAATGGAATATTATTCAACTATAAGAAGGATGATATACTGAATCGTTACAACATTGATGAAACTTGAAAACATGCTAAATGATAAAAGTCAAACACAAGACCACATATTATTTGTATGATTCCACATATATGAAATATCCATCCATTTCTATGAAATATCCAGAATAGGTGAATTCAAAGAGGCAGAAAGCTCATTACTTTTTGCCCGGGGCTGACGGTTGGAGGGAAATGACAGTGACTGCTTAATAGATAATGGTGTTTCTTTTTAGGGGTGATTAAAATATTCTAGAGCTAGATAGTGGTTATGGCTGTACAATATTTTGAATGTACTAAATGCCATTGAGCTATAAATTTTAAAATGGTTAAACTGCTGAATTTTATGTTAATTTACTACAACTAAGAAAAAGAATGATAATATGCATGCTGAAGTATTTGGGGGATGTGTACTGATTTCTGCAACCTATTCTGAAATGCATTTAAAGTAAGATGGATTCATGGATGGATAGACAGATGTATGGTAGATATAGTAAAGCCAAAATAGAATGTTAATGGTGGAATTTAGGTGGTGAATATATAGTTCCTTCACTGTAAAACACTTTTTTTTTTTTTGAGACAAGAGTTTCACTCTTGTAGCCCAGGTTGTGCAGTGGCGTGATCTCAGCTCACTGCAACCTACACCTTCCAGGTTCAAGTGTGTTCCAGCCTCCCGAGTAGCTGGGACTACAGGCATGCACCCCCATGCCTGGCTAATTTTGCATTTTTAGTAGAGATGGGGTTTCATCACGTTAGCCAGGTTGGATTCAAACTCCTGACCATCCACCTCAGCCTCCCAAAATTCTGGGAAAGGATTTTAAGGCCGGGCATGAGCCACCATGCCCGGCCTTAAAATACTTTCAATGACTCTGCATGTTAGAAAATTTTCATACCAAAATTTTAGAGGAAAAAAAGCTTTGTTTAATATGCATTTTCAAACCATATCCATACCTTGTCCCAATTCCCACCTCCAGAAATCTTAATACATCTGCCAGGTGAGGATGATTGAAGGAGAAATTTAGGGGATATGTTGAGCCCATTATAATCTCTTTTATCTGGGAAATGCCCCCTCCCCAGCAAGTGGAACACCCAGAAGCCATGTTTACACTGCATGACTTGGTCAAAACAGACTGGACTAGAATGAAGTCTGCCTGACCCAAGCTGGACCAATCAGATTCTTTCTTCAAGAAATTTGGAAAGGGAAAAAAAATTGGGGCTAATTCTAGGCTGCAATTGCAATTAAGGAACAAGTTTTAAACCCTACAAATTACTGACAGATCACCTTATATCATGTGCCTGGAGAAGCAAGGAGTCATTCTGCAAAGAAAATAATGAAGCAGCAGAAATGCAGAGACAGAATGTAGGAAATATGATACCTTGCTTTCCTATTGGTTTGGGTTTCCTTCTGAGACCTGACTATATTCTTGATTTGTGATCCTTGAGGTATCTCATTTTCTTTTCAATAAATTTCCTTCTAAGTTCAAAGAGGCTTGAGTAAGCATCTTTTATATTCTGCAAAAAGAACTAAAACCCTGTCCTTGTTACTATACATGAATTTTTACATGTAAAAATAACAAGCTTAATTCTTTTTACCTCTATTTTGTTACCAGAATATTTATACATTTATTAATATTTTTAATGGTCACTTTAAATAAATGAATGATAAGTGGGTATATTATGAGATTCAATTACTGTGCTGAAATATGGCTGTAGATGAAATTGGTACAGAATGTCAGATTAAATGATTTCAGAACCCAACAACAGCAGAATCTGCTTTTTGAAAAAGACTATGTATTGTCACAGGCCACACAATTCTAATGTACTATGATATACTATATGCTACCACACTACACAGGAAATGTATTCTGCAACATGGGGGGCCTTTTTCTCTAAAGGGTCTGGTAGCAAATATTTTAGACTGTGGGTTACATACTCTGACATAACTATGCAACTTTGCTGCTATAGCATGAAAGCAGCCATAGACAATATATAAACAAGTAAGTGTGAATATAATCAAATAAAATTATATGTATAGACACTGAAATCTAAATTTATATAAGTTTCCTGTGTCACAAAATATTATTCTCCTTTTGGTTTGTTCCCCCAACAATTTAAAATTGTAAATCCTATTCTTTGCTTGTGGGCATCACAAAAATAGGGAGAGTTAAATTTGATTAAATGGACATAGTTTACCAATTCCTGCTCTAAAAGACATAAAAGATAACCAATTATTAGGTGTCATGCCAATCAATTAAGTATGAGTGTATGTTTTTAACAGCCTATTCCATATACCACCCCATAGGGCAGAGTCCTATGGCTGGGACACATAGGTAGAGGTGTGCTCCTTCAAAGGGTGAAGATTTTAGATGTTTTTTTCTTTGCCAGATCTCCTCTTTTACTCTCCCCTTGGTACTAATATACATATCTTATCCTCTCCCCTAATCATTATCCATTCTTCTTTTCTCTTTCTCTGGTCATTCTCTCCTTGCTATCCAATAGAAAACAAAGCAAACAAAAAAAAAAAAAACAAATAATCACAGAATATCTCAGATGGTTAGTGGGTCTTTGCCTCTTCTTAGCTATTTTTAATTTTGCTGTCCATACAATGGTTTTCACTTCCCTGATTTCAAAAGAAAATCTGGGTGGGACGGGATAGGTGAAAGAGGCTTACTTATAGGTATGACATTATCCCAAATCTTCAGGGAGTCTGCAAAAATGATCACTAGATTATATATGTTTTAAAATATTTGTTTTACTGTATGATTTTAAAATAGTCGCTAAATAGTCCAAATATTCAAACTAATACATTAATGTTGCTTAGGTAGTCCAACCACATTAATCTCATATTTTCCTTTTGCTTTGTGGCTCATTATTATGTTTCTGGCCAACTTTTTCAAGCTTCTCCTATTTTTATGCTTAATTTTTTTTTTTTTTTTTTGAGACAGAGTCTCATTCTGTCTCCCAGGCTGGAGTGCGCTGGCATGATCTCAGCTCACTGCAACCTCCGCCTCCCAGACTCAAGTGATTCTCCTGCCTCAGCCTCCCAAGTAGCAGATTACAGGCGCCTGCCACCACACCCAGCTAATTGTTGTATTTTTCGTAGACACACCGTTTTCCCATATTGGCCAGTCTGGTCTTAAACTCCTGACCCTCAGGTGATCTGCCTGCCTTGGTCTCCCAAGGTGCTAGGATTACAGGCATGAGCCACTGCACCCAGCCTGTGTCTTTAATATTTTAAAGACTTGTATCTTTAAAGTTCCTGGAAGTCCTCAAATAGAAGCTATAAACTCATATCATATAATGAAAATATAGGTAAGCTTAACAAAATCTTTTATTTAAACATATTACATATTGGCCTACCAACTTTTGTTTTAGGTTATTTATCCTTTTGTTTATTACAAATGGAAACCTGCTGAACTACTATGAATTATAAATAGCATAAAGTAAAATTATCAGAATGACTGTAAAACATAAACCATTGAAAATATGAACTTTAATCTCTCTTAGTAATTGAATTATCTGAGAGTGGTTAGGGTTACAAGGGCAATGTCACTGGAATATTTAAAAAAATCAAAAATTAGAAAACATCTGTTTTTTCATGATCCTTTCAGACCACAGGTGCTTTGATATTCAAAGCATCCTTTCACAGTGACTCAAATTCCAGAGGAACCAGGCAGTACTATACTAAAAAAAACAAAACAAAAAAACAATGACAGGCCAGATGTGGTGGCTGATGTCTGTAATCCCAGCATTTTGGGAGGCTGAGACAGGTGGACTGCTTCCGGCCAACAGTTCGAGACCTGCCTAGCCAACATGGTGAAACCATGCCTCTTCTAAAAATACAAAAATTAGCCAGGTGTGGTGATGCACGCCTGTAATCCCAACTACTCGGGAGGCTGAGGCATGAGAATTGTTTGAACCTAAGAGGTGGAGGTTGCAATGAGCCCAAGTGCCATTGCACTCCAGACCAGGAAAAAAGCAAAACAACCAAACAAAAAGGCAATGACAAAAAGTCTCAGTACATATAATAACTAATATAACATTATCATATTGAGTAAGAAATAAATTCGTAATGCTCTCAAAGAGTTTGACTTAAATAAAAGAACTGAAAACATAAAATGACAAGCTGTATGTTTCAATAGATAACTGACTAAAAATAAAATTAGTGTCATTTTGCAGCATGAGAGATAGGTTAACTTTTATGTATACAATTTACATTTTTTTTGTTCTGAGACAGTCTCACTCTTGTCATCCAGGCTGGGGTGTAATGACATGATCTCGGCTCACTGCAACCTGTGTCCCAGATTCAAGCGATTCTCCTGCCTCAGCCTCCCAAATAGCTGGAATTACAGGTGCCCACCATCACGCCCAGCTAATTTTTGTATTTCTACTAGAGACGGGGTTTCACCACGTTGGCCAGGCTGGTCTCGAACTCCTGACCTCAGGTGACCCACCCGCCTTCGCCTCCCGAAGTGCTTGGATTACAGACGTGAGCCACTGCACCCGGCCTCTTTTCTTAAATACCCCGGATTATTGCAACAGTCATGCAGTGGTCTCTCCACCTCAATCCTTGCCTTTTTTTGCAGGCGTTCTCAACGGAGTAGAGTTCAGTCACCTCGGCCTCCCAAAATGCAGGGATTATAGGCATGAGCCACTGCATCCAGCTATGTATACAAATTTCAAAAAGAATTGGATCTTTTGTCTTCTTTTTAAAATCTCTATCCCACAAAACTAAAACTAGGAAGTTTTAAAGGGGGTCCTTACGAAAGAGGAGAAATAAAATGTTAACAGAAATCAATAGTATAAAACAATTGAAGGCTAGAATATACTTTACAAAACAAAATCCTTTAAGTCCACAAATTCCACACAATCACATGCAAAATTTTGTGTATGTTATTTTTCTAAGAAGCATAACTTTTGTTATTGCGGTGGGCCCCTAGACTCATTTGTTCAGGTGCCCATAAACTGATCAAAAACATATGAAAGGTCGGGCATGGTGGCTCACACCTGTAATCCTAGCACTTTGGGAGGCCAAGGTGGCCAGATCACCTGAGGTCAGGAGTTTGAGACCAGCCTGATCAACATGGAAAAACCCTGTCTCCACTAAAAATACAAAATTAGCTGGGCGTGGTGGCAAATGCCTATAATCCCAGCTACTCGGGAGGCAGAGGCAGGAGAATTGCTTGAACCCAGGAGGCGGACGTTGCAGTGAGCCAAAATCATGCCGTTGCACTCCAGTCTGGGCAACAAGAGTGAAACTATCTCAAAAAAATACGTATGAAAGAGGCCAGGTGCAGCAGCTCACACCTATAATCCCAGCACTTTGAAAAAAAAAAATTAGATGGGCATGGTGGCAGGCAC
>NW_016107365.1:2667610-2668744 GCF_001604975.1 Cebus imitator | reverse complement strand
TTGCCCATAGCAACTCAACAAGTGAAATAATATTTATCCCTTCCACTCCACCCCACACCAGTCAGTTTGTTTCTAGGACTGTTTAAAAGTCTTAGTTCTATGACTCTTTGGGGTCCTGAAACAGCCACCTAATTCTGGGTTTAGTGACTCTAGGAAAGCCCAAGTCATCACCATTCCTGGCTTCTCTATTACTTCCTACTATCTAGCTATAAGTATTTTCTACATGACTTCGTATATCTTGAGGCCAATAAAATTAAATTTATAATGAAACGACATTAGTGGCTACTTATTCATGAGAAATGCATCATTTTTTTGAAAAAAAAAATTATTAAATACTTAATAAATGTTACATTCTCTCACATAAATCTTACAACAGCCCCATGAGGCAGTTACTATTATCCCCACTTTACAGATGAGGGCACTAAGGCTTATAGGTCTCACTGCTAGTAAAGAGCAGGTCACAAACCACTGCACTGTATCAAAAACAAGAAAACAAACATGAACCAGGCACAGTGGCTCACACCTGTAATTCTGGTACTTTAGAAGACTGAGCCAGGAGGATTGCTTGAACCCAGGAGTTCAAGACCACCCTGAGCAACATAGTGAGATCTCGTCTCCACTAAAAATTTTTAAAACTTAGGGGGGTGTACTGGTACGTGCCTGTGGTCCCAGTTACTTGGGAAGCTGAGGTCCTTGGGAGGACTGCTTGAGCCTGGGAGGTTGAAGCTACAGTGAGCTATGATTGCATCACTGTATTCTAGCCTGGGTGGCAGAGCAAGACCATGTCCCACACACAAAAAGAAAAAAAAAACATGATCTCAATGTCCTGACAAAAGGAATCAGGCAGTGAGCCTAAAGGCAATTCCCAACATACGGTTATTAGCTAACCAACAGAAAGGAATTTAGAATAACTGTATATTTGTTGAGTTCTTCATAGAGAATGAATGAGTAGGTTGACAAGTAGGACATTATGATGAATAAGGAAGGGTTCAGCAATCCTCATATGCTGAGTTAGCAAAATTTCTAAGAACTGACAAAATCTTAATTCACCTGCAAATCTATATTAAAGGAAATTAGTGGCATGTATTTGATAAGTTCCAACATATTTCTGTGTGTTAAATAAATGTGTTTGGA
>NW_016107365.1:2661545-2667542 GCF_001604975.1 Cebus imitator | reverse complement strand
TTCGCTCTTATTGTCCAGGCTAGAGTGCAATGGTGCGATCTTGGCTCACCACAACCTCTGCCTCGCAGGTTTAAGCAATTCTCCTGCCTCAGCCTCCCAAGTAGCTGGGATTACAGGCACATGCCACCACTCTTGGCTAATTTTTTGTAATTAGTAGAGATAGGGTTTCACTATGTTAGTCAGGCTGGTCTTAAACTCCTGACCTCAGGTGATCCAGCTGCCTCGGTCTCCCAAAGTGCTGAGATTACAGGCGTGAGCCACCACCCCCAACCTTGGGCTACATTAAAGGTCCCCTTACGCAATAAAACTCCATGATTATAAGACAAACCAAATTACATAACTTTTCTCTTCTAGTATTATCTAATTATAAAGTAAATCCATGCCTTCTAAACTGTTATTTCCAATTATTTAATCATTAACAACACGATTAAATCCTACACTTGAAACACATATACAACCTACTACAGTTCTAAAAGGTTTTATTTTGGGGTTTGGTATCTTTGTACCGTGATTCTACAATGTACTATAGTAGTAATTTTTGTCTGTTCAAAGGACATTTCCACTATCCCTTTCAGAATACAAATCCTGATCCTCCATGATCTGCGCATGTGACCTATGTTGACCAATTACAATATCCTAGTACCCTATACACAGTGATTTATACAAAGATAAGCATGTGACAAAAGCAGAGCCTTCCCTGAAATTAATATGCTGACACTACAAAAAAAAAAAAAAAAAAGTTCTTTCTACTAGGGTTCTAAACTGAATGGATATAGGCTTGGACTGTTGATGCCCTTCCTTGCCAGTTATGAGGAAAAAGTCTACAGTGGGAACTTAATAATCTGAAGCCAAATAAAGAAAAAAATGAGAGAAAAGAGTGAAACAAAGTCCTGATGAAATCCATTTGTACCTTGAATCTATTGCAGACTTCCGGGTTAAAAAAACAGCCAATGCATGGAATTTCTGCTTAGGCTTGTTTATATGGCTTTCTGACACTCAAAAACAAAAAGTCTCTATTGAACTAAGCTGGAGATGACAGGTTTCAACATGAGTACCAACACTCAATATTGGCAGTGACTGCCTATAGCACTGAGATGAGAGAGATTCTGAAGTCTCCTCCTGGGAAGAATGTAATGATCTAGTAATGGTATCTGCCATGAATAAGGCAGCACACGCCACATACTTGTCAGCCTTTGGCTCAGCAGTGGCTTAGGAAATGACACTGGCATATAAAAGCAAAAAGCAGTTAAAAAAAGGCACAAAGCCAAAGTAGAGTGGGAAAAGTTATATAGGAAGAGAAAAAAAGTCACCAAAAAAAAAAAAAAGGCCAATCAAAATAAAAATTCGTTGATTGAGAATACATTTTAATGTTCCAATTATTCTCTAGAGTAATACTTCAAGAAAAACACTAATCTCCTTCAAGCTGATTCTCTGTATTCTTTCTTTTTGCTTAAATACTCTGCTTAAATACTCTGGATCATTCGTGACCCAGGGGAAAAAGGTATCATTCATCAGTTTAGGTTCTCATTTGTGGTCCAGTTCCCTGGTTTCAAAGCATTCTCCAAATTAAAATTTATGTCAACATATCTATACTTAGTTCTATTCTAATTTTTCCAAAGCATGAAAACTGAATCCCAGTTCTGCCATGTACTAGCTTAGGCAAATCTCTCAACATTAACTCTCAACATTTCCCTCATCTGTAAAATGGGAATCAGAGTACATATTTCAAAGAGTTGCTAAAAATCAAAGTGTGCCTGTAAAGTGGTTGGCACAGTACATGGCACAGAGTTAAGGGTTCATTAAACATTAACCATAATTATTTAGCATTCACTTAAAAATTTTTTAACAGCCCATCTATCCATTCCAACCTTCTTAACACCCTAATCTTGCCATTAAATGTTCCTTTGTTCATTAACAAAAATGTACTGTTTACAAATAGAGAAAATAGATGAACCAAATACAGAACTTTTTCACAAGTACAAACTACTAAAATTTAATGGTAGACAGCAACAAGGCAAAAAAGAAATACATAAGTTCTTTGGCACTTTTGATGGAGAAGTTAAAGATAATAACCTGGCTCTTTAAAAGAGTTCATTTATTCAACAAATAAATGTAAAGATGTGAGGTAGGAAAGTAGTGGAATATGGCATTTTCTAGAGTAAGGATTAAGGACAACTAACGTACTACAGGAAAAAAAGGGTTATGTATGGCAAACAGCAAGCCGTTCAGGTTGGTATCAGTGAAGGTACTTGAATAGGAGTAAAAGAAAGTAAGACTAAAGGCTGGTCAGCTTGAGATCCTTAAAAGCTCCGAAACCAAGCCAGAATTCAACTTTCATTCTGTCGATAGTGAAAATTCAAAGATTTGTAAGTAGTACAATTTTAAGTTCAAAACTGTACAGGCAAAAGATGAATGTGCTGTAACATGTAAAATAGATTGCAGAAGAAATGACTGCTGTACCAGTATGAGAAATCTGCAAATTAATCAAGCAGCTAGAGAAAGCATGAAAACAAAGTCTGACGGGAAAAATACTAATACAATTGAATCCGTAAGATTTAAAAATTAATAAAATTTGGGAAGAAGAAACTAATGATTTAGGTTTCAAGCCTTAGGTCTATGAACTGTATTGAGGAAAAATGGGTCCCAAACTTCACAGATCACTTGTCCGTTTTACAGAATGCCATACCATATTTTAACTTTTTTACTGCTCTTAATTATTTTTTCCCGTGGAGTGAAACATGTATCTTTCAATAACATGATACAGTAACTAATAAATAGATTCAAGAAATCTCAAAGACTATAAGTACGCTGAAGGGAAGGGGCTATTTACTACATTTGATACATAATAACATGTTGATTAAAAGTAGAATTTGAACTTCTGTTATCGTTTTTTTCATAAAAATAGGAGCCAGGATTCCTATATCCATTTGTTCCTTGGTGTATCCCCCAAATTTCTGAATGGGGTCTGGTATTTTGTTAGAACTCAGTAAATATATTTGTTAAATGCATATATAAATGAGAAAAGAAAGAAGTTATTAAACTTTAAGAAAGGTTCTACATTGGTCTCAATATTCTGAGCATTCAATATTCTCTCCCAACCTTTCTTTTATTAAAATAGCCTGCTGTAGGCAACTCTATTTGGAAAAATCTAAACAAACTGTGACAGATTAATTTAGTAAAATCTTATAATAACCACTTTAAATTTAAAGTGGTTATTCTAAATTAAATTAGCCACTAAAAGCCAAAACAAAAATCTGAATGTATCATCAGACATAAAAATAATAATATCACGCCTGTAATCCCAGCACTTTGGGAAGCTGGGGCGGGTGGATCACGAGGTCAAGAGATCAAGACCATCCTGGTCAACATGGTGAAACCCTGTCTCTACTAAAAATACAAAAAATTAGCTGGGCATGGTGGCGCGTGCCTGTAATCCCAGCTACTCAGGAGGCTGAGGCAGGAGAATTGCCTGAACCCAGGAGGCGGAGGTTGCGGTGAGCCGAGACCGCACCATTGCACTCCAGCCTGGGTAACAAGAGCGAAACTCTGTCTCATAAAAAAAAAATAATAATAATAATAATAATATCTGAGATTTTACACAGATTTTTAGGCATGCTCCATTTTTAGATTTGGCTCCATTTCACAGTTTGGAAATATTTTTAACTTTAGACATGCGATATAAAGTTAATACTACCCCTTACCCACGTGAATTTCAAGGTAAATATATTTGTTACTATGTGGAAAAAATTTTAAATGTTTCCTTGCAGAGTTTATCATCTTACCAGGTCTTTCCTTCCCAGTGCCTTTTGACTCAGCAAATTTTTGTATCAAACTTTCAACTGTAGTATTAGCCATGTTATTTATAAATTCTTCATGGACCTATTAAAATGGAATAAAGATAACTTTTCTTTTTCCACAAACATTCTTACTGTATTTCAGATAAAACTTCCATAAAACAAATAAAATTAATTACCTCAAAATGTGTATTTTTGACCCAAAGCCCTTTGGGAACTTTTAATTTACCTAGCTTCCAGTGTTACTAGATCTGTGGGGGCCAACCATCATTTACATTAACCCTTTAACATACAGCCTCATGCCCCTAGAAGTCAAAGCAGTTTTCTGTTCACATCTTCAAGCGTTCTAGAGACATCATTCTTATGATAAGACTTATACAGACAATAAAAACACTTTTGGATTAAAAAAACACACACACACGGTCCCACTATGTCACCCAGACTGCTCGGTGTCACGGCTCACTGCAGCCTCAACCTCCTGGGCTCAAGTGACCCTCCCACCTCAGCCTCCCAAGTAGCTGAGATTATAGGCATGCACCACCATACCCCGCTAATATTTTTTAAATTTTTTTGTAGAGATGAGGTCTCACTATGTTGCCCAGGCTAGTTTTGAACTCCTGGACTCAAGTGATCTTCCTGCCTCAGCCTTCCAAACTGCTGAGATTACAGGTGTGAGCTACCATGCCTGGCTAGTTTGAAGAATAACAGACTTCATCTTTCTCCACTATATTTCAATGCACCCCGAATTGTCGTCATTACTCTTTTATATTTGTGGAACATTTCTAAGTAAAAGTTTTGCAGTTTAATAAAGCTGCCACTTTAAATTTAAAAATAGTAAACCTTGAAAAAAGAAATATTCAAAAGCTGATAGCTTTAGAAATTCAATATAAAGAAAACTGAAGATAGTTAATCTAAAAAATTAACGTGAAGTATCATCCTTGGTGGCCAAATGATAAAATATCCAGTTTATTTTATATTTAATACATGTAAATACATATTCTTTATCTGGAATAATTCAATATCATACTCATGAATTTTGAACAGAGTGAGAAAATATTTTTAAAGCGCTATAAATAAATATAAAATTTTCATAAATAGTTCAACATAAAGTAAGAAAACTTACCTGGCCTATCTGCAAATGAATTTCCTTTATAGCATTTGACAAGGATCCTATAATTTCCTTTATGTGAATGAGATGAGTTTCTTCAATATCTTGAAATTTCTGGATAACATATAAAAAGTTACATATTTATAATATGTACAGGTATACACACACACACACACACATATGCATACGGATATATACATATGCACACACACAGATGCCTGTAATCCCAGCAACTTGGGAGGCTGAGGCAGAAGAACTGCTTGAACCTGGCAGGCAGAGATTGCAGTGAGCTGAGATCACGCCACTGCACTGCAGCCTGAGCAATAGGGCGAGACTGTCTCGCCCCTCCCAAAAAAAAGAAAGTATCTCATTATAATCGAATTTTCCAAGTTACCATTGTTACACAATGTTTAACAATGCCTCAAGACAAACAAGTCTACTAGGCAAACTGAAATACAGTACTACAAAAAGTTAACTTTTTGTTATGCCATTTCTTAGGTAAATACAAATGTTTTTAGAATTTGAACATATTACACATTAAAATCTATAATCATGATCAGAAAATTAGGAGACCCAGAGAACAGTGTTACAAAAAAACTAAAGAGTTTCAATAACTGAAAAACAATTAGTTGGCAGAGCAAAAACTACAGTTTACTTTTAAAGACTTCTAGCCCATAGATTTTCAAAATGTCTTTCTAATCCTTGAAATAATAATATACAATCTCCACAAAAGAGAGGTCTGTGATCAAAGAAATCTGGGAAAGCCAAATACTCTATTTCAACAGTTCTCAACCAAAAGTGAGGATGCATCAGATCACCTGGAGAACCTTTTCAAACTTCAAACACATCGATTCTCTAGTACTGCCTGTGGAATGGGGTTGAAAGAGGCAAGAATGTTGTTTGGAAAAAAATTTCCAAGTTACACTGATATGCCCAGAGAGAAAACCGCTGTTTGCCCTGCCTTCACAATAAACATATCAAAAGGCCGGGAGTGGTGGCTCACGTCTGTAATCCAAGCACTTTGGAGGCCAAGGCGGGCGGATCACCTGAGGACAGTTCAAGAACAGCCTGACCAACATGGTGAAACCCGTCTTC
>NW_016107365.1:2657392-2661433 GCF_001604975.1 Cebus imitator | reverse complement strand
TCATGCCTGTAATCCCAGCACTTTGGGAGGCCAAGGCCAGCAGATTGCGAGATAAGGAGTTCAAGACCAGCCTGGCCAACATGGGGAAACCCTGTCTCTACTAAAAATACAAAAATTAGTCAGGCATGGTGGCATGTGCCTGTGATCCTAGCTACTCGGGAGGCTCAGGCAGAGAACTGCTTGAACCTGGGAGGTGGAGGCTTGCAATGAGCCGAAATTGCACCACTGCACTCCAGCTTGGGCAACAGAGTGAGACTCTGTCTTGGGGGGGAAAAAAAAAAAGAAGCTCTGAGAAATACTGAAATAATGACACGTTTCACTTTGCTTAACCCAGAATTTTATAAGTTTCTTTGACCTCACAACACTTTTGTTTTTCTTCTTCCCTGACATCTATTAATATCTCACAGAACAGTAATTGTCCTCAAAACAGGCTTTGGGAAATGCTGAGCTACCCATTTTCAAACAAAATACAAGAGTCATTTCTATTGCACAAATCTGGTTACCCATTTTTTGCTAAATTAAATCAGTTCTAAGGAATGAGCCTAAAAGCCTTATTATTGTTCTCTGGTTAGTTTATCAAATTAAATTCCCTGACCCCATATTTAATGCCCAAGTTTCTTCTGCACTAAGCTACAGAAATCATCAAAACAAATTATATCTAATGTGTAAATGGTAAGAACTCCTAAAAAAAAAAAATCCAGAATAGTGAAATTACAGTTTTGGCAGTAATGCAACAGCCCAAAAACTTAAATCAATTTTATTTATGAGGAATGGCAGAGTTGAAATGCCTGTCGTCGATTAATTTTGACCACGTCAATTAGAATACAGTACGAGTATTTCAAGATCCTGAATTACTCTCAAGAACTGAGGACCATTTAGTAAAAGGATGGCCCTTCGCTTAAATTTCATCAATTTAATGAACAAGCTATTTTCTCATAGACAGGCAGCCATTAATTTCATTTGAATGGCCCTTAACTCCGAAGAAACTGTCTTCATTCCCTTTTGAAAAAGCTACACTCAACAAGACAGATCCTTATTTATTTAGAAATATCTTAAAACATGAATCCACAGAGAAACTCTAGGCATGATTCAGATACAATTTTGAAATTGTGGGATTTTGATGGGTAGGGGCACACTGCTAACTATCACAATTCCTCAAACTTAGTTAACTACTAAACTCAGAGTAATTCAGCAATGACAAATGGATACAGTCTCAAGTGCTTGAGTATACCTAAGAGAACTTTCTTAAACAAATTAGATAGGCATTTTACTCCTGCAACTTCAAATTCTCTGTGTTCACATGTATTGTTACATTAATTTTTTAAAGTATAGTCAGAAGCCACACGACATTTCGTCAACAACTAATGCCATATACGAGAGTGGTCCCAAAAGATTATAATAGATATGAAAACTTTCTATTACCTAGTGACATCATAGCTGCCATAACATAGTGCAGCACATTACTCATGCTTGTGGTTATGCTGGTATAAACAAACCTACTGTGCTGCCTGTCACATAAAAGTACTACACAGCACATAATACACAACACATAACACTTGATAATAAATGGTGTTACTGGTAAATGTATTTACTGAACTACACTTATTATTAGAGTGTAATCCTTCTACTTATTAGAAAAAAACAACTGTAAAACAGCATCCAGCAGGTCACTCAGGAGGTATTCTAGAAGGCATTGTTGTCATAGGCAATGACGGGGTGTTTTTTTTTTCTTTTTTTTTGAGATGGAGTCTCACTCTGTCACCCAGGCTGCAGTGCAGTGGCGCAATCTGCTCGCTGCAACCACCATCTCCAGGTTCAAGCAATTCTCCTGCCTAAGCCTCCTGCATAGCTGGGATTATAGATGCACACCACCACGCCCAGCTAATTTTTGTATTTTTGCTAGAGATGAGGTTTTGCCATGTTGGTCAGGCTGGTCTTGAACTCCTGACCTCAAGTGATCCGCCTACCTCGCCCTCCCAAAGTGCTGGGATTACAGGTGTCAGCCACCATGTCCAGCTGAAGATGACAGTTCTATGCATGCTACTACCCCAAAGACCTTTTAAGAGGACAAAATGTGGAGATAAAAGAGTGATCCTGATGATCCTAATCCTATGTAGGCCCATTCCTACTATGTGTGTGTCTTAGTTCTTGGGAAAAAGGTTTAAAAAGCTAAAAAAAAATTTTTAATGTAAAAATAAAGTTGATTGAGTAAAGATATAAAGAAAATATTATTGTGCAACTGTAGTGTGTTTCTTTTAGCTGTCATCACAAAAGAGTCAAAATGTTTAAAAATTTTTTAAAGCTTTTAAAGAAGTTATAGTAAGCTAAAGTTATTGAAGAAAACAACTTTTAATAAAATTTAATGTAAACAAAATGTACAGTGCTTCTAACATCTACAGTAGTGTACAGTAATGTCCTAAGCCTTCATATTCACTCACTACTCACTCATTAAATCAACCAGAGCAACTCCAGTCCTGGCATCTCCATTCACCATAAGTGTTATAGTCAGGTGTAGCATTTTAAATCTTTTATACTGTATTTTTACTATATCTTTTCTACGTTTAAACACATAAATATCATTTTGTTGTTATAACTGCCTACAGTATACAATACAGTAACATGCTATACAGGTTTGTAGCTTAGGAACAACAGACTATATCATATAGCCAGGTCTGTAGTAGTCTATAACATCTAGGTTTGTGTAGGTAAGTACATAATCTTTGAAACAGTCTCACTCTGTCATCCAGGCTGGAGTGCAGTGGCACAGTCTCGGCTCACCACAACCTCTGCTTCCCATTTCAAGCAATTCTGGTGCCTCGGCCTCCCAAGGAGCTGGGATTATAGGTGTGCACTACCATGCCTGGCTAATTTTTGCATTTTTAGTAGAGACAGGGTTTCAACAAATTAGCGATTCTGGTGTGAACTCCTGACCTCAGGTGATTCGCCCACCTCAGCCTCCAAAAGTGCTGGGATTACAGGCAAGAGCCACCATGCCTGGCCATGTGTAAGTACATTCTATGATGTTCACACAATGACAAAATTGCCTAACGACATTTCTCAAAGTGTATCCCCATTGTTGACACATGGCTACACTATCCTGTCAGCCACTAAAGATGTATAAAAGTACTCTAATCCTAATAATCTTTAATCTGAGGGTAACGCTTAGCAAATCTAAAAGTTTCCATAAACTAGCCATCTCACTGCTTTAAAGTAAACAAAATCTCCATATTCCGTTTCAAGTGTCTCATTAATTAATAGTGGTAAAAGCATGAGCATAAAAAGTCACAATTTCAATCATTTTAATTCTAAACCCAAATTTTAAAAACTTAAATCACTTAAATCACTCTAATTTCTAACTTCTTTCACTCTAGAGACTCGATTATCTTTTCCCGCTAGTGTATACAGGTCCTGCCACCCAAATTTTATTCTCACTATACTGTCAGGTTCTTTCCCACTGAGACTGGTCAACCCACCTGACCTGAAAAAATAGTTAAGAAGAGAAAAGGATTGTTTTCCCTTCCAAAATGCCCCAAAATTAAAGTCTATTCTCTGTGAAGAAACAATGATTAACCTCTTCTGCAGCTGTACGTATATGACGAAGAGAGAGAGAAACAGAAATCTCTAAGATCTTGAGAAAGAACAAACACACACATTAGCAAGTTATGCCATCATAGTTATTTAAAAGTAGCATGGTCACATATTTGCTCAAATAAATTAACGTTCCCATCTTAAAAAGGGCAGAATGGGCTGGCATGGTCACTCATGACTGTAATCCCAGCCAGCACTTTGGGAGGCTGAGTTGGGCAGATCGCTTGAGCCCAAAAGTTTGAGACCATCCTGGGCAACATGGTGAAACCCTGTCTCTATTAAAAATAAAAAAAAATAGCCAGACATGATGGTGCACACCAGCAGTCCCTGCTATTCAGAAGGCTGAGGTGGGAGGGTCACCTGAGCCTAGGAGGCAGAGAGGTTGCAGTAAGCAGAGATGAGATCATGCCACTGCACTCCAGCCTGGGTGACAGAGTAAGACCCTGTCTTTAA
>NW_016107365.1:2632739-2657341 GCF_001604975.1 Cebus imitator | reverse complement strand
GGGGAAGCAGAACATGAAAAGGAAATAGAAAGATGTGCTGAACATTCTTTTTTATAAAGTAGCATCAACAAACAAAAAACTCTATGTACCCCAGAACCTAAAGTACAATTAAAAACAAAAAACAAAAAAAACAACAACTCTGATTGGCCAGGCACAGTGGTTCACGCCTGTGAACCACTGTAATCCCAGCACTTTGGGAGGCCAAGGTAAGCAGATCATGAGGTCAAGAGATCAGGACCATCATGGACAACACGGTGAAACCCCTTCTCTACTAAAAATACAAAAAAATTAGCCAAGCATTGTGGTGCATGCCTGTAGTTCCAGCTACTCAGGAGGCTGAGGCAGGACAATTGCTTGAAGCCAGAAAAAGGAAGTTGCAGTGAGGTACAATCGCACTACTGTACTCCAGCCTGGTGATAGAGCGAGACTCTGTCTCAAAACAAACAACAACAACAACAACAAAAAACCTCTGACTACAGCAAATTCTATTTGTTCCAATTTAGAAAATTAACAAAACGGCAAATACTTAGCTGATAGAGACTAATCATTTAATGTGAAATTAACAAATCAACAATAATTGCTTTATAAATGTGTGCTGCTAATGATTTAAGACAAAACGGCACTTGCTGAAGTCTGCAATGACCTCAGTCACTACAGAAATTCAAACTTTCTATCTCACTAACTTGAAGCCTTATTTAAGACAACTCCCTAAACTCTTCCTTCTTAAAGCTTCTTTTCCCAGCTACCATGACATTATACTTCCAGTTTTCTTCTTTGGCTTCCTCTACGAAAATCTCAATAATGAGTCTCTCAGAGCTTGGCCCTGAGGGCCGAAATCTTCCCTACCTCCCAACTCTAATTAAAAGTGATGTCATCATGGCTTTGTATACTGAAAACACCTTATTTTATATGGTCTCATAATCCTTATCCAAAACTTTTGGAACAAGGAGTGTTTTGGAATTCCTTTTATTCTCTTATTTTTTAAAAAACAATATACAGTATTGTTCAGAATGCTTCTCACCTGACTATTACGCTACCTTCCAAACTGGACTCTTGATTCTCCTTTAGCCATACTCTAATCAAGTCTTCACAAAACAGCTAGAACTATCCTTTAATATGCATCAGATCATGTCACATCTCTGCCTAAAACCTTTAAGTGGCTTCTAGCTGCTCTTAGAAGAAAACCTGAATTCTTTTGCCATTAAAGTAATGGCAAAAACTGCAATTACTTTTGCACCAACCTAATACAGTCTGGTCCTTGCCTATCTCTCCAACCTCATTTCTCACTACCACTTTCCCTTAGGCAGGTTTAGTAAGCATTTTTTACTTTCCAGAATGTAACAGCTCTTTTACACCTCTGGCCCTTCATACTCATTATCCCCAAAGCCTATACCACTCTTGCCCCATTAATTTCTTGCTAATTCTTCAAGTCCCAGTTTTAAATGTCACTTCTCTTAAAAGGCCTTTCCTAACTGCCTAATCCAAATTAAGTCATTCCAATTATTCTATCTCATGAAAGCCTACTGTTTTCCTTTGCAATAATTTATAACTATAAGCATGTATTTAATGTCTACTCTCTCCTCTATACTGTAAATGTCATCTCAAGCACAGAGACATTTGTCATATTTACAGATGTACCGTATACACAGCATCTAGCAGAGTCTATGCCATTGTAGGTAAAGATGGCTATGCACAGACATGCACACAAGTATGGAATACTTTGCTTTCTAAGATAGGAGTTGTTCACTACTTCAAATGGCAAGACATAATGAAGACCTAGAGTCCAAAAATTTAGATTCACAAAGTCTTTCATATTTACTGAGTGCCTACCATGAGCTGAGAACTTTTAAATGCTGGGAATTTTTAATGCTGAGGATATAGCAGTAAACAAAACAAATCCATCCCTGCTCTCATAAACTTACATTTTAGTGGGGAAAAAACAGACAAAAAATATAGGTAAAAGAACTTCACCATGTTTCTGGCCCCTCAGACATAACTATGAACATTCCAAAAAGGGGTTCATCCATCAGCCTCAGGACTACAGTGAAGACGATGTAAAACAGCTGCAGCCAACCCAGAATGAACATGTAGCAAGAGAAAGAAATAAACCCTTGATATTGTAAGCCACAGAGATTTCTGGGGCCTTGTGTCATCTCAGCATACTTACTCTGACCTAACTGATACAGGAATAAAATTCTTGGTATGTAAGATCACAATAGGTGCTAAGCAGGAAAATAAAACAAGGAAGAGGACAAGAAGCAGGGGTGGTGGAGAGTAGAAGCGTTAGGCATGATTCCTAAAAGGCAGCCACCTTAAACGAGGCCTTTAATTAAGGTTCTGAGAACACTACATCAAATATAATTTATCCCAAGCTAATGGAAGGCAGACATTTTTGTCTTCCCTCACTAAAATATAAGACACCAGGGGTTTTTTGGATTGTTTTATTGACTGCCGTAACCTCAGTACTAAGTCACTTCCAGTTTTCTTATTAATGCTTCTTAAGTACTGTCTTCATCATGTACCAATCCCCTCATTTTCCCCAATTATCTTTAAACAGGCTCTTCTAATCTATCTGTATAATTCCTTATGACATTATAATTATTGCATCTTGGTTCTCAAACTCCAAAACAAGACATATATTTTTAAAATAGCATCATTAAAATATTGAGATTGTGTGCATTTAAAAATTTCTAACACTAAAATATTACATGAAAGAAAAATTATACTTAATCAGAATACACACACATAAATGCCGTTTTCAATCTGAAGCCTTAAAATACCAACCTGAGCTGTTTCTGTCATTTTCTGTTCAAAATCAGCTTTTGCTAATGCATATTTTTCCACATAGAGTTTATAGGTATCTGTAGCTTTCTTAGATTTAACAGCTGCCTGTAATAAAACAAAAATATTTTTAACTGTGCATTGACTTTTTTTCTTTCCTAAGTTAATATGAATAGTAAATTAAAATACATTTTAAGAGTTCAATATGACATATAACTAACTTTAATACGTGCTGTGAGGCCCTCTTTAGTCTTTTTGTTATTGCTACAGTCAGCCAAGAAGTCAGGAATTAAACACTGATTCTCTTTTCTGTTTGATGGAATGTGCTTTGAAAAGTTAAAACACTCTCATTTTAAATCCCAGACTAAGACTGCATACTTATATTATAATGCTACAGTGTTACTAAGATATGTTAACATACTGTTGGAAATAAATTTCCAGACAATGTGCAAAAATGTGACAATACCACCAGAATGTGCTTGACACTCCTTTTCACACCTGTGAATCCTCCTCCCTCACATATATTATGTATTTCACAATATATAATGAAATACATATATTTCATTCAATGTCTGATTAGACTATAAACCTATCTCAAAAGTTGTGAAGACTGGTTCCCTTGATGTTTCTCAGCTCCCGTTATGCTCCAGCAAATACAGAAACTTGTTTTTAATCTTTGCCTATTTTTTCAAGACTTCTACTTAAAAAAACAAAACAAAACTGTTACCGCAATATTATAGTACTGGTTAGATAAAAGTTACTTATTTAATAAAAAAAATTAAGCAGTACTGTACAACCTATACATAAACAGAAACTGGAAGAAAGTAACACAGCCACAGAAGTCAAGATAAATTATAAGAAGATAGGCATTTGGTATGCGTAGTTTGTAGGCTGAAGCAGATACACGGCTATCAAGAAGCTTGACTATTCTCAAAGGACTGATCAACTTGGATACAGGAAGATGGAGGGATGTGGCTGGACGAAATAAGAGTTTAAAGGAGATCAAAGAAAGACCAGTTGTAGGATTTCAAGATATAAAAATCTCCATTTTCTTAACGAGGTAAGAGATGGTCTGGTATGAGTGAGGAACAGCAGGGTAGGGTTGGGAGCTTAAGGAGAACAAAAAAGTTTCAAACCATAATTGTGGAGAATGCAACAGGTCACGACTAGATGAGTACAAGCATTGCTAAGTGCCACTGAGGGCCAAGGAAAGCTGTAAAATACTGAATTTGTTTAAAGTCAATCAGTACCAATATGTAATTATCTTCAGTACCGATACGTAAGTATCTTCAGCCATGATCAGGAATCTAAGAACAAAAACTACAAACAGAAAACTGGGTTTACCCTGGGGTTTGGGTTTGGCAAGAGGTACATATAGTCGTACTCCCTAAACAAGCAACTTTGTACTCTCTCTAAAATGTAACTGTTTATACTATATTAAGTATATATGTCATGTACTTCCCTGCCTTCTTAAAGAATATAGCATGCCACTTTATCATGCAACGTAAACAAAACTGATTTTGGGGCCAGAAGAAATTTGATTCTAATTCTGGCTCTACCATTTACACTAGTGCCCCTTTATCTGTGTGGAATACATTCCAAGATCCCAGTGGATGTCTGAAGCCGTGGATGGCACAGACTCTATATTCTATATCTTTTTTTCCTATACATACATAATTATGATAAAGTTCCATTTATAAATTAGGCACAGTAAGAGATTAACAACAACTAATAATAAAATAGAGCAATTAAAACAATATACTGTAATAACATTATATATAATATGATCACTCTCTCTCTAAATATCCTACTGTACAGGGGGTAACTGCAACCAAGGAAAGTGAAATCTCAGCACTGTACTACCCATCTGACCTTGTCTTAGAAATTTACACAGTTCTCTCATTCCTAAAATGGGAACAATATCACCTTTTCTTTAAAGTTATGGTAGTGATGAAATGTAGTTATATAAAATGCTTCGAACAGTTTCTGGCATAGAGTTAAATTTAAAAATAAACAGTGCCTGCTTTTATTATAGTTTCTAATAAGAAATGTCATCAAGAAAACACATCATCATATTTTGCTGTTTACATATAAAGATATATCTGAGTTACTGAGTTGTACTGAGCTGTCTATCCCTACAGAAAGTGACTAAAACCTGTAACAATTTTCTAGTTTGCTCCTACAAATTTTTTTCACTCTTTTCCCAGTTCTACACAGTTTACATTATTTTATACCAGTTATTGTGCTGGAATCCTCTAACATCCTGCCCTGTTCAAATACATAACAGTTAAATGACCTGGATAGAGTTTACCGTGTACCTTCCCAAGAAACCTGGATAACCAAGTTTGTTAGAATTTATTTTAAAAACAATTATATGGCATGTTTAATCCGTATTTCCTTTTGGATTTTTTTATGCAAAGAAATTTCAGTTTGCTCTTCCAATACTTGTATTTTCAGTGTGTAGAATGGCAAACAACCTACAGTCTTCAGAGTGACTTTCTTCTTTTTTTTTGAGATGGAGTCTGACTCCACGGCCCAGGCTGGAGTGCAATGGCACAATCTTGGCTCACTGCAACCTCAGCCTCCTGGATTCAAGCGCTGCTCCTGCCTCAGTCTCCCGAGTAGCTGTAATTACAGGTGCATACCACTACGCCTGGCTAATTTTTA
Organism: Cebus imitator; assembly: GCF_001604975.1. Lineage (NCBI taxonomy): Eukaryota > Metazoa > Chordata > Mammalia > Primates > Cebidae > Cebus > Cebus imitator. The sequence continues at coordinate 2,651,893 of NW_016107365.1, read as the reverse complement.
TAGTTTTAGTAGAGACAGGGTCTCATTCACGATGTTGGCCAAGCTGGTCTCAAACTCTTGATCTCAAATGATCCACCTGCCTAAGCCTCCCAAAGTGCTGGGATTACAGGCGTGAGCCACCGAGCCTCGCCTTCAGAGTGATTTTTAATGACACAACATATCAAAATGATGTAACCCTACTGGAAGCCCCTTCTTTGCTTGTTCCTAATACTTCATCCTGATCGCTACAGAGACCCATAAAGATAGAAAATTCAAAAAATACCTAATTATAAAAATCCACATGGGGCCTCTTATGTACAAAAAATCAGACAGGGCATTTGTCTATTACCACCTTGAGGATGAAGTCAGGAGGCATTCCAGGCAAGACTGTGGGCCTCAGGACCCCATCATGGTGGGAGTCAATAAATGTCTCATCCAGATCCAGCACCAGAATCTTCCTCTTCAACTAGCTGATTCTGGGACACAGGAGATAAGGGGACGGTATCATATCTAACAGTTTGGTACTGAATTACCATGCGGATCTACCTCCACAAAAGGTAAGTGAATCTCCAGAGCTTGGCAGAGAAGGCCATGAACATGCGCAGTCCCAGCAGACATTGCGACCGCATCATCTTGATGATCCCAGCACCACCCTGCCACTCACTCTCCATCCCCAGCAGCCAAGTGCCGCCAGCTCCCCACCAGCTCCCCGTCGCTGGGCTGGGGAACAGAGGCCCTGAGTGGCAGGAGAGGCTGCAAAGAGGAGCATGCAATGGGCGGCTCAGAAAGCCACCCTGGGTGAGGGGAAGGCCCAGCAGAATGGGGAGCTGGGGGACATTCGTGGGCAGCCCATAGGGGCCCACATGGGCTGGGAGTGGCACTGATAGCTTTTGGGAGGTTGAGGGAAGAGGCAGGTTGGGCTAGGATGCGGTCCTCCAAGACCAGGAGGGAAGGGAAGCTAGTTGGGGGAGGGGGCAGCGGGAGAAGGGGCTAAGGAAAAGGCAGGGAGGTGAAGGGGGAAAGCAGAGTCAGTAGCATTTTTTTAAACAGAGAATTATAGGTTATGTGAAAAGCATCAAATTCTGCACACTCTTTTGAAACTTTTCTTGCTCAATATTATGTTTTTTACATTTATTCATGTTAATACACGTCACTCTCTTTTAACGTTTATATAACGCAATTAAGACTCCACAAATCCATCAGCTAGTTTCAAGACTCAATCTATTCTTTCCCCTTTTCTTTGCTAGAGTACTTATTTAAATTGCTGTATTGAGTCCCATTACATGAAATACATAACAGGTTTTTTCAATTTGACAATTGATCTATGATTAGAGGCACTGCTACGGTTTGTTTGTCCCGTATGAAACTGATATTGAAACTTAATCCCCAATGTGGCAGTACTGAGAGGTGGGGCCCTTTAATAGATGATTTGGTCATGAGGGCTCTGCCCTCATAGATTAATTAGTGGATTACTGAGTTCATGAATCAATGGGTTATCACGGGAATAGGACTGATAGCTTTATAAGGAGTGGAAGAGAGACCTAAACAGGCTCAGTCCCCTCACCATATGAGGTCCCGCACCTTCTCAGAATTCTGCAGCCCCCCCACATGCAAGAAGACCTTCACTAGATGGGGCCCCTGAACTTGGAACATCTCATCCTCCATAACTGTAAAAAATAAATTCCTTTCTTTATAAATTACCCAGTTTCAGGCCAGGCACAGTGGCTCACACCTGTAATCCTAGCACTTTGGGAGGCCAAGGTGGGCAAATCGCTTGAGGTCAGGAGTTCAAGACCATCCTGGCCAACATGGTGAAACCCCATCTCTACTAAAAATATAAAAATTAGGCAGGTGTTGTAGCACACGACTATAATCCCAGCTACTTGGGAGGCTGAGTCATCAGAATTGCTTGAACTCGGGAGGCAGAAGTTGCAGTGAACTGAGATCCTGCTATTGCACCCTAGCCTGGGTGACAGAGTAAGACTCTGTCTAAAAAAAAAAAAAAAAAAAACATTATCCACTTTCAGGTATTGTCACAAGCAACAGAAAACAAACCACAACAGGAGTCTAATACATTTACATGTATTATAATTATTTCTTTCAAATTATTTTCAGTTTACTGACAAAGCATTTCTTCTCTTAACTTTTATTTTAGGTTCAGGGGAACATGTGCAGGTTTGTTATACAGGTAAACTGTGTGCACGGAGGTGTGGTGCACAACTTATTCATCGTCCAGCTAACAAGCACAGTAACTAATAGGCATCTTTTCTGATCTTCTCCCTCTTCCCAGCCTCTTCCCTTCAGTCAGTCTCAGTGTCCATCATTCTCCTCTTTGTGTTCATGTGTTCTCAATGTTTAACTCTCACTTATAAATAAGAACATGCAGTATTTGGTTTTCTGTTCCTGCTAAGAATAATGGGATCTGGCTCCATCCATGTACCCACAAAAGACATAATCTCATTCTTTATGGCTGCATAGTATTCCACAGTGAATAAGTACCACATTTTCTTTATCCAATCTGTCACTGATGGGCATTTAATTTAGGTACTGCAAATAGTGCTGTAATTAATATTCACAGGCATGTGTCTTTATGGTACAATGATTTATATTGCTTTGGGGAGATATCCAGTAATGGGATTGCTGGGGTGAACGGTGGTTCCGTTTTTAGCTCTTTGAAGAATCGCCACACACTGCTTTCCACGATGGTTGAATTAATTTAACTCCCAAAAACAGTGTATAAGCACTTCCTTTTCTCCACAACCTTGCCAGTATCTGTTATTTGACTTTTTAATAATAGTCATTCTGACTACTGTGAGATGGTGTATCACTGTGGTTCTGATTTGCATTTCTCTGATTATCAGTGATATTGAGCTTTTCTTCATATGCTTGTTGGCTGTATGTATGTCTTCTTTTGAGAAGTGTCTGTTCATGTCCTTTGTCCACTTTTTAATGAGGTTTTTTCTTGAAAATTTAAGTTCCTAACAGATGCTGAATATTAGACCTTTGTCAGATGCATAGTTTGCAAATATTTTCTCCCATTCTACAGGTTATTTGTTCACTCTTTTGATAGTTTCTTTTGCTGTGCAGAAGCCCTTAAGTTTAATTAGATCTCATTTGTCAATTTCTGTTTTTGTTGCAATTGCTTTTGGTGTCTTTGTCATGAAATCTTTGCCCATTCCTGTGTCCAGAATGGTAATGCCTAGGTTGTCTTCCAGAGTTTTTATACTTCTGGGTTTTACATTTAAGTCTTTAATCCATCTTGAGATGATTTTTATATTTGGTGTAAGAAAGGGGTCCAGTTTCAATTTTCTGCATATGGCTAGCCAGTTATCCCAGAACCATTTAATGAATAGGGAATCCCTTCCCCATTGCTTGTTTTTGTCAGTTGACAGTGCATTTCTTTAAAGTGCTCCATTACTATCTTCAGATTTTCTTCCAAGCACTTGATCTTAACAAATGGTATCAGTAAAAGATTTTCATATAATAATCAAAGCCATTACTTCCTCAAATGGTCTTTAAATGGTCTGTTAACTCAAATATCAAAGCATTGTAGCTGTCCAATCATGCAACGAAGTTTGCACAGGCAATTAAACTACACCGTAAATGCTACCTTACCAAAAAATTACTATACAATACCATCAACTGAAAATGCATTCTAATTTCATATGAGGAAAAAAAATGCCTCCTAGCTTTTAATATTCTTTTTCTCTAGTGTCTAGGTTTGAATTTACTTAACCTGCTTAATACCTACAATGTACTTTCAATATGAGGGCTCTTAAATTTTTTCAATCTGAAACATTCTGAGCTGTTAACTATTCAAGTATTTCTTGTCCTTCCATGTCCTCCATATTTTTCCTTCTGAAGCTTCTCCTACTATGTTCTGGGTAAGGTCCCTCCATAATCTTCCAAACTCACTTTGACTATATCAAGTCTAAAGTTTCTTTTCTCTATTGCTTTTCAAAATTTTCAATAACCGTATTTTTCATTTCCAAGTTTTTCAATTAGCTGTTTTTCCTATCTAGTAGATCTTGTTTCATTATGTTTCTTTAATTTCTTAATCTTCTTTAACGTTAAGTTTATTTATTTGAACATCCTATCAACACACATCATTTTTGTTCATTTTTTATAAATTTAAATTTCATCTGGAGTGAATTCTTATTCCAAGCATTGAATTTATTGGTTGTTATAGTATTAGATTTCTTAGATGTGCTCCACAATTTTGGTTGTTTGCTCATTCAGAATGGGAGTTGTTTTCTTTTTTTAATTTTGTCCTCTTCTCTCTTCTCTCTCTCCTTTCAACAGTACTGCTGAACATTCATAGAATAAAACGTAAATGGTACCTCCTAGGATTGTGTTATGCTTTATACTTTATGCTCACCCAAACCCAAGCAGTTTTAAGGTTATCTCCTGCCACCCCTGGAGAGGCCCTATTTCATTTCAGTCTTATGAACGTAATTTTTAATTACTTCCCTGCAAGAATATTATAGATATGGCCAAAATAGTCATGAAACAGTTCCTTCGCTTGATTCCAAGTCAGGATTGTGTCTCTGTATCTGTGTCCCTAACTCCCCAATTTCCAATAAGGCTTTGGTTCTTGTCAGCAACTCAAGAGCCTTCTTTTCTCCCTATTTACAGTTTTAGGCAATAAGACAGGCTCTTTGTGCCTCATCCCAAGAGGGGAGCATTTAGTCCTTTTCGCCACATAAGAGCCAAATTCCACTGCCTACTTTAGGATTTTTGAGTTCAATACCTTCCATAATCAATCTCTATGTGCATTTTGTATTTCTGTTCTATTCAGGTCCACAGAGATAAAATATTATTCTTTTTGGATCCTGTTATTTTGTTTTCCCTTTTTATATTTTATTCATAATTACTGTCTGAAGCAGAGGGTGTTTTCAAATCATGTACTTACTGTGTCTCATTTTCCCCCGCTCCCAATTTTTATTTATTATACAAACCCAATTTTTATTTATCATACAAACACAATATATTGCTCCAAATTCTTTTTTTCATTTGTGACATAGCGCCCAGGAGGTTCTAAGATCATGTGCCTTATTGCTCCAAATTCTATCACCTAGTTTTATTTTTCCACATTCTCTTTCAGTTTTTGCCCATGTATAGTTATATATCATATTTCATCAAATAGTTATTTAAAATATTTTGGACCTCAGGTATCTAGAAATCAATTAATTCCACTATCACTAGTCTTGCAACAGCCCCTCTCATGTAATTATATAATTTCTGAGTTGATATGGTTATTTGGACTTGTATCAGAAGAGTTTCCTTCACCATCTATTGTTAAAAATTAACTCTATCAAATTTCAAAGTAAAACTAGTACCCCACTTAATATGCTTCATCAAAAATAAAGTATCTGTGCATTTAAACATGTAAAAGTATGTAAGTACACAATCCTTTTATAGTCATAATCATACTATTGATACAATTAGTATTCTTTTACTGGGTATTTCAAACATTTTACAAAGCCTTCAAAATTATCGCTCCCTATGGCTCATTCTTAAGTGAGATATACCACATCAAATAAGTCAATGGTTAAACTATTTTGAAAGGAGAAAAAAAAACTACTTTCCATTAAAACATAAGTGGAAGAAAAGAAAAGCATTGTGGTTTACCACAATGCTACACAAATGTTCTCAAAGTCAGCAATAAATCACAACACACATTTAAAGCTTATGTGAAAGTACCTTTATTTTTCTAAATATACCAAAATCTTGTTTCAAAACAATTTTACCTCACTGTTAAAATCTTACACCAAGTAATTATCTCATCAATTATGTTACTACAAAATATCTTGAAAATGTGTCACTGATATTTAAAAATCATTGTTTTTTGGTTGGGTGCAGTGGCTCACGCCTGTAATCTCAGCATTCTGGGAGGCCGAGGCGGGCAGATCACCTGAGATCAGGGGTTCGAGACCAGTCTGACCAACATGGCAAAATCCCATCTCTACTAAAAATACAAAATTAGCCAGTTGTGGTGGCATGCACCTGTAATCTCAGCTACTTGGGAGGCTGAGGAAGGAGAATCACTTGAACCTGGGAGGCAAAGGCTGCAGTAGCTGAGACCACGCCACCACACTCCAGCTTGGGCAACAAGAGTGAAACTCCATCTCAAAAAAATAAATAAATAAGTCATTGTTTTTTATGTGCTTGCTAACCTATTTACCACAGACAACATATATTACAAATCTCCTGGGTTTTAATTAGGTAAATCACTAGGACTGTAAGGCACAGTGTCTTCATCTTTAAAATGAGATAATCTGGGGGACTCCATGTTTGGATCCCCTTCCACAAACACTCTTGGGCTCTGGAAGCTGCTTTTCTCTATCCTGGATTTCACCTCTGGAGTCCCATTCCATGAACACTCCCTTTGTGGAAGCCTGTCTTCCCCTCCTAAACTCCATCTCTCTCTATTCCCTTCCACTCAGTGTGAAAGCTGCTTTCCTCTCCTGGATTCCAGCTTTCTAGATTCTCTCACTCAGTGTGAGGGTTAGCTGTTTATTTCTCTCTCCTTCTCCTGTTTCTCTCTCTCTCTCTAAATAAATCACTTTCTACAAACAATAAATAAATTAATAAAATGAGATAATTCTGAGTTTAAATATTAAATGCAATTTTGTATGTCAAAGTACTTTGAAACCACAGAGATGTTATTTTTATTACCTTTTCTATTTCTCTTTGTGTAGCTCCTTCCTTTTTCAAACGCTCCTGTTCTACACACTTGGCATTGTAATTTTCCTTGGATTTCTGGAGGGCCTGAGTTATGCTCTGAATGGTTTGGACAGCTTCCAGAGTTCCTGCAACTTCTTCTTTAGTCTGTTTAGTATGAAACGATTCATCAAAATGACTAAACTGTATTCAATATCTGACCAATCAATTCTTTAACAAGAAAAAAACTGATACCTTTTTATGAGATTTTACTTGATCTTCTCCATACTTCTGAACTTCCTTTATTAATTCTTGTAATTTTCTAACAAGATCCAAGTGACAATTTGCTAATTTCTCTGTAGATGTTTTGAATACATCCCACACTGGTGCAAACGTTCTAAGAAAATAAAAGACATGGGAATAACTTATTAAAAGTAAAAAAAAAAATTAAGGTTCTAACAAGGAACCAACAGAAACAATAATGATGTATATGGCAACTTTATTTAGGCAAAAGATGAAACTAAAATAATGAATAAAATGATTGACAGACTGACCTTGAATTTTTTTAATCATTGGTTAGTTATTTAAAATATTTTTGGACCTCAGGAATCTAGAAATGGGTTAATTACACTATCACAAGTCTTACCCCTCTTATATTAATTTCTGAGTTGATTTAGTATTTAGACTTGTATCAGAACTCTATCACTGTCTATTGTTGAAAAATTAACTGTTAGCAACAATTATTCCATTTAAAATGCTTTATTAAAAATAAACTGTAAATTTAAAAGACATGCAAAAGTCAAATTTTTACACATAATTTTTTAAAGTGTCTTCATCATTAATAATACATAAGAATTATTATAGGACAGTTATCTGAAACCTTTGAGTATTTTAATTGTATTCTATTTGTGTACTCCAATAATACACTAATAGAGTCACCTTTCTACTAAAGAGTATGGGATGTGTGATATACTTTCCTATCATTTTTTTCTCAATATTAAGAATTAAAGGCCGGGCGCAGTGGCTCACGCCTATAATCCCAGCACTTTGGGAGGCCAAGCCAGGTGGATCACACGATCAAGAGATCGAGACCATCCTGGTTAACATGGTGAAACCCTGTCTCTACTAAAAATACAAAAATTAGCTGCGCATGGTGGTGCACGCCTGCAGTCCCAGCTACTCAGGAGGCTGAGGCAGGAGAATTGCTTGAACCCAGGAGGTGGAGGTTGCAGTGAAGCAAGATCGTGCTATTGCACTCCAGCCTGGATAACAAGAGTGAAACTCCGTCTCACAAAATAAATAAATAAATAAAAATGTTCAGCAGGCTCAAATACATCCAAGAATTACTATATTCTCATATCTTGAATAGTACTTACAATGCCAATGGTTATTTTAAACTATTTGGTCAGTGGACAATGATTTAAAGATAATTTTATCCTATGCTTTGCTCAGGTACTGGCTTTAAAGTGGTCTCTATGATAAAACTTTTGATAGAATACAAAACAGCTGCAATGATCACTAAGGCAAGAGGGCCAAGAAAACATTTATTCCAATATATACTCTATGCCAATTATTGCATCTCTTACCCAGTAGGAAAATTAAGTGGCAACAATCATTTTATGCATTAATGAAGTTCAGGCTGGGCATAATGGTTCATGCTTGTAATCCTAGCACTTTGGGAGGCCAAAGTAGGATGATTGCTTGAGGCCAGGAGTTCAAGACCAGCCGGGGCAACATACTAAGACCCCCATCTCTACATATTAAAAATCTTTTTAAGTTAAAAGATAATTAAAATCCTTAAAAGAGGACTTTTTTTTTGAAATGGAGTCTCAACTCTGTCACCCAGGCTGGAGTGCAGTGGTGTGATCCTGGCTCAGCGCAACTTCCACCTCTTGGGTTCAAGGTATTCTCTGCCTCAGCCTACCGAGTAGCTGGGATTACAGGTGCGTGCCACCACACCCGGCTAATTTTTGTATTTTTAGTAGAGACAGGGTTCCACCATGTTGGCCGGGCTGGTCTCCAACTCCTGACCTCAAGTGATCCGCCTATCTCAGCCTTCCAAAGTGCTGGGACTATAGGCGTAAGCCACCTTACCTGGCCAAAAGAAGACTGTTTTGATTAGATCTCATCTCATACTTTAAAATCTAATCAGTACTAGATCTGGCAAGTATTAGATAGAAAATGTCAAGAGAAAAAAATACTTTAAAATTATTCATGGAAATACACATCTCTCACTTCATGTAAATCTGATATATGATAGTTTAGACTTCACAAAGCAGATAAGATGGGCATGTCCCTTACTTTACCAAAGCATTCTTTACACTGCAAGGGATTCACCATAAGATTGCTTTTTTTTTTTTTTTTTTAGACGAAGTTTTGCTCTTGTTTTCTAGGCTGGAGTGCAATGGCCTGATGTCAGCTCACTGTAACCTCCACCTCCCGGATTCAAGTGATTCTCCTGCCTCAGCCTCCTGAGTAGCTGGGATTACAGGTGCCCACCATCATGTCCAACTAATTTTTGCATTTTTAGTAGAGATGGGGTTTTGCCATGTTGCCCAGGCTGGTCTCGAACTTCTGAACACAGGTGATCCACCTGCCTTGGCCTCCCAAAGTGCTGGGATTACAGGTGTGAGCCACCACACCTAGCCAAGATGGCTTTAAACATGAGTTTCTTAAAACAATTTCAAATATCATTCAATATTTTAAAGTTTGATATTCACAACTTTTTTCTGGTCAAGTAATACACATTACTATGTACACTAATAAGCACTAAGAAAGATAAGTGACAAATCTAAATATGTTTAAATGCAGCTGAAAACTAAAAGACAAAAATTTCTTACTAAAATATGGGACAATAAGCAAAAATATTAATATTTAAAATCTTTACAGTCTTGAGAGATGACACTAATATAAAAAATAATATAGTATTATTTATGAAAAGTACACATAGGAATGCTGTCAATAGCTTTGTTGTTGTTTATTTAACATACCTGAAGTTAATCCATGTTCCTTCTATCTACTACCTAGTAACTAAGAATAGGGTAGAATTTTCCATAATAAAACCATGGTCAATTGGTAAAAGCTAGCCTTTCTTCTAGTTATTTTCTGGTCCATCTACTGTGGTAAATAAATAATAAATTAGTTTTAGAAGAGGCTTATCAACATGAAGTCTCTAGTAATAAAAGGACATTTCCAGGAGCCTCTGGAAATGTCCAAAAAGTAAGAAGGGTGACAGAAAAAGAATGAAGAACAAAGTTGCAGGAGAGGAAGGTGAGGAATGAAGAAACTGGAAGACAATATAGAGGGAACAAAACTAGTTATCAACTACCAGTCTCCACTTTCCTCTAGGTAAAAAAGGTGGTATTTCCCTGGCCTTCCCAGTCACACTGTACAGGGGATGCAGGAGGTCCTCTTGCCTTTGGACTTTTGGGTTTCAGCACATACGTAACAGACAGTGCCACTACCCTGAGATGACCTGAGATTTCAACTCCTCTTTACCTAGGCCACAAAATAGGAAGCCTTTTGTTTAAACTCATTCAACTACATTACAGAATACTTAATACAGTAGTCACTCCTAATCATTTTTCTTTAAATCACAGAATCATTTGTGAATCTGAAAACTGGTAAAGATCCTCTTCACTGGAAATATGAATTAATACCCACACAAAATTTTGTGTAAAATTTCAGGGGATTCACAGATTCATGAGAATTCCAGATACAGAGGAATATTTTACTGAATACCATATGATTTTTTAAATGTTAGAATAATTTGTTCAACATTTTAGCTAAAATACAACTCCTCCCCAATTTCTAGATGATTATGTATTTCTTCCAGGGTTGTTATGGTTCAGGTTAAAAAATTATTCTTTCCATCATTGTTATAGCAATGACCACATCTCATTTCAAATGTATTCTTTTCATTATTTTCATTTTTTCAAGGACACATTTTAATACAAATTTTTAAAAGGAAGATTTAATGACAGTCTATAAAATCACAGGAGATATTTTTAATGCATCTTAATCATTTCAATAAAGTTTATCTGAAGATCACTGTTAAACTACAACAGAATTTAAATGAACTTACAACTAGAATAAATACTTTGATGTGCATAACATTTATAATCTCAAACATTACTGAATGACTAAGTAGTTTAAAAAAGAAAAAAAATAAATTTAATTTACTTTTGACTGCATTAATTGATTCAACAAGTTAATTATATTTTCTATAAAGTGAAGGATATATTAATCTTCACAAATACTTTTAAAGTAAGTATATATTTGACTGTGCTTTTGAACTATGTCCTCAATACGAACCTAGTATCCTCAAGGACTTTGTCTAAATGAACGCTGAAAAAGAGAAAGAAATTAACTCACCCAAGTTGGGAATAATTGCTTGCAGATTTTGCTAGTTTTGTCATTGACCTGGAGTATGCCTCCTCTATGGTAGCTCTGTTAAATCAAATATCCACATCATAATACCTCTTATTTAGTGACCAAAAACAGAGCAAAGTTATCAAAAGGCAATTAAAAATGCAAAAACAAAAAGATATCTCAAAAATTACATGTTAAAAATAAGTAGATATATGTACTCATTAATTTGTGGCCTATCTTTAAATGTCCTTTCTGGTATAAAACTAAAGTTATTTATATCACACACATTTTTTTCGAGACAGAGTCTCACTCTGTTACCCAGGTTGGCATGATCATAGCTCACTGCAGCCTTCACCTCCTGGGGTTAAGCAATCCTCCCACCTCCACCTCCTGAGTAGCTGCGATTACAGGCATACCCCACCACCCAATTAATTTTTGTATTTTTTTGTAGAAATGGGGCCTCGCTATGTTGCCCAGGCTGGTCTGGAACTCCAGGGCTCAAGCAATCCTCCCACCTTGGCCTCCCAACGTGCTGAGATTATAGGCATGAGCCACCATGCTCAGCCACAAAAATAATTTTAATGAAGTCACAACTCTTTTTATCTTTAGTACCGATGCTTTGAATAGGAAATACAAGAGTGCTATTTCTTGTATTCTCTCTTTCTCTGTGAGCTGATTCACTGTGATAAGTGTGTCATTTATATTTAATACTTCCTTGGTGTACTTAGTTTTATTACTCTTCAACACTGTGATGCACATTTAATAGAACAAGAGATTGATGATAGTCATTTGCACAAAGCTAAATATGAATCACCATCAAGTCTGAAATCCTGAACTTCATTCATGGTTTAATTTATCTTGTGATTAGATCTAAAATACTAGCAAATATTTCACACTAGAAAACTGTGTTTTATATAACTACTGTTTAGCATGTAAGATTTTACTCCATAAAAAACCACAGCCATTATAGAATTCTAAAAGACACAAATTATCCTATAGACATGTAATCTATAAATGCAAACTATACATTTTGTATAGTCTTCTTAACACTGCAAGACTTATAATTTTACCTTTCCCCTGGCTCTTCTCAATGTGTGCTACCCTTAATAGGGGAACGGTCTACAACCACCATTGTCCTACCATTTACTTTAATTGGTCCAACTAACTTTCTGCTTCTAATGTCTAAATCCAGAGCTTCACACTGTTCTTGTACTAACCCATTTGTTTAATGTCTAACTGCCCTAAGCATAACTAAGATATTTGAACCACCTCAAACTCAGAATATCTAAACTAATCTCCAAACTCTTCCCCAACCAAATCTGCACAAAAACCAGCTCTCTAACAAAAAGGAAATATTAATAGTAACTGCCTCTCACTGATAGTACTGTGACTCTTTCCTGCTCCTTTAAGCTCTTCTGCAGTTTTAAAATACTATTATTACAACAATAATACTTTGTTCATCAAAAAAAGTTAGTATTTATTAGTGTATCAATGGGTAAGTTTAACAACAAGGTAAAAAGGTTCAATTTCCAGTACAGATCAAACATCCCTAATTGGCTGGGCACAGTGGCTCATGCCTGTAATACCAGTACTTTGGGAGGCCAAGGCAGGCAGATCACCTGAGGTCAGGAGTTTGAGACCTGCCTGGCCAACATGGTGAAACCTTGTCTCTACTAAAAATACAAAAATTAGCTAGGCATGGTGGTGGACACCTGTAATCCCAGCTACCTGGAAGGCTGAGGTGGAAGAATCACTTGAATCGGGGAAGTGGAGGTTGCAATAAGCCAAGGTAATGCCACCGTACTCCAGCCTGGGCAACAAGAGCGAAACTCCATCTCAAATAAAGAAACAAACAAACATCCCTAAACAAAATTTCAGAAATGCTCCAAAACCTTTATTTTTTTTGAGGACCAACATAATGCCAAAAGCAGAAAATTCCACACTGACCTCTTGACAGGTCATAGTCAAAATTCAGCCAAACTTTGTTTCATGCAGAAAAAGTTAAAATATTGTATAAATATTTAAAATATTGTATAAAATTACCTTCAGGCTATGTGTATATGGTACGTATAAGACATAAACAAATTTCAAGTTTAGACTTGGGTCTCATCCCCAGGATATCTTATTATGCATACACAAATACTCCAAAATCTGAAAAAAAAATCCTAATTCTAAAAGACTTCTGGTCCCAAGCATTTCAGATGAGGGATACTTATGGTGAATAAGATTACTGACACAAAAACTTCTCATTAAGGAAAATTTAGAAAATGTGGTAAGCTGAGGGTGGGGGCGAGGTAACTGAAAAGCATCAGAGAACTAAAAGGGCAGTTAAGAGCAAGATCTAAGAAAAGGGCATCCAGCCAAGTCAGTCAGGTATTGGGGGCAGCCTCTTCCTTGAGGGTATCCAGAAGAGGCAGCTGATCAGATGAAAATTGAAACAGAGCTTTTCTCAGCCTCACAGGGTAAGGGAGCCAAAACTTAGAGAGTTCAGGTCCACAAAAAGTAGAAAACATAGAAAAATCCCATGCCCTTTAAGTAGAGACTCCAAAAGAGGAATTTCAGTAGAAAACTGGAAGTCATTTAAGAAGTAGAGGAATGAACACCAAATTTGGAGAAAAAAATGCAAACTGCAGATCTAGAAAATACAACAACCAAAATTAATATCTCCTTGGATGGGGTTCAGCAGCAGATCTGATGTACCATATTGAGATTCATATGATAAAAGAGAGATGAAAAAAAGTAAAATTTAAAAAATAAAGAGATTTAGTTAACTAGAATACAGGTGAGAATAATTTATCCAACATTAAAGATCAGAAAGACAAAAAATGAAAAACAGAGAAGAGATGTAATAGACAAAACAAGAAAAGTCCAACATGAGTAATGAGAAAGAATGGGTTAGAGAAAATATTTGAAGAAATACTGGGGAATTTTCCAAAACTGACGAAAGATATCAAAGCACAGATCCAAGCAGCCCAACAAATCTTAAGAGGATAAATTGTTTAAAAACAATTATATCTGGTCCTAGTCACATTACAGTAAAAACTGCTGAAAATTAAGAGAAAGAGTGAAAGGAAGAAAATCTTAAAAGCAGCCAAACTCTTCCCACTCCCAAATGTTATCTTCAAAGAACCAATAACTAAGCTGATAGCCAACCTCTCAACTGTAGATAATGGAACAATCTTCAAAAAAATTAATTTAAAAAAAATCTACCAACTAGTAATTCCATACCCAGCAAAAACATAAATGAAAGTAAATCCTTAATAAAATAACAGATCTAGGTGATTATCACCAACAGCCACTAACATCACAAAACAGCTATACTTGGGTAATCTATGCCTCTGGTAGAAGTACACACCACCACCTAAGAAGTATTCTTTCCAAAATACTGAATAAAGGCGGGTGCAGTGGCTCATGCCTGTAATCCTGACACTTTGGGAGGCGGAGGTGAGTGGATCTCCTGAGGTCAAGAGTTCGAGATCAGCCTGGCCAATATGGTAAAACTCTGCCTCTACCAAAAATGCAAAAAGTAGCATGCACCTGTAATCCCAACTACTGGGGGAGGCTGCTTGAACCCAGGAGGCACAAGTTGCAGTGAGCTAAGATCATGCCACTGCACTCCAGCCTGGGTGACAGAGCAAGACTCAGTCCAAAAAAAAAGTATTGAATAGAATTTGATCATGCTGCTAGATTTAAATAATAATTTTTAGGAAATTCAGGGATAAAGGAAGATGTTAAATAAACTATGGATTCACAATTACCATATTCCAGGATATGCGACCCTATTAGAACAAATAATCCAGTGTCCTCAACAACAAAAGGTCAGGAGGTGGGTGGCTATAGATTAATTAAGGGACTCAAAAGGCCTATCAGTCAAGTGAAACATATACAAATCAGGCCAGGTGCAGTGGCTGATGCCTGTAATCCCAATTTTTTGGGAGGCCAAAGCAGGAGGATCGCTTGAGCTCAGGTGTCTGAGACCAGCCTGGGCAACCTGGTGAAACCCCATCTCTACAAAAAAAAAAAAAAAAATACAAAAATTAGCTGGGCATGGTGCCGCATGCCAATAGTCCCAGTTACCCGGGAGGCTGAGGTAGGAGGATCACTTGAGACCAGGAGGTCAAGGCTGCACCTTGGATGACAGAGTGAGACCCTGTCTCAAAAATATTAACAATAATAATGATAGATTTTTGCAAACAAACTTTAAAGTTTGGATGAAATGAAGACAATCATAGAAAAACATAACTTTTCAAACTCACAAAACTAAAACGTCAGAATGGTCCTGTAATGATTAAAGAAATTAAATATGTAAATTAAAACCTTCCTACAAAGACAATTTCAAGCCCAGATGGGTTTACCAGAAAATTCTATTACGCACATAAGGAAAAAACAATAATCTTCCAGAAATTTTTCCAGAAAATACAAAAATAGGGTATACTCCCCAATTCATTTTACAAAGCCAACAAACTTTAGTACCAAAACCTAACAAGGACATTTAGAGAAAGAAAATGTGCAGGCCAATCTCACTCACAAATATAGATGTAAAAATTGTACATAAAATAGCAGCAAATTGATCCACTAACATATAAAATGGGTAACACATCTCCACCAAATTGTGTTTAGACCGAGAATGGAAAGTTGATTTAACATGCAAATTTCAATATAATTCACATAAACGAGAGGTTGTGAGGAGAGAAAAAGAAAAACATATCATCCCATCACTCATCAGAGAAATGCAAATTAAGGTCACAATGAGATAGATACTACTACTATCAAAACAGCTAAAATTAAAAGACTGACAATACCAAGAGCTGATAAGAACATAATGTGACTGGAACGCTCAAACAAGGATGGTAGGTGGCATAAACTGATACAACTGCCTTGCAAAATTATTTGATATCAGTCACTTGAGTTGAACATACATACACCTTATGGCCTCACAAACCCACTCCAGAGCAAATACCCAATATAAATGTATGTATACGCATACCAGGACATATGTAAAAAAGCTATTCAAGGCAACATTACTCGGTAATAGCAAAAAACTGAAAACAGCAAAAGATCTAAAGTAGCCAACAAAATACTGAAGGAGAAGAACAAAATTGGAGGACTGATACTACCCAACTTCAAGACTTATTATAAAGCTACAATAAATCAGGCAGGGCACAGTGGTTCACGCTTGTAATCCCAGCACTTTGGGATGCAGAAATGGGCAGATCATTTGAGCACAGAAGTTTCAGACCAGCCTGGGCAATGTGGTAAAACCTTGTCTCTACCAAAAAAAAAAAAAAAATGGTATTGTCACTTTGAAAGACACTGGGCACAGTGGTGGCACATGCCTACAGTCCCAACTACAACTATTCAGTAGGCTGAGGCAGAAGGACAGATTGAGCCCAGGAGGTGGAAGCTGCACTGCACTCCAGCCTGGCAACAGAACGAGACCCTGTCTCAACAAAATAAAGACATATAAAAAAATAAAGCTAGGGGAGGGATAGCATTAGGAGAAGTACCTAATGTAGATGATGGGTTGAACAAACCACCACGGCACATGTATACATATGTAACAAACCTGCATGTTATGGACACGTATCCAGGAACTTAAAGTATAATTTAAAAAAAAAAAAAGGCCAGGCACAGTGGTTCACCTAATCCCAGCACTTCAGGAGGCTGAGGCGGGTAGATCACAGGGTCAAGAGATCGAGATCATTCTGGCCAACATGTTGAAACCCCATCTCTACTAAAAATACAAAAATTAGCTGGGTGTGGTGGCGCACACCTGTAGTCCCAGCTACTCGGGAAGCTGAGGCAGGAGAATCACTTGAACCCTGCAGGTGGAAGTTGCAGTGAGCTGAGATCGCACCACTGCACTCCAGCCTGGTGATGGAACGAAACTCCGTCTCAAAAAAAAACAAAACAAACAAAAAAAAAACTACAATAAATCAAAAGAGTGTGGTACTGGCCAAAAAACACACCAATGAAACAGAATAAAAAACCTGGAGAGACTCATATAATACAGTAAACTGATTTCTGACAAAAGAGCAAATGCAATAAACTGATCTTTGATAAAGGAGCAAATGCAATACAGTTGGAACAAAGATAGTATTCAATAAATGATACTGGAACAACAGGGTGTCCATAGGAAAAAAAGAATGAATCCAAATACAGACCTTACACCCTTCAAAAAAACTAACTCAAAATGTATTACAGACCTAAATGTAAAACATAAAACTACAAAACCACTAGACGATGACACTGGGTATGGTAACAACTTTTTAGAACAATACCGAAATGCACTTCAATACCTAAAGGAATTCCAATACACCAGACCTTGGCTATGGTGGTGACTTTTTAGATACAATATCTAAAAGCATTCTAATATCTAAAGGTATTCCAAAGGCAAGATCCATGAAATAAATAATGGATACGCTGAATTTTCTTAATATTAAACACTCTGTTCTTTGAAAGACAATGTCGGGGAGATCCAAGATGGCCAAATAGGAACAACTCTGGAGTGCAGTTCCTAGTGAGAGCAATGCAAAGGGTGAGTTATGGACGCATTTACAAACGAGGTAATCTGTGCATCTCAATGAGATTGTTTACAGAGTGGGTGTAGCCCAAGAAGGGCCAGCTGAAGCAGGGTACAGCGCTGCCTCACCTGGGAAGTGCAATCCCTGGAGAACTCCCCTCCCTACCCAACAGAGGCCATGGGGGCTTTTATATCCACTCTAGCACTCCGGTTCAGATACTGCTGCTTCTCCTGCAGTTTTTACCACCCACAGACCAGCAGATTCCCGGGCTGAAAAATGCCACGAGTTTCCAGCACAGCTGGCAACACGGGTTTCTGCACAAAAATTCACACAAATCTGGGCAGCCGCTTTAACTGGCACCTGGAACACCTGGGAGACAGAGCCGCCCATTCAACGGAAAAAGAGGGGGCTGAAAGCAGGGAGCCAGGTGACCTGGCTTGGTGAGTCCTATCCCCACAAAGACCAAGCAATCTGAAATACTCTCAAGTTTCACAGCCAGACCTGAGATGGTCCAGCTATGTGAGGGGAAGGGCGTCCACCACCACCAAGGCAGCCCGCCACTACTGAGGCAGCCCACCACTACTGAGGCAGTCCACCATTACTGAGGCAGACCGCCATTACCGAGGCAGTTCTAACTGTACCTCTGTAAACAAAACCACAAAGAAGTTACACAGCATCTGGGGAGACAGAGGCTGTGGCAGCTCAGCAAAACCTCTGCTGGCAGACTGTGACTAGACTACCTCATTGCTGGGCAGGGCATATCTGAAAAAAGGCAGCAGAACATAAGGAACTTATAAATAAAGCCCCACCTTCCCAGAACAGAGCACCTGGGAAAAGAGGCGGTTATGACTTCTGCTATAGCAGACTTAAACATACCTGCCTGGCAGCTCTGAATGGAACAACAGAGCTCCCAGTACAGCACCTGAGCTCTAATAAGGGACAGACCGTCTCCTCAAGGGGATCCCTGACCCCCAGAAATCCAAAGAGGCACCTCAGAAAGGAGAGCTCTAGCTGACATCTGGCAGTTACCGTTCTGGAATGAAGAAAACAGAAGAAGAAACTGGCAGCAACCCTTACTGTTCTGCAGCCAACATGGGTGATTCCCAGGCAAACAGGTCTAGAGTGGACCTCCAGCAGTCCTACAGCAGAGGAGCCTCTTAGAAGGAAAACTGAGTAACAGAAACAAATAGCTTCAATGCCAACAAAAAGGACGTCCACTCAGAGACCCCATCCGAAAGTTACCAATTACAAAGACTACAGGTAGATAAATCCACAAAGATGGGAAGAAACCAGTGCAAAAGGATGAAAACACCAAAAACCAGAACGCCTCTCCTCCTTCAAGGGATCACAGCTTCTCACCAGCAAGGGAACAAAGCTGGATAGAGAATGAGTCTGATGAAGTGACAGAAGCAGGCTTCAGAAGATGGGTAATAACAATCTGACCTAAAAGAACATGTTCTAACCCAGCGCAAAGAAACTAGGAACCTTGAACAAAGGTTACAGGAAATTGTAACTAGAGTAACCAACTTAGAGAAGAACATGAACAACTTAATGAAGCAGAAAGACACAGCGTGAGAACTTCACAAAGCATACACAACTTCCAAAAGACAAATCGAC
>NW_016107365.1:2621827-2630669 GCF_001604975.1 Cebus imitator | reverse complement strand
AAAAGATCAACAAAATAGACCACTAGCCAGATTAATAAAAAAGAAAAGAGAGAAGAATCAAATAGATGCAATAAAAAACAATAAAGGGGATATCACCAACGATTCCACAGAAATACAAACTACCATCACAGATTACTACAAACAACTCTATGCACATAAACCAGTAAACCTGGAAGAAACAGATAAATTCCTGGACACTTGCATCCTCCCTAGCCTCAACTAGGAGGAAGTCGAAACACTGAATAGACCAATAACAAGGGCTGAAGTTGAGGCAGCAATTAATAGCTTACCAACCAAAAAAAGTCCAGGTCCAGAGGGGTACACAGCCAAATTCTACCAAACACACACAGAGGACCTGGTACCACTCCTTCTGAAACTATTCCAAACAATACAAAAGGAGGGAATCTTTCCTCAATCATTTTATGAGACCAACATCATCCTGATACCAAAACCCGGCAGACACTCAAAAAAAAAAGGAAAACTTCAGGCCAATATCCATGATGAACACAGATGCAAAAATCTTCAATAAAATACTGGCAAACCAATTGCAACAGCACATCAAAAACCTTATCCATCATGATCAAGTAGGCTTCATCCTACTTGATGCAAGGCTGGTTCAACATACTCAAGTCTATAAACATAACCCATCACATAAACAGAATCAAAGACAAAAACCACATGATTATCTCAATAGATGCAGAGAAGGCCTTTGACAAAATTCAACAGCACTTTAGCTAAAAACTCTCAATAAACTATGTATCAACGGAACATATCTCAAAATAATAACAGCTATTTACGACAAACCCACAGCCAACATCATACTGAATGGGCAAAAACTGGAAGCATTCCCTTTGAAATCTGGCACTAGACAAGGATGCCCTCTCTCACCACCCCTATTCAATATCTTATTGGAAGTTCTAGCCAGAGCAATCAGGCAAGAAAAAGAAATAAAGAGTATTCAGTTAGGAAAGGAGGAAATCAAACTGTCTCTATTTGCAGATGACACAATTGTATATTTAGAAGACCCCCATCGTCTCAGCCCAAAATCTCCTGAAACTGGTAAGCAACTTCAGCAAAGTCTCAGGATACAAAATCAATGTGCAGAAATTGATTTGTTTCAATGCACAAGCATTCCTATACACCAGTAACAGACAAACAGAGAGACAGATCAAGAGCAAACTCCCATTCACAACTGCTACAAAAAGAATAAAATACCTATGAATACAATTAACAAAGGATGTAAAGGACCTCTTCAAGGAGAACTACAAACCACTGCACAAGGAAATAAGAGAGGACACAAACAGATGGAAAAACATTCCATGCTCATGGTTAGGAAGAATCAGTATCGTGAAAATGGCCATACTGCCCAAAGTAACTTACAGAGACAAGGCTATCCCCATCACGCTACTAATGACCTTCTTCACAGAACTGGAAAAAACCACCTTAAAATTCATATGGAACCAAAAGAGAGCTCATATAGCCGAGACAATCCTAAGCAAAAAGAATAAGGCTGCAGGCATCACGCTACCTGACTTCAAACTATACTACAAGGCTACAGTAATCAAAAGAGCATGGTACTGGTACCAAAACAGAGATACAGACTAATGAAACAAAACAGGCCTCGGAGGCAATGTGACACATCTACAACCATCTGATCTTTGACAAACCTGACAAAAACAAGCAATGGGGAAAGGATTCCCTGTTTAATAAATGGTGTTGGGAAAACTGGCTAGCCATGTGCAGAAAGCAGAAACTGGACCCCTTTCTGACGCCTTACACTAAAATTAAGTCCAGACAGATTAAAGACTTAAACATAAGACCTAACACCACAAAAACCCTAAAAGAAAACCTAGGCAAAACCATTCAGGACATGGGCATAGGCAAAGACTTCATGACTAAAACACCAAAAGCATTGGCAACAAAAGCCAAAATAGATAAATGGGATCTAATGAAACTCCAGAGCTTCTGTACAGCAGAAGAAACCATCATTAGAGCAAACTGGCAACCAACAGAAAGGGAAAAAATTTTATTAATCTACCCATCTGACAAAGGGCTAATATCCAGAATCTACAAAGAACTAAAACAGATTTACAAGAAAAAAACAAACAAACCCATTCAAAAGTGGGTGAAGGATATGAACAGACACTTTACAAAAGAAGGCATATATGTGGCCAACAAACATATGAAAAATGCTCATCATCACTGGTCATTAGAGAAATGCAAATCAAAACTACATTGAGATACCATCTCCTGCCAGTTAGAATGGCAATCATTAAAAAATCTGGAGACAACAGATGCTGGAGAGGATGTGAAGAAATAGGAGCACTTTTACACTGTTGGTGGGAGTGTAAATTAGTTCAGCCATTGTGGAAGACAGTGTGATGATTCTTCAAGGATCTAGAAATAGAAATTCCATTTGACCCAGCAATTCCATTACTGGGTATATATCCAAAGGATGATAAATCGTTCTATTACAAAGACACATGCACACGTATGTTCACTGTAGCACTATTTACAATGGAAAAGACCTGGAACCAACCCAAATGCCCATCAATGATATAGACTGGACAAGGAAAATGTGGCACAGATACACCATGGAATACTATGCAGCCATAAAAAATGATGAGTTCATGTCCTTTGTAGGGACATGGATGAATCTGGAAACCATTATTCTCAGCTAATGGACACAAGAACAGAAAATCAAACACCACGTGTTCTCAATCATAGGTGGGTGTTGAACAATGAGAACACATGGACACAGGGAAGGGAGCATCACACACTGAGGTCTTTCGGCGGGGCTAGGGGACGGCAGGGGGATGGGGAGGTTGGGGAGAGATAACATGGGAAGAAATGCCAGATATAGGTGACAGGGGGATGGAGGCAGCAAACTCCCTTGCCATGTACGTACCTATGCAACAATCCTGCATGATCTGCATATGTACCTCGGAACCTAAAGTACAATTTAAAAAAAAACCTGAAGTATTTGCAAAAAAAAAAAAAGAAAGACAATGTTAAGAGAATGAGAAGACAAACCCCAGACTGAGAGAAAATATCTGACACATCTGATCAAAGATTGTTATCCAAAATATAGAAAGAACTCTTAAAACCCAATAAGAACACAAACAACCCTATTCTCGCTTTGTTGTCCAGGCTGAAATGCAGTGGCAGGATCTTGGCTCACTGCAACCTCTGCCTCCCAGTGATTCTCTTGCCTCAGCCTCTCGAGTAGCTTGGACTACAGTTGCTCACCACCACGCCTGGCTAATTTTTATATTTTTAGTAGAGATAGGATTTCACCATATTAGCCAGGCTGGTCTCAAACTCCTGACCTTGTGATCCACCCACCTCGACCTCCCAAAGTAATGGGATTACAGGCATGAGCGACCGCGCCCAGTCGATAAACTCCCCTATTTTAGAAAAGAATGGGCCAAAGACCTTAACAGACACCTCACTGGAGAAGATACACAGCTGGAAAATAAGCATATGAAAAGATGGAGGACAGGTGTGCTGGTTCCCTCCTGTAATTCTAGTGCTTTGGGAGACTGAGGTGGGAGGAACACTAGAGGCCAGGAGTTCAAGACCAGCTTGGGCCACATGGTGAGACCCCATCTTAACAACAAAAAAGCCAGGTGCAATGCCTCACACCTGTAAAATCTCAGCACTTCGCAAGGCTGGGGAGGGAAGATCAATTGAGGTTAGGAGTTTGAGATTAGCCTGGGAAACATAGGAGACCCTGTCTCTACAAAAAAAATTAAAAGCAAAGATATTCAACATCTTATGTCATCAGGAAAATGCTAATTAAAACAATAAGATACCACTATACACTTATTGGAACAGCCAAAATCCAGAATACAGACAACACCAAATGCCGGCAAGGATGTGGGGCAATAGGAACTCTCATTCATTGCTAATAAAAATGCGAAATGGTATTGTCACTTTAGAAGATGAGTTTCTTAGAGAATTAAACATATTCTTTCCATATAATCAAGTAATTGTGTTCCCTGGTATTTACTCAAGGAGAGCAAAACTTATGGTCACACGAAAACCTGAACAAAGATGTTTATCGCAGTTTTATTCATAATTGCCAAAACTTGGAAGCAACCAAAATGTCTTTGAGTAAGTGAATGGATGAACTGTGGTACATCCAGACAATAGAATATTATTCAGCACTAAAAAGAAATGAGCCTGACCAGGCTGGCTCATGCTGTAATCCCAGCACATTGGGAGGCCGAGGTGGGTGGATCACCTGAGGTTAGGAGTTCAAGACCAGCCTGGCCAACATGGCAAAATCCTGTCTCTACTAAAAATACAAAAATTAGCCAGGCATGGTGGCACATGACTGTAATCCCAGCTACTCAGGAAAATGAGGCAGGAGAATCACTTGAACCCAGGAGGCAGAGATTGCAGTGAGCCAAGATTGCGCCACTGCACTTCGGCCTGAGTGACAGAGTAATACTCTGTCTCAAGAAAAAAAAAAAAGAAAGAAATGAAATGAGCCTAATATAAATCCATGAAAAGACAAGGAGGAAACTTACGTACATATTACAAAGTCAAAGGCGCCAATCTGAAAAGGCTACCTGTTGTAGGATTCCAACTATACAACATTCTGAAAAAGGTAAAACTGTGAAGACGGTAAAAAGATCAGTGGTTGCTGGGGCCTGGAAGAGGAATGAAAAGACAGAGCACAGAGTATTTTTTAGGGCAGTGAAAATATCATATGTAGTGATGGATACATGTCATTACACATTTGTCCAAACCCACAGAATATACAACACCAAGAATGAACCCTAAAGTAAACCACAGCTTTGCTTGATTATGATGTGTCAATGTAGGTTCATGATTTGTAACAAACGTACCACTCTGGTAGGGATGTTGACAATGAAGGAAACTGCACGTATAGAGGCAGTGTTCTACACCTTTCTCTCAATATTGTTTGAGTGAAACCTCAAACTGCTCTTAAAAAATAAAGTTAAAAAAAAAAAAAATACACCAAAAATAAAAATCTGGAAACAACACAAATACTCATCAACAGTAGTAAAGACATTTTGATATATTTATACAATCTAATATTATATAGCACTATAAGTGAACTATCACTAAACTCAGCAATACAAATTACAAACAGTAATAAGCAACAGAAGTCAGACAAAAGAACTCCTACTGCATGGCTGAATTAATATACACTTCACATCAAGTTCAAAAATGGGTACAACTTCCTTCAATGAACAAAAAAAATTATCACATATCCCTAACTTGTACACAACAATAAAAAGGAAAAAATTATTGATACATGCAACAATGTGGGTAAATCTCAAAATAACTGTATTGAGTGAAGGCAGGTGGATTGTAATACATACAATTACACATTTTTTTTTGTATTGTTATACATACAGTATAATTCCATTTATAAAAAATTCTAAAATATTCAAACTAACCTAAGTGTCAGAAGCAAATCTCTCCCTCCCCACCCATAAGCAGTTACTGCTTATGGGTGGGGAGGGAGAGAAGGACCGGAGTAAGAAATTACAAAGGGGATTATTAATACATATCCTGATTGTGGTGATGGTTTCAGAAAGTATATGGATGTCAACATGTATCAAATTGTATACTTCAAATACGTGCAGTTTATTCATGACAATACCTCAATAAAGCTCTTAGGAGGAAGTGAAGAAAGGGAAAAAGGGAGAAATGTAAGTGTGGAAGGAAGGAGAGGAGGGAAAAGGAGAAATAAAGTCTGAATGACTGACTTAAATTAGGTCCCAATTTTCTCATCTGTAAAATGGGACTACAATTTTGAAAGTTAATGAGATAATGGGCCAGGCATGGTGGCTCACACCTGTAATCCCAGCACATTGTGAAGCAGGTGGGTTACTTGAGGTCAGGAGCTTGAGACCAGCCTGGCCAATGTGGGGAAATCCTGCCTCTGCAAAAAATACAAAAATTAGCCAGGTGTGATGGCACATGCCTGTGGTCCCAGCTACTTAGGAGGCTGAGGCACAAGAATCATTTGAACCCAGGACAGAGAGGTTGCAGTGAGCCATGACCACACCTCTGCACTCCAGCCTGGGCTGAGTAACAGAGCGAGACTCTGTCTCAAAAAAAAGAAAAGAGAAAAATACAAAAATTAGCCAGACATGATGGCACATGCCTATAATCCCAGCTACTTGGGAGGCTGAGGAACCCAGAAGGCAGAGGTTGCAGTGAGCCAAGATGAAGCCACTGTACTCCAGCTTGGGCAACAGAGCCAGACACTGTCTCAAATCAATCAATCAATCGGATAATATACATAAAGTTTACATTTTTTCCTTTCTCATTCAGTCCTTCAAGAAATGTGATTATCTTATTGCGTCAGGGTCTGTGCTAACCACTGGGATACAAATGAATACTGTTTTACAGAGGAACATAAAAACAAATAACAAAAATAAATAATTATCAAATTTTATAAATACTACAAAGAGCTATGTGATGTAGCAAAAGGTTATAATAGGTGTTTTGACATAGTCAGAGAGATTAGAAAAGGCATCCTTTGAGCAGTGACCACATTGCTGAGCTCTAAAGAATAAGTAGGCATTAACTAGGTAAAGAGAAGAATAAGCATTTACAAAGCCTGGACTAGACAGAGGAAGCCTGTCCATAAGATACCCAGTATCTCTGGAGTGGAAAGAATAAAGAGCACGCTGTAATTCATATATCTCTTTGTACTATGTATGCAGTTTTGTTATTATTCGTTTTTGTTAATTGTTTCTATGTTCTCCTGTGAGACAATATTCTGTTGTATCCCACAACTAGCAGAGAACAACAAGGCTTGAAAGGTAGTTAGAGGGTCAGACAATGTAGGCCTATCTTAAGAGCAATGAGAAGCCCTTGAGATGGCTGAAAGAAGTAACAAACTGATCTGTACTACAGTTCAAAAAAAGCAATCCAACTACAGCATAAAGAGTAAGCTGTAGGAAAACAAGAATGAACGTAGATAGAGCAGTTAGTAGTGACTGCTGAAGTTCAGGCAAAAATAATGATAGTTGAGATAAGCATAATGAAATTAGAGACTTATTCTATGGAAAAACCTTTACTAAGGGCCTACCAAGTGCCAAGCACTATCACAAGTGCATAAATAGAGCAAAAACACAAAATAAGCAAAAAAAAGACAAAAATCTCTGCCTTTGTTGGGTTTATATTCTAGTAGGAAGAGACAGAAAAATAAACAAGTGAAATGTCACTTTTATCAGATGGTTATACATACTATGGAGAAAAACAAAGTAGTAAAGGGGAATTAGAAGGAAGGAATGTCTCACTGCCCAAAGAATCAGCAAGGGATAGATTCCGGGCAAAGGAGGGATGACCCAGGAGTCCTGGACTTCTTACAGTGACTAACATAAACAGGGCTAAAAGGTGTAAGAATATCTGCCCCGATAGTTCTAAAGCAGATAGTGATAGTAGTGGTGTTGGGGAAGAGGGACGGCTAAGGAACATGCCAAGAGATGCAGAGTTCTGCAGCCTTTCCTTTAGTCCTGCCAATGAAGATGTAGAAGCCCCGAGGAGTGAAAGTCTTACCCAGAGCACTTGAGCTTTATTGCATTCCTTATTGATTCCAGTAGAGAGGGGGAAACAAGAAAAGAATTGGGCTTACATAATAGTTTATCCTCAATTCCTACTAATCTGTTAGCTCCATGAAGTGAGAAGCTGTATCTTAACCACCATATTCCCATAATCCAGACAAGTACCTGGTTGGTACACAGCAGTAATGGGATATATATTGTTGAAAGAATACATAAATAAATAGACTGTTAAAGGCAAAGTATCCCTATATTATCAAGGTAAATATTTTAAAGGTGTTCATATAAATAATTACAAAGTTGGGGTAGCCACAAAATAGCTTTAAGTTAGTAGGTTAGCAGCTTTTGAGTTCGGTTTGATTTTGAATCATAATCAAATTATATTTATTCTTAATAACTTTTAAATTTGCTATTCTAAGAGTCTTAAAGACAAGCACATTTTATAAATTTGTAAGATTTTAAAATATATACTTAGGACTTTTAAAACTAAAAGTTACAAAAACATAAAATTAAGCTGAAGATCAGAAAAGAATTTTCTAATTATTTTACCATGTTTGTTTAACAAATGTTAATACTTTATCCTACACACTCCTCAGTTGTATTACATCATCTTGCTAGCATATGCAGTGAAAAATATGTAGATATTTTCAAGCAGAAATCTGCAAACCAGGGATTTAACAGTGTCACTTCGAGCCACTATATAGCCCTGTGGTATGTAGATGACAGTTACAAATAGATATAATTACAGTATATATATTAAAACAAGTGTGCCTTGATTACTTTATTCCAAATCCAAATAAAATGTTCTCAATTATTTATACTCTAAAATTTAAATTGCTATTAAGTTGTTAAACAGATTACTTATTTAAAAAATACATACCGTTCTCTTACAAAATCTGCTAGTTCTTTTGTCGATATCTGTCCATGTTTCATATTATGGTACAGGACATCAAAGCCACTATTTTTTTCCCCCTATAATTTAAAAAGATTTTTAGTTTAACAAAAAACAGATAAAAATGACTTGAGAATCTAATAAGCCAACACTAATATGCAATCCTGTGCTCAGGTGAGCTGTTTCTCCTTAATAACTCTTATTTATTGCATGATTTTAAACAGTACAAAGCAGTATTATATGTTTTGGTAAAGTTTACAATTAACTATGTATCATATACCTACATACACACATATAGGCATACACTTTGTAATCACTTTGTAATCAATTAATAAGGTACAATTAATAAGTATGAGGCCGGGCACAGTGGCTCCCGCCTGTAATCCCAGCATTTTGG
>NW_016107365.1:2613123-2621572 GCF_001604975.1 Cebus imitator | reverse complement strand
AGCCAAGTATGAATTTTAAGGAATAATATGCAGCATAATTAAGAAAGATAAACATGGACCTTTCAAAACATATTACCAAATCCCATTTCAACTTATTTAACACACAGTAAGAAATTCCTGATTATTTGAGTTTGTGCTTTAAAATAACAAAATCTTGATTTCTGAGTTAAGACAGTACAGTAATTATATCAGCATTGAGTATCACAAACTACTTAGATCTTTCAGTAAACTTGAGAATTGAGAAAATGGATAAAATTTAACAAAAGAGAAGTAACAGGCTATTTGCTAGTCTTTAATTAATGGAAACTTTTTTTTTTTTTGAGACAGTCTCGCTCTGTCACCCAGGCTGGAGTGCAGACGTGTGATCTCAGCTCACTGCAACCTCACCGTCCCAGGCTCAAACGATTCTCATGCCTCAGCCTCCCATGTAGCTGGGATTATAGGTGTGCACCACCACGTCCGGCTAATTTTTGTATTTTTAGGAGAGATGGGGTTTTGCCATGTTGGCTAGGCTGGTCTTGAACTCCTGGCCTCAAACAATCCACCTGCCTTGGCCTCCCAATGTGTTGGGATTACAGTACAGGTGTGAGCCACTGTGCCCAACCTAATTAATGACATATTAATAGAACTAGATCACTACACAATCCTGGAAAACCTCTACTGCTGTTTAATCCTATGAATCCTAAATTAGTAAATTATAAGGATAACATTAGAAATGTCAATTTATTCAATGAAATAAAAGACAACTGATACACTAGATTTAACAACTCTCTTTACAGGTCGCAGTTTTAATTTTTCTTTAGTGAAAATGAAATAATGAAGAATGGAATATATTTGCTGGAAATAAAGGTAATACCATAAGCAAGTGTTACATAATCTAGAACTTGATTTTTCCACAGTCCACTGAAAACAGAAAGCATAAGAACTTCTCGTTATGTTGAAGTGATCCCTGATAAGCTCATCAGCTAATGTACCTAATAATTAGTCTGCCATACATATACCAAATTAAAATGTCAAATCTGTAACAAGATAATATAAGCAAAATCTTTAGCATTTTGAACAGCCATTTCCATTTATCAAGACGGATATAACGTAAAACCATAGTCTTGTGAATCCAAACATTTCCATTTGGCTTCTGCAACTTTACATGTTTAAGATTTTTTTTTTTAATTTATTGCCAGAGACTTGTGCCTGTAATCCCAGCTACTC
Organism: Cebus imitator; assembly: GCF_001604975.1. Classification (NCBI taxonomy): domain Eukaryota; kingdom Metazoa; phylum Chordata; class Mammalia; order Primates; family Cebidae; genus Cebus; species Cebus imitator. The sequence continues at coordinate 2,620,363 of NW_016107365.1, read as the reverse complement.
CAGAGGCTGAGCAGGGAGGCTTGCTTGAGGCCAGGTGTTCAAGACCAGCCTGGACAAAGTGAAAACCTGTCTCTAAAAAAAGAAAAAGACAATGATAAGGGTTTAAAACTTCTCCTTCAGTGAACTTTTTAAGAGCAACAGTAAATTAGACACTAAAAATAAAAAAACCTGGACAGCATTCACTTTTTTAAAAAAAAAGTTTTTGTAGAAACAGGGTCTCCTTATGTTGCTCAATCTGGCCTCAAACTCCTAGCCTCAAGCAATCCTCCCACCTTGGCCTCCCAAAGTGCTGGGATTACAGGTGTGAGCCACTGCATGTGGCCAGTGCTACTTTTGATGAGTCCAAGATTTGAAAAATAGGCAGAAGATAAGATTGTATACTGTATAATCAAGATTGTATACTGTACAATCACGTTATTAATTAAAAAACTGATATTACCAAGTTTCCTTTTAAATTTTTCAGAAAGTTCTTTGGAGGGGTAAGATAAGGGTCAGAAGGTATCATCCTGCAAACACCAATAACATGCCTAACCTTCCTCTCAACTCTAAACTACCTCAAAAATAAATAAATACCATCACTTCCCACCCTGTCTACATTTTCCTTTTAATCTTGCTCTTATAGACATTTACTAGACCACCTTGGACAAGTCAATGCACAATATAACATTAACATGTTTGATATAGTCTCACTTTATCCTGACTTATCTGAAAAACACCATAAAACATTTTACTAATCCTAAAGATTTTCTTTTTTTTTTTTTTTTTTTTTGAGACAGAGTCTTGCTCTGTCACCCAGGTTGGAGTGCAGTGGCGCAATCTTGGCTCACTGCAACCGCAGCCTCAGTTCAATCAATTCTTGTTCCTCAGCCTCCCAAGTAGCTGGGATTACAGGCATGTGCCACGGTGCCAGGCTAATTTTTGTATTTTTAGTAGAGACTGGATTTCACCACGTTGGCCAGGATGGTCCTGATCTTCTGATCTTGTGATCTACCCTTCGGCCTCCTAAAGTGCTGGGATTACAGGCATGAGCCACTGCGCCCAGCCAAGATTTTTTTCTTTTAAGAAAAGCCCCTTTAGTGAAGAACCTATAGATATACTTTTGATGAGAACTCAATAGATATGCAATGACAGCTCTCCAGTGCCATTTTTGCCTTGAAAACTGCTAAGGAGCTAGAGGTAAAATACAGACACACTTCATTTTACTGCACTTCATTTTACCGAGCTTTGCTTTACTGTACTTTGAAAATATTGCATTTTTACAAACTGAAGGTCTGTGGCAATCCTGTGTCAAGCAAGTCTATCAGTATCTTTTTTCCAACAGCATGTGCCCACGTCTTTCCTGTGTTAGCATTAGCAGTACAGTGTTTTTTAATTAAGGTATAAACATTTTTAGATAAACTGCTATAGCACACTTAATACATGAGTATAGTATAAATAATATAGTGTAAACATAACTTTTATATCCACAGAAAAACCAGAAAAGTTTGTCACTTGTTTCATTGTGGTTGTCCGAATTGAACCCACAATATCTCTAAGGAATGCCTATGTATGCAAGCAATTTTTCTACAAGTATACAGAACATTCAACCACAAGTCACAATCTCTTCTCGTCAACATTCCATTTGTGCAGTAGTCCCCTCTTCTCCACAGGGGATACGTTTCAAGACCCCTGTGGATGCCTCAAACCATGGATAGAGGCAAACCCTTTATATGCTGTTTTTTTTCAATCTGATAACCAAGATAGCTACTAAGTGATTAATGGGCAGGAAGGATATACACTATGGATGCACTGGACAAAAGGATGATTCACATCCCAAGTAGGACACAATGAGATTTCATCACATTACTTAGAACAGCTTAAAATGTAATGCTTATTAATTATTTCTGGAATTTTCCATTTAATATTTTCAGACTGCAATTGACCTCACATCTGCAATTGTGGAAAGTGAAGTTATGGACAGGGGAGACAACAGTACATTGAAATTTTTCAGTCATGATCATTAAAAGTACTCTTCAGAGCTACTGGCAAGATACTGCTAATGTAGATAACAGTGACTACAATACACAGTATGGCCAGGTGCGATAGCTCATGCCTGTAATCCCAGCACTCTGGGAGGTCAAGGCAGGTGGATCACCTGAGATCAGGAGTTTGAGACTAGCTTGGCTAACATGGTAAAACCCCATCTCTACCAAAAATACTTTAAAAATTAGCCAGGTGTGGTGGCACACCCCTGTAATCCCAGCTACTAAAGAGGCTGAGCCAGGAGAATCACATGAACCTGGGAGGCAAAGGTTGCAGTGAGCCAAGATTGCGCCACTGCACTTCAGCCTGAGCAATACAGTAAGACTTGGTCTCTAAATAAATAAAAATAAAATAAAATATGTAGAATGGGCGCTCAGAACAATTTGACGCAGGTACAAAAGTGACTCAAACATAATTGTTGGTTGATTGAAGAAAAGAAATCCTACTACCTTTCAAAAAATTGTTTTTCTCACCCCTCAGATATTTGTCTCCAATCTTTTATATTATAATTTCTCTCTTCCAGTTAGTTGAATTCTTAAAGCTATCTAAATAAATATTATATGAATTGAGAAAAAAATGCAGAAGCAAACAGTAGTTAAGATAATTTTTAAATTTTTATATCTTTTGAATTTTCTGTAATGTTCTATAAATAAAAATATTTTTCATCACTTTCAAAATGAAAAAACTGAACAAACAATTTCAGTTTTCTCAACTCTTCAATCTATGCTTGCAAAGAGACAGGCTACTGGCATCTTGTTCACTTCAGTACTTAAATCTCCAGTCCTTGTAATTCATAAACAGAAAAAAAAAATACTGGAAGTGTCAAAATAGGAATGATTAAAGAAAATTACACCCTATCTGGCTAGGTGTGGTGGCTCATACTTGTAATCCCGACACTTCGGGAGGCTGAGGCAGGAGAAGCACTTGAAGCTAAGGGTTTGAGATCAGGCTGTAATAGCACAGCAAGACCTTGTTCCTGCAAAAATTTTTTAAAAATTAGCCAGGTATAATGGCATGCGCATGTAGTTCTAGCCACTCCAGAGGCTGAGGTGAGGATCCCTGGAGTCCAAGAGTTCAAAGCTGCAGTGAGCTACGATGGGGCCACTGCACTCCAGCATGGGGGACAGAGCAAGACCCTGTCTCTAAAAAAAAAAAAAAATTACAGTGTATCCATTCCATGGAAGCCTATTCAAAGAATACTTATTCACATGAGAAAACTGTTTCATGGTAATATTAACTGAAAATATGAAGACATACAACTATATAGTATAATGTATCTTGAATTTTGTATTTCTAAAGAAAATTATAAGTGTAGAGAGAGAGGCTATAGGGAATTTGTGTTCTGTATTTTTCTGGGCTTTACCTATCACATGATAACGGTTTTAATTAAAAAGGAAAACCATCTACACTTGCAACTGTTGCTTCAACCAACTGAAAACTCACTCTCCTTGGTTTTAAGGCTCCACCACCACCAATTTGCTTTTACTTATATTATACCTTCCTAGCTTTTCCCTAAAGTCAAGCAAACATGCTTGACATATGTCCCATAACCTTCACTCCTGGAAATCCATCAGGGAGCATGACTATCTCCTCAACTTTATCACACACTTTAACACTTTCCAGTTTAATTTTCTCTGACTCTAGCCATTCCAGCAACATCCTCTAGCACATTTATCCATATAGTAGATATCATAACAGGTCTCAGTTGCTGTCACGCTGTTGTTTTTGTTTCTCCCCACATTAGAGCAATTCATATTTATCTTTTTGGACCAGATTGCTACTAAAATTCCTCCAACACTAATATTCTTTAATTTTTCCACACTAAGAAAACTGAAAGCCAAGTCCTTATTTCCTTTCCTTTATAAGTCTCCATGGGATCCTATTTCCATTTGAATTTCTAAGGGTGCTTCTGTTAACTGTTCTAGAATTATGACATCAGGATGGATAATCTCAGGAGACGCCTCCATGACTCAAAAAACTACTTTCAAAGGGCTTATATTAGCAAAATGTGCATGATGATTTAAAGCAGTTAAATCATCCTGTACATAACTGTCCCTCGTCCTTTGCTTAAATAATTTAAATAGTTCTGAAAGGATTACTTAGTGTGCAGGGCTAAAAAAGAATGCAGACATCAAATTATATCCTTCCCAATGTCAAAGTCCTAAAATCCTTCCGCTGAACTGAAATATACACACTAAATCAGTATCAATTTTTCACTTCCAAATTTCTCCTGTAATTAAGGCAAAAATATAAAACAAACAAATCACATCCCTTTAAAAAGTCTAAGGGCCTCACAATAAAATTTACTGCAATCTAAAACACTATAATTTTATAATCTCTACTGTCAAATCTTCTGAAACAACTTAAATGCATCTGTAGTCTTCATTTTCATAGCTTGTTGCAATGGGAACAAGCTGGGCCTGGCTAACTTGCTAATAGTTATACAATAATATATTTTAACCTACTAAAGTATATGTTATTTGGTCTTAACTCTGGAAAACCACATAAGAAATTGGTAATGATGATTGCCTTTAGGGAGATCTTGATCACCAGAGAAAAAGAGGAAGATTTACTCCCTCTTGTACCTTTTAAATATTAAATCACGTAAAATTTGCAAATCTGTTAATGTATAAAGTAAATATATACAGAAATACAGATTTTGTTTTGGTATGTCATCTGATGGGATCATATCCTAAAAGCAGGTATCCCAAACTATAATATTTGGAAATTTCAAGCAATCAAAAGCCTATATTCTGCATTTCAAATATGGTCACCTCAACTAATTTTCTAAAGATATATATTTTTGGCCTGGTGCAGTGGCTCACACCTGTAATTGCAGCACTTTGGGAGGCCAAGGCAGGCGGATGACGAGGTCAAGAGATTGAAACCATCCTGGCCAACGTGGTGAAACCCCATCTCTACTAAAAATACAAAAATTAGCTAGGTGTGGTGGTGGGTGCCTGTAATCCCAGCTACTTGGGAGGCTGAGGCAGGAGAATCGCTTGAACCCAGGAGGCAGAGGTTGCAGTCAGCCAAGATGGCGCCACTGCACTCCAGCCTGGGCGACAGAGTGAGACTATCTCAAAAACAAACAAACAAAAGAAAACAAAAAATAAATAAATAAATAAAAATTTAAAAACAAACAAAAAAGATATATATTTTTAAATCTCACATGGATATATAACCCCAAAGAATGTGTTAGTCTCTCACCTAGGATACCAAATTTAGATTAGATAGCCAAACAAAAATATAATAATGCTTTGTATCCCAAAGACCTATTAATAGCAATTCCAGATTTTTAAAACACATTTTAATTCTCTCATCTTAACCAAGAAATGACAAATCAAATTTTGGATATATAACCAATGCTCCAATTTAATTTTAAATCAAAATATAAACAAAACCAATGAAATCAAGTGAAAATAGACTTCAGTGCAGTTAAACAGTAAAAGAAATAAGGAAAAACTTCAGGATAAAAATAACTAAGATAATTGGTGCTTGTTCATTTCTGATGTGCCGACTACAGATAACCTCTGGAAAAAATCACCTAACTAAAAATGTCAGCTCATTACAATGTAACATATACCAAATACTATTACTTAGTGTCTTTGGGCAAAAGCTTCATATTATACATAGATTGGGATTACTATGTAAATGAGGATTATAAGGTATTCAACTCAGTACGTTTTACATACTTATTTGTCCCCCCCTTAAGTAATAATTACGTGTAAAATGCATTCCTTTAAGGTTTTTTGTGGAATTAAATAATCTAGGTTTACATAAAAATATAATGCCATTTTAATTATATTGTAATGTTGCAATAATCTCAAGACTGTTATAAACTTGTACTCAATTATGCCTTTGAGAAAGAAGCAGCATAGAGAGACACTCCCTCACTGTAATATTGATCACTATCTTTTTAAAGTTATATAATCTTTTGAAGGGGCCAACAATTATTTTTAAATATTAAAAGCAATGGTGTGAATTTCTATTATCAAAATTATTTTTGCTGTCCAATTTTAACAGAAAAAAATCAGCTTATCAATGGTGCTATACTTTGTGGCAAACACTGACTTATCAACAACAAAACACCTGTACTTAAAAAGTTCTGAATAATTTTTTCCTTCAAAAGAACAGTATTAAGTAAAGGAATTTTCAATGTAGCATATAGTTTCAATTAAGAAAACCTATACTTTAAAGAAAAAGGAAGAATGTGCTACTTTGAAAAGAGCTTGAAGAGAGTTTCAATGATTCAAACTTTCTTCTAAGGAAATGTCACAACAAAAGGTTTGTCTATATATGTGGGAGGAGGGAAACAATTAATATGTTGTTTGGTTAGAAACCTAAAACTTTGGTTGGGCACAGTGGCTCAACCCTGTAATCCCAGCACTTTGAGAAGCTAGAGCGGGAGCATGGCTTGAGCCGAGGAGTTCGAGACCAGCCTGGGCAACATAGTGAGGTCTCATCTCTACAAATAATTTAAAAATTAGCTGGGTGTGGTGGCCTGTAACTGTGGTCCCACCTTCTCAGAAGGCTGAGGTGGGAGGACCATTTGAGGTTGGGTGATCGAAGCTGCAGTGAGCTGTGCTGATGCCACTGCATGCCAGCCTGGGAACACGGCAAGACTGCAACAGAAAGGAAGGAAAGGGAAGAAGAGAGAAAGAGAGAGAGGAAGAGAGAGGAAGAGAGGGGAGGGGAGGAAACCTAAGCCAGGCGGAGTGGCTCACACCTGTAATCCCTGAACTTTGGGAGGCTGAGGCAGGTGGATCACCAGGTCAGTTCGATATCAGCCTGGCCAACATAGCCAGGCTGATTTTAAAAAAATCATTTTAAAAAAATTTTAAAAAAATTATTAAATAATTTTTAAATTATTTGTAGAGATGAGACCTCACTATGTTGCCCAGGCTGGTCTCGAACTCCTCGGCTCTACTAAAAATTTAAAAAATTAGCCGGGAGTGGTGGTGGGCACCTGTAATCCCCGCTATTCGGGAGGTTGAGGCAGGAGAATCACTTGAACCCAGGAGGCAGAGGTTGCAATGAGCCAAAATCATGCCACTGCACTCCAGCCTGAGACACAGTGCAGGACGCCATCTCAAAAAAAGAAAGAAAGGGCCGGGCACGGAGGCTCAAGCCTGTAATCCCAGCACTTTGGGAGGCCGAGGCAGGTGGATCACGAGGTCAAGAGATCGAGACCATCCTGGTCAACATGGTGAAACCC
>NW_016107365.1:2611525-2612998 GCF_001604975.1 Cebus imitator | reverse complement strand
AAGAAAAAGAAAGAAAGAAAGAAAAGAAAGGAAAGAAAGAAAAGAAAGAAAGAAAGAAAGAAACCTAAAACATCAAAGGTTCCCATTACCTCACTCTGACAAGTTTTTAATTGATAAAAATCAAACGTATTTATCATGTAGAACGTGATGTTTTGAATTTTGACAATTTTATTTCCTTTTAATAGTGCCATTTTAACGCTAGAGGGAAAAGTTAAATTAATATCTATTTTAAGAGGTTATTTTATAAATGATTCTGAATATGTGACTTTTTGTTTTCTGTTTTTGAGACAGCGTCTCACTCTGTTGGCCAGGCTGGAATACAGTGACTGATCATAATTTACCACAACCTTGAACTCCTGGGCTCAGGCAATCCTCCTGCCTTGGCCTTCCAAGTAGCTGGGACTACAGGTATACGCCAACACACCTGGCTGATTTTTTAAAAATTCTGTAGAGATAATGTCTACTGTGTTGCCCAGGTTGGTCTCCAACTCTTGGGCTCAATCCAACGCCCTGCCTCAAACTCCCAAAGTGCTGAGGTTACAGACATGAACCACCATGCCCAACCTAAAACAACAATCAAATTCTCAGAAGTTAGTTAATTTCTGGACCTTCCTAGCTCATTCAGCCTCCTCTCATCCCCAATTCCAGGCCAAGAAATAAAATAAAATGCAATCTATTAGCAATTTATTTTCAAAAGGGCAAGTGAAGGCAAAAACTAAAACATAAATAGATTTGGAGGTCTCTCCAGAATTCAAACATTCAAGTTTATTTACGTTCCTCTTTTAACAAGAATAAGAAAGAAGCACATAAAAATATGTACAAAGATACTCAGAGAAGTATTATTCATATTAGCTAAAAACATTAAACAAGGCTATGCTCAAAGCTCAATTAATAGAAAATGAAACATAACTTTTTTTAAATGTGAAGATGCAATTTGGAATTAAGCTAGCAACTTAAAAAAAATTCATGCATCAAAAAATATGCAAAACATTTATAAGAACGTCAATTTTTAAATGTTCTTTATAAACATTTTATAAATTGCCATTGTAAAACCTAATGCCTAAAACTGACAGGCTAATTCTACAACTCATGTGGAAATGCAAAGAACCCAGGGTAGTCAAAATAATCCTGAAAAAAGAAGAAAAAAGCTGGAGGATGCATACTTCCTGATTCCAAATTTGCTAAACAAAACAAATTTGTAATCCAAACGATAGCAATCCAAACTGTGTGGTATTGGCTATCACAACGACAATGGAATAGAAATGAAAACTCAGAAATAAATCCATACATTTCTGGTCGATTGATATCTCATAATGGTACCACGACAATTCAATGGGGAAAGATGAGCCTTTTCAACAAATGGTACTGGGACAACTGGAAAATAATGAAGTTTTACCCTTTCCTTGTGCCATACGCAAAAATTAACTTCAAACACAGATCACAGACCTAACTAGAAAAACTAAAACTATAAAA
>NW_016107365.1:2595915-2611494 GCF_001604975.1 Cebus imitator | reverse complement strand
GGTTTTCAACAGATGCTGTTTGACAATTGGATATACAAATGCAAAATAATGAAGTTTTACCCTTTCCTTGTGCCATACGCAAAAATTAACTTCAAACACAGATCACAGACCTAACTAGAAGAACTAAAACTATAAAACCCTTACAGGAAAACACAGGAGTAATTTTTGAATTAGGCAAAGGCTTCCCAGATCCAATAAAAGCACAAGTAATAGAAACAATAGATAAGATGGACTTCACCAAGACTTCATGAAAATTAAAAACTTAATGTGTTACTTCAAAGAACAGGATCAAGAAAATGTAAAGGTAACCCACAGAATGGGAGAAAATGTTTGCACATCATGTATCAGATAAGATGTGTATCCAGAATATTAAAAAAAAAAAAAAACTCTTAGAACAAATAAAAAAAAAAAAAAACTCTTAGAACTCAATTACAAAAAGACAACCTAATTTTTACTCTATACAGACATTTCTCCAAAAAAAACGTAAAATAGGCAATAAGCACATGAAAAGATGTTTGACATCATTAGCTATCAGAGAAATGCAAACCAAACCGTAAGAAAATAATACTACTACTTCACGTTCACCCACTAGGATATTATAATAAAAAGGACAAATAACAAGTGTTGGTGACCATGTGGAGAGGAACCCTCAGATATCGCTGGTAGGATTGTAAAATGCTACAACCACTTCAGAATAGTCTGGCAGTTCCTCAAAATGTTACAAATAGATCTACAATTTGACCCAGGAATCACATTCCCCAAAGAAATGAAAACATGTTCACACAAAAACTTGCACAAAAATGTTCATGGCAGCATGATTCATAACCAAAAAGTGGGAACAACCAGATGTCCATCACTAATTGGATAAATATTAATAAAATATGAAATGGAATATTATTTGGCCATAAAAAGGAGTTAGTACTGATACATGGCACATCATGGATAGACTGAGAACATTATGCTAAGTGAAAGAACCTAGTCACAATGGCCCCTTTTTTGGGATATGTCTAGACTAGACAAAGTTAGAGAGGCAGAAAATACATTAGTTGCCTAGGCCTGGGGCAGGGGGAAATGGGGAGTGACTGCTAATGGGGCTAGGGATTCTTTCTGGGATGATGAAATTGTTCTAAAATTGAGGTGGTGATGTCTGCACAACTTTATGAATATATGAAAAATCTCTGAATTGTAGTGCACCTTAAATGGGTGTACTGGTACAGAATGTGAACTCAATAAAGATGTTTAAAAAACAAAACACCTAAGGTCTAGTATATACATTCTTTATGGAAAACAAGGTACATTCAAGACATTAATAACTATGAACTGATTTGATTACTAACCAAGACCACACTTGAGACACTTAGAAATAAGAATTTAAGATACACTCCTTACTAGCTATAAGATTACCCTCTTAAGTCTAAATCTCAAAGAAAATGAACTGCGGTACTTGCAACTGTCAGGGCATAAAATAGGATTCACGAAAGATACCTGAGTAAACACGTTCCTTTCCTGTACATGGCTGAACTGTACTTCCCATTACAAAAAAACAATAACTGCAGAAAAATACTCCACAGGGAGCCTGAGAAATTTTCAAAGAAGAATCTAATACAGAGCTAAGAGAAGGGGTGGAAAGAATGAGGAAGGGGAAGGAGAACAGAGGAGTAAGGGGAAGTCTCCATGCATTTAAGCCCAAGGAGTTCAGTTACATTAAAATCAACTTTTATACGCTTTGTGAACAGGCCCAGAGGCAAAGTCCTGGGCGCAGACCCATGAGCCCAGCTGCGAGGCTGAGAGGAAGTGCTTGTCCAGCCCAATTCCACACAGGATTTGGCGTGGAAACGGTCCGGGGTAAAAGGGCTAGCTTAGATGGGGGCACGCGGTGCGGGCAGGAGGCGAAACCCCTCCGCCCCGCGCTCCCAGCCAGAGCGCAGCGGGAGGCGGCCGTGCCGCGGGCCCGTCCTTCGCGTCCGAGCCGCCGCGCACGCCCCGCGCGGAGCGCGCCCGGCGCCGGGAGCCTCCGGTGGGGCTGGATCCCGTCTCCCGCCCCATCCGGCGCTTTGTCCCAGCGCCGGCGGCTGGCGGCCCCGCAGGGCTCCCGGGCCGCGCTGACAACCCCCGTCCCCAGTAGGGCTTCCAGCCCGGGAGCCCCTATCCTCTGGCTGCGACCGGTCGCCCCCCGGACCTCAAGCAGGCGGGACGCGGCAGGCGGCGGTCTGAGGACGCTCGCCCTTCCCGAGGAGCCGCCGCCCGAAACGCACGCAGGCCGAGCTCAGGCGCCAAAAGCCTGGACTCCGAAACACACTACTTCCAACATCCTAAGCTTACCCAAAAATTCTCGCCGAAATACGCCATGACCATCGTGCCGCCGCCGCGCCGGGTTCCGCGTCCGCGCCCGCCTGCCGCTCTGTAAACACGGCCCGGCCCCCACCGCACCCCCGCCTTTCGTCGCCGCCGCAGCCGCCGCTGCCGCCTTCTTCCCAGAGACCGGCCCGCACCTTCCAGGGCGCATGCGCCACCTAGCGGCTGCCGCCGCGGGGCGAACACTTAGATGCCTCGGCCACGGTGTGCGCATGCGCCCCTGCCCCGTTCCCGGGTGTTGGGAGACCTCTGCAGCCCGGGCGCGGCTGGGTTGAGTGTTCTCTTAGGAATGGTGGAGAACTGGGTCCTTGAGGAGTCATCGGGGAGACAGCTGGCACCGTTTGCGGTGCGACGGGCACTGGCACACAGACAGAACGAAGAGAAGGGCCAGCCAGCAGCGGTGGAGTCGGCAGTCTGGCCGCGCACTCGTTTTCTCCTTCCCCGGCCTTCGAGGATCTCGAACGGACCATAGTCTGGGCTCGCTGGAGTGGAGGAAACTTGGCCGCCGGCCACCCGGAGGAGACTGGGAAGCCTTTGGTCAACAAGGCGCCTTTCCTTGAACCAAAACAAAACTTTCTGAAGCCGGAAAGGAAACGCCCAGTGTCGCCTGAGAGCCCTGGAGCTGCGCGAGACCCAGGCACCGAGTTCGGCCTCAGCCGCTGACCTCTGGCACCGCCGCAGCAGACCAGCCGGGGCGGCCAGCAAGCCTGCGGGAGCGGAATGTGACCCGAAACCGAGGGACTTCCTGACCCGGGCAGTTCATTAAAACAATAAAGTCCATAGTTCTCTTAGCAACTTGAACATTTTGGAAAAAGAAACAAGTCTTAACATGCCTCGACCTAATGGAAAGACTAAATCCCCTTCCTACACCTTGCTTTCCAAAAGTTAAAATATACTAATAAACTCTAGTAGAGGTCTCAAGTTCACTGCCACCAGGCCAGCTAGGTCCAGAATCTTCAGTTCTTGAAGCTAAGCCCTACAAATGGATTTAGTGTAGCACATTACACCTCCTCGGGTGACTTAAAACAATGAACACTAAATAAGATGACCATGAGAAATTATTTTCATCCTCAGAAGTAAAAATCATGAGGTGCCTTTCAACTGTGAGTGCTTGTTGAATAGGAAATATTTAGATAATGGTATTGTGGACATACATTTTTAAGAGTATGTGTTAGAAATATATAGGATGCAAAACATTCAGGATTTGCTGGAAGGAAAGTCATTTATTATGGGTAGGGGGTATGAGAGGGGATATAAGTGAAAATGGATGAAACAAGATTGGCCATAGTTGCTCTATTTTTGTATATCTTAGCTATTTTGTTTCTTTAAAAAGTCCTCATATCAGTGACATTTACACTTAGTTTTGGGGAAAGCCAAACTTAGAAATATGCTACAGCTCTCTAAGTGATAAGTCTAACTGGATTTTTCTCAATGCTGAAGAACTTTTTTGAGACGGAGTTTCACTCATGTTACCCAGGCTGGAGTGCAATGGCGCGATCTCGGCTCACCGCAACCTCGGCCCCCCGGGTTCAGGCAATTCTCCTGCCTCAGCCTCCTGAGTAGCTGAGATTACAGGCACGCACCACCATGCCCAGCTAATTTTTTGTATTTTTAGTAGAGACGGGGTTTCACCATATTGACCAGGATGGTCTCGATCTCTTGACCTGGTGATCCACCCGCCTCGTCCTCCCAAAGTGCTGGGATTACAGGCTTGAGCCACCGCGCCCGGCAATGCTGAAGAACTTTTAAAAACTTCAGCCATCTAGGTCACACAACAAATACGCTTGGCATTAAATTTCTAGTATCACGAAGCACTACCCTACCCCCCTTAGACCTGGGCAAGAGAGACTTCTATCCTAACTCCATGCTTTAAAGGAACTTACATATCACTCACACACACACACACACACACACACACACACACACACACATTAATTTCTTAAAAAAAACACGAGTGCCTCTGCCACTTGTGATCTGATACTGAACACTGGCTCATAACCATAAATTCCCTCTCCCATGAAGAACACTATTCAGGACCCAGAAACACTCTTCTTCATATATTTTGTCTTATGTCCTCAAAACAAATGATGAACTTCCAAAAGCAGTGAAAATTTGTAGATAGCATGCCTGCCCATTTCAGACTGCTTTGGAGTCAGAATTTGAGCAGCAGAAGTGCTTAGGTAAGAGAGATGACAAATTAGTTAACTTGTAAAATCCTTCAACTGTTTGAATGCTATAGATTCATGCATAACAAAGTATTATTTCTCAGTAGTGTCAAGCATACATTTTCCTTCTGTTAGTGTTCCAATGTGTGGTTACAACCTACTGACGATTTAGCATAGTATTCACAACAGTTACTGGCCTTCATTCGTACTCTTCTGCTCCCCTAAAATTTACGAGTCAGTCTGGAATGAAGATAAGTATTCTGTGTATTTCAGGTATTTGCAAGGCTCATTAGGGCCAAAACACCGTATCCTGTAATTGCCTGATGTTTAAGTTGTGGAACTTTATAGTAAACAGTGATTATGGTGACTAAATTTCAGACGAGACTGTGTAGTATATAGGAAGAGTGTGTATGGTATCAACCACCTTCTGCACTCCCAAGTGAGGTTTCCAGGGATGCACATACATTCTGGCAGAGCATAGATAAGGCCCTGAGTGGGTAGCTCACTCAAACGCCTTAAAATATTTGTGCCACACACACTTAGCCGTTGCTTATCAAAATGTATTTCATTTTGAAAATATTAAAAACTGACATAGATAACAGCAGTGTACAAGCCACTGCCGATAGGTATGTCACTTAAGAGTCACTCAGTAAATGTTCAGTGAATGAATGAGTGATGACGAACATCACAGAAATGTCAGGATAGATGAGACCTTGAATATGTAATAATTCCATTATCTTCTACACAAACTCTTGTTTGTTTGTTTGTTTGTTTTTGAGACAGAGTCTCACTTGGTCGCCCAGGCTGGAGTGCTCGATCTCAGCTCACTGCAACCTCCACCTCCTAGGTTCAAGCAATTCTCATGCCTCAGCCTCCCGAGTAGCTGGGATTACAGGCGTGCACTACCACACTCAACTAATTTTTGTATTTTTAGTAGACAGGGGTTTCACCACATTGGCCGGGCTGATCTCGAACTCCTGACCTCAAGTGGTTGATCTGCCTACCTCAGACTCCCAAAGTGCTGGGATTACAGGCATGAGCCATCGTGCCCAGTTTACTCACTCTTTAATTGTTGCTTGATCCTAGAGTTTGTGGAAAATGTCATTATTTAAGTTCTTGATTTAGTTTTCTCACATTACTTTAAATATTTTCAAAAGAATTCTTTTGGGTTTGAGTGTACTTCTTAAAGGATGGAGTACTTTTTTTTTTTTTTTTTTTGAGACAGAGTCTTGCTCTGTCACCCAGGCTGGAGTGCAGTGGCACAATCTCAGCCTCCAGAGTAGCTGGAACTACAGGCACAGGCCACCACACCTGGCTAGAGACAGGATTTCATCATGTTGGCCAGGCTAGTCTTGAACTCCTGACCTCAGATGATCTCCCACCTCGGCCTCCCAAAATGCTGGGATTACAGGCATGAGCCACCACACTTGGCCTTAGAGTACTTTGTGTAGTAAAAATAAAATAAAATTGAAACAACATTCAAGATTTACTGTAGCAAGAGAGTGCCTGTTGGAAAGGAGCCCCTACTCAATTTGGCCTTTCATTTTTGGGTGTCCCTGCCGCCAGAATCATCTTTTCTTAGGATCTCTCTTTAATTATACCTGCTAACAAGATGTCGGCTTCCAGGGATGCTGTTGACCCCCATTAAACTCTGGCCTATGCGTATATATATGTTAGAGCCCAAAGCTATAGATGATTAAAACATAACTTGAAAAACGGTAACAAATAAGAGAGGACATACAAAATAACCTAAGTCCAGAGTCTCTGGTTTACAAAATATGGGTATTCCCAAGATTTGAGGGTTCAATCTCTTAGACAAGGCACCCAGAGCACTTCCTCCTTATTCCTTAGTTTGATTTCCTCCCATTTCTCATCCTTGGTTCAGAGCTCACAGCACATTAATCAACGTTTAGTCACAAGAGCCATTTCCTCATAACTTCATTTGAAACTAGGTCCATATAAGAGTTGGCTATAAAGAAAAGTGCATTTTCTCATTATTTTCAATATAATTTTGCAAATGTACTTCCACTTGTTATCAAGATGGGAGTGGCAAAAGAGAAGATCCTATAAACCTCTTCTGTTTCCTGCCAATTTCTTCGATGCGTAGCAACCATCCTCCTTCTCTGAACTCGTGTTGTATTTGACAATAACAAATGGTAAAAGAACTAAGCTCTGTTAAAAGGCAGAAGAGAAGCAGGCAGATCCCTGAAGTCTGGTATGCTCTTGTTTTTCTGTACTTAATAGCAGCATATTAAAAGCAAAAGCTTTATGCAAAACAGAAAGAAAAGCAAGAGCTTGGCAGATGGCAGCCAGACAGGCTGCTATGTGAGGGCCAAGATGTAGAAACATGTTGATCGAACTGCAGAATAGAGCTCAATATCACCCTGCACACTATTTTCTCACCTCAGAGCAGCTTATCAGGTAAATGAGCCTTTCTTCTCTCCTGAGTGCACCTGAGATTGACTCCCTGCCTGTTCCTCATGTGGTGCCATCTCTTCCTCCAGAGTGAGATGTATTTTCCCAGGTGCTCCCTCATCTTGTCATTTGTGAAAGAACCACAAACACCTGACGGTTTGTTCCAGGGTTCGCATTGCTGGTGGCTGCAGGGAACCCAACAGTACTTCAAAAATAAGAGAAATTACTAAACTACAAAAAGTCATGAAAATAATGATAATGTAAAAACATTCAGGACTGGGTGCGGCAGCTCACGCCTGTAATCCCAACACTTTCGGAGGCTGAAGCAAGTAGGTCACCTGAGGTCAGGAGTTCGAGACCAGCCTGGCTAATACGGCAAAACCCTGTCTCTAAAAATACAAAAAATTAGCCAAGCATAGTGGCAGGCCCCTGTAATCCCAGCTACTTGGGAGGCTGAGGCAGGAGAGTTGCTTGAACACGGGAGACAGAGGTTACAGTGAGCTGAGATCACACCATTGCACTCCAGCCTGGGCGACAGAGTGAGATACTGTCTCAAAAAAAAAAAAAAAACACTAAAAAAAGTTTGTCATTAATGTTAAGTGGAAAGACAGAAGATGACATAGAAAATATATTAAAATACAAATATGTTGTCATACATTTTATTTGAAAATTACGAATATGTAAAAAACATGTATGTTAAATAGACAAATATAAAACATGGAAGACATTTACAATTTAATATAATAACATTGTACAATTTAAAGAACAATCATTCTTAGTTTTTGTCTGAATATAAATGTAACTAGGCCTAATCTTCTTTAATATCTTTCATTACCTCTCTCCTCTGTTTCATTCATTCAGGCAGTGGACATTTACTATGCACTTGTTACAATGAAAAGATTGTTTCTGCTTGCTTTTTTTTTGAGACAGGGTCTTGCTGTGTTGTCCAGGCTGCAGTACAGTGGTCCAATCAAGTCACTGGAACCTCAAGCCTCCTGGTCTCAAGCAAGCCTTCCTACTTATGCCTCCCAAGTAGCTGGGACCACAGGCACACACTACCATGCCCACTTAATTTTTTATTTTTTGTAGAGATGGCATCTCCCTATGTTGCCAGGCTGGTCTTGAACTCCTGGACTCAAGTGATCCTCTCGTCTTGACTTCCAAAAGTGCTGGGATTACAGGTATGAGCCACTATGCCTGGCCATCTCTGCCTTTATTAAGAAATTCACAGCCTAATATAGACTCATGATGAAGATGATAAAGATCATAGCAATTATAGCAATAATGTGCATAGAAGAATGCCTGACACATAGTTGGCAAGCAATACACATTTGTTAAATGCATGAATTAATAAATCACTGTTCTAAAAGGTAACCTCAAAGAGATTCAATTTGTACTTTTATTTTCTTTTCCTTCTTTATTTCCTTCTCTCCTTCCCCCCTTAACTCCCTCCTCTCTTTGTGCAAGGAAAGTGACAGGAAACTGCCCTGGATTCATCCAGGGTATCCTCCATTAGCACACTGATTTGGGGGGCCATGGAGTAGTAGAGTCCAGAGCAACTTCTGAAACTCAGTCATGGAGCCAGCTAGCTCCCTAGGAGATAGATGCTTATTAAGAACAGAGCACTAGGAATTGTGATCATAGGAGCCCAAGCAAGAGGCACCCTTGGCTGAGTTAAGAATGGAGGAGACTTGGTCTCCCTTGAAGAGCCACTGAAGCCTGGGCAGGAATATAAATCACCAATGGACCAGCACCTTCTATACACCTCGTAGCCCCAGATTTCAACAGAACACCGTGTACCAGTGGTCCCATTCACTCTTTATCTAACAAACATTTATTAAACACCTATATTGATGTAGGCTTTCTTCTAGACACTGGGGATATAATGGTGAATGAGATAAATAATTGTGCTGTTCTCAGGCACTTAGAGGTATGGAGACAGACCAAAAGGATGTAAATAAATGATATATTTTGGGATAGTGATACATGCTTTGAGTGTAATTGACATAGGTCGTAGTAGGAGAGGGGGCTTCTTCTTTACCTAGAATGGTCAAAAAGGCTTCCCTGAGGACATGGCATTTGAGCAGAGACTGTATGAGCTAAAGTAAGTAGCCATTCAAAGATCTGCAGAATAGTCCACATTAAAGGACAAACAATAAGGTCCAGAGGTATCTGTGAGCTTGATTTGTTTACGTAAATGAAAAAGGGGACAGTTTGGCTGGAGTGCAGTGATCAAACAGAACAGAAATGAGGTCAGACAGGAAAGCAGAGTCAAGTCAAAGAGAGAGAGGCTGCTTTGTAATCTAAGTGCCATTGGAAGCCAATGGAGGATTTGAAAGCACGAGAACGATATGATCTGATTTATGTTTTAAAAAAGATCATATAGGCTGGGTGCGGTGGCTGACGCCTGTAATTCCAGCACTTTGGGAGGCTGAGGCGGGAAGATCACAAGGTCAGGAGATCAAGACCAGCCTGGCCAACATGGTGAAACCCCGTCTCTACTAAAATACAAAAAGTTAGCCAGGTGTGGTGGTATGTGCCTGTAACCGCAGCTACTTGGGAGGTTGAGGCAGGAAATCGCTTGAACCCGGGAGGCAGAGGTTCAGAGCTAGACATCATCTCAAAATAAATAAATAAATAAATAAAAAGATCCCATACAGCCTGGCATGGTGGCTCACACCTGTAATCCCAGCACATTGGGAGGCCAAGGCCAGAGGATCACTTGAGGCCAGAAGCTTGAGACCAGCCTGAGCAACATGGTGAAAACCCATCTCTACTAAAATTACAAAACTTAGCGGGGTGTTGTGGCGCATGCCTGTAATCCCAGCTACTCGGCAGGCTAAGGCATGAAATCACTTGAACCTGGGAGATACAAATTGCAGTGAGCCAAGATCGTGCCACTGCACACAAGACTGGGCAACAGAGTGAGACTCTGTCTCAAAAAACCAGACACAGTGGCTCATGCTTGTAATCCCAGCATTTTGGGAGACAGAGGTGGGTGGATCACCTGAGATCAGGGGTTCAAAACCAGCCTGGCCAACATGGCGAAACCCCATTTCTACTACAAAAAGAAAAGGCACAGTGGCTCCCGCCTGTAATCCAAGCACTTTAAGAAGATGAGGCAGGTGGATCACCTGAGGTCGGGAGTTTGAGACCAGTCTGACCAATGTGATGACATGGTGAAACTCTGTCTCTACTAAAAATAAATTTAAAAAATTAGCCAGGCATGGTTGCGTGTACCTGTAATCTCAGCCACTCAGGAGGCTGAGGCAGGAGAATTGCTTGAACCCAGGAAGCGGAGGTTGTGGTGAGGTGAGATCGTGCCATTGCACTCCAGCCTGGGCAACAGAGCAAGGCTCCAAAAACAACAACAGCAACAAAATCACATTGACTGCTCTGTGGAAAGAAGGGTAGTGGAAAAAAAAATTGGGAGGCCACTCCAAAGATAGATATAGACCTGGCAAGAGAGGATGATGATAGGGACTAGGTGACAACTGTGGAAATGTAAGAAGTTATCAGGCTCGGCTGGGCGTGGTGGCTCACGCCTATAATCCCAGAACTGTGGAGGCTGAGGTGGGCAGATCAACTGAGGTCAGGAGTTCAAGGCCAGCCTGACCAACATGGTGAAACTCCATCTCTTAAAAAAAAAAAAAAATTATCAGGCTCAAAATCTACTTTGAAGGTAAAGCTGACAGAGTTGCTTATGAATTTGATTTAGGGTGGGAAGGGAAGAAAGAAATCAAAGATGATCCTAGGAGTTGTGCCTGAACAAGTAGATGTATAGTGAATGGTGCCACAACAATGGCAAAGTATGGAAAGGAGTTGGTTTGGAGAGAAAGAAAACTCAGTGGTTTTGTTTATTTTGGAGTTGGAGTCTCACTCTGTCACCCAGGCTGGAGTGCAGTGGTACTATCTCAGTTCACTGCAACCTCCGCTTCCTGGATTTAAGTAATTCTCCTGCCTCAGCCTCCTGAGTAGCCAGAATTACAAGTGTGCACCATGACGCCAAGCTAATTTTTTTTGTGTGTGTATTTTTAGTAGAGATAGGTTTTCGCCATGTTGGCCAGGCTGATCTCAAACTCCTAACTTCAAGTGATCCACCTGCCTTGGCCTCCCAAAGTGCTGGGTTTATACGTGTGAACCACCACGTTCAGCCAGAACTCAGTGTTCTACTTTGGACTTGTTAAATTTGAAGGTCCTAATGGACATACAAGTGGGAATGTCTGTCAGGCAATTGGATATATGATTCTGGATCTCAGGACAGAGGTTAGATTCAAGAAATAAACTGGAGGGTCATTGGCATGAATAGAGGAGACTTGATGGGATCACACAGAAAGAAAGAGGAGAGAGGAAGGGAGGGAGATAGAGAGGCTATGGAACTGAGGAAAAAGCCCTGGGCACTCCAACATTTAGTGGTTAGGAGAAGTGGATGAGCCAGCAAAAGAGATTAATGTAAAGTAGAACACCAAGAAAAAGAGATGACATCGAAGCCAAAAGTAGAGAGTGTTTTAAAAAGTGGTTGATGGATGACAAATACTGATAAATGACCATTGGATTTAGCCAGTTGGAAGTGGCCTTGGCAAGTGTTGAGTCTTTGAAGGGGTGGAGATATAAATCTGAATGAAGTGGGTTGAAGAGAGAAGAGGAAGCAAGGATAAAAAGTATAAACAATTCCTTCAGAAGTTTTGCTATGAAAGGGAGCAGCAAAATAGGCAGGTAATGAAGGGAACAAGTGATAAAAGGGAGGGAGTATTAAGATGCAATACAGCATATTTGAGTTCCAGAGAGGATGAGCCAAAGAGGGAGGAAAAGAGAGATAATAATAGAGATGAAGTCCTTGGAGAGGAAAGAATATGAGATCAGGAATAAAAGTGTAGCTCCAAGAGGGTGATTCTGGATTTCTAAGAAGTCTAATAGGTTCTTGATCAATTAGTTGGAAAAAATAAGAACTATATGTTATTGTAGTTCTGCATATTAAAAGCATCCTTCATGTATTATCTCATCGAATTATCGTACTAACCCTGTGAGATCACAACTATTACCCCAATTTTACAAATGAGAAGATATGATCCAGGAGATTAGATGAGTTGCTCAAGGTCACACAACAGGTTAGTGGGAAACTACTGTTAATTTAGGAATACAAGAGAGTCATGAATAAAGTGTTATGGAGGAAGTGATGCCTCAAGCAACAAAACAGTTCAAAAGAAGAGGAATAGTGAAGGGCGAAAGTTAAACTCATCCACCCATGATTTCATTTATGGGATTTTGTTTTTAACTGTTGGATCTGGTGTTCATCAGTTTCCACATTCTTTCCATAAAGAGATCCCTTTCTTGGTTACCTTCTCTCTAGCCAGGTTCTCTAGGTAAGTATAAATGCTAACTAGTAAGAATCCTATTAACATTTCAAGGAAATTTATTTTCATCTTACTCTTTAAAAAGTCTCTTCTTTCTTCATCGTCAATCCTGAAACAAGCAAGAAATGTAATTGTTCAAAATTTCAGATTCTAATCAAAATCTAAGGCTGACCTACCTTAAGTAGGATATCTGGTAATTGTATTAAAAACCACTCCATTTTATAGGCAGAAGAAAACAAAATACCATCAGCCTGTAGAAATGGTTGTAGTAATGTTATCAAAAATCTTAAGACCACAAAATTCTCATTAACTATTGGCAGGGAGGACGCAACTGGGCTGGGTCAAACAGGCTAGATCCAAAGACAATGAAATAAAATTTTTGTTTCCAGGCCAGGCCCAATGGCTCATACCTGTAATCCCAGCACTTTGGGAGACCAAGGCGGGCAGATCATTTAAGGTCAGGAGTTCGAGACCAACCTGACCAATATGGTGAAACCCTGTCTTGACTAAAAATACAAAAAAATTAGCCAAACATGGTGGCACATGCCTGCAGTCCCAGCGACTCGGGACGCTGAGGCAAGAATATGGCTTGAATCCGGGAGGCGGAGGTTGCAGTGAGCTGAGATTGCACTTCTGCACTCCAGTCTGGGTGACAGAGTGAAACTCCATCTCAAAAAAAAATTGTTTCCTGCCTTAAAACTCCACTGGATGTCATCTGCCTTTATATATTTTTCTTCATAATGTTCCAAGAACAAACTGTCACCAACTAGTTATTTTTTTCATTTAGATCCAGAAAATATATGTTATTTTTTCTTCCTACTTCCCACATGCCAGCTAAAACCACTTCTTTCCTTTATTCAAAGCTGTCTTCAAATATATCTCCTCCAAAAAAAGAAAGTTGCAAACCATTACCTCCTGTATAATCTCATATTTCTTTTTTCCTACATATTTACTGAGCGCTACATCCTTTAAATTGAGTAATTTATATCTTGTCCAAAGAGCTATGTACTGTTCTTTGTAGCCAGTTTCCTGGTTCGTTCGTTCGTTCTTTCTTTCTTTCTTTCTTTCTTTCTTTCTTTCTTTCTTTCTTCCTTCTTTCTTTCTTTCCTTCTTTCTTTCTTTCTTTTTTTGCAGGTGCATGTGTTTGTATTGGTGATCGTAGCTGGAGGAGGAACTCTTCCTTATTTCTTCACTCTTAAAAACACATCATCTCTTACTTTTCAGTTATATACATGGGTTTCCATATTGAGAGGTGGGGGGAAGGAAGTATTTATAGCTCTGCAGATATAGACGTCCATTCATTCATTCAACAAGCACCTACTGTGTTTTGGCACTGTTATAGGTGTGTGATATACAGCAGTGAAGAAAAGAGGTGAAATCTGCCCTCAGATCTGAAATCCCAGTAGGGATGATAGGCAAAAATAACAGAAACAAGTAGACACATAGTATAACGTCTGAAATGTCAGTAGATACATAGCTAGTGGTAAGTGCTATGTTACAAAAATAAAGGAGGGCAAGAGTAGTATAATGTCTTGTTAAAAATAGCAGATGAGATCAGAAAATCTATGATATAATATGGTGACTATAGTTAAAACCAAGGTAGTATTCTTAAAATTTGCTGAGAGTAGATTTTAAGTTTTCTTACCACAAAAAAATTATAAGTATGTGAGGGTAATGCATAAATTAGCTTGATTTAGCTATTTCACAATGTATACATATTTCAAAATAACATGTTGTGCATGGTAAATAAATAAGATTTTATTTGCCAATTTAACAATTACTTAATTTTTTAAAAAATATGTAGCAGATGAGATGACCATATAGAATACGGCTCTGGAATTTAACGGCCTGGATTTTAATCCTGACTCTGACACTTATGAGCCTTATGACCTTGGGAAAGTTATTTAACCACTTGTATGACTCAGTTTGCACGTCTGTAAAGTGGGGATAATAATAGTATCTACTTTGGGTGGGGAGCGATGGCTCACGCCTGTAATCCCAGCACTTTGGGAGGCGAAGGCAGACAGATCACAAGGTCAAGAGATTGAGACTATCCTGGTCAGCATGGTGAAACCCCGTCTCTACTAAAAATGCAAAAATTAGCCATGTGTGTTAGCAGATGCCTGTAGTCCCAGCTACTCAGGAGGCTGAGGCAAGAGAATTGCTTGAACCCAGGAGGCAGAGGTTGCAGTGAGCCAAGATCACGCCACCGCACTCCAGCCTGGCAACAGAGCAAGACTCTCTGTCTCAAATAATAATGATAATAATAATAAATATAATAGTATCTACCTCAAAGAGTTGCTGTAAAGACTAAATGAGTTAAAATATGTAAAGCAATGGCAAGGCACGATTGCTTACACCTTTAATCCTGGCACTTTAGGAGACTGAGGCAGGCAGACCACTTGAGCTCAGGAGTTCCAGACCAGCCTGGGCAACATGTCAAAACCCCATCTCTAAGAAAAATACAAAGACAATTAGCTGGGCATGTTGGTGCACCCCTGTAGTCCCAGCTGCTTGGGAGGTTGAGGTGAAAGGATCACCTGAGCCCAGGAGACAGAGGCTGCAGTGAGCTGCCATCACGCTACTGCAATCCAGACCCAGGCAACAGTGAGCCCCTGTCTCAATAAATAGTTATAATAAGGCCAAGTGAGGTGGCTCATGTCTGTAATCCTAACACTTTGGGAGGCCGAGACGGATGGGTCACCTGAGATCAGGAATTTGAAACCATTCTGGCCAACATGGTGAAAACCCGTCTGTACTAAAAATACACAAATCAGCCAGGCGTGGTGGCGAGTGCCAATAATCCCAGCTACTCAGGAGGTTGAGGCAGGAGAATTGCTGGAACCTAGGGGGTGGAGGTTGCAGTGAGCCAAGATTGCACCACTTCACTCCAGCCTGGGTGAAACAGGGATGTTCCGTCTCAAATAATGATAGTAATAATATTATAAACTTAATATTAAGAAGAACAGGAAGTGATGGTGGGGTCCTATTTCAGAGAAAAGGTTTAATGAAGATCAATCTGAGGAGGTGAATAAAATGAAGGAAACAAATCTTGTGATGTCTACCAGGCAGAAGAAAAAGCACAAAGAAAAACAGATGAAGTGGGTATGGCTTGAGCAGAATGAGTGGGTAATAGCTGTAGGGAATGTGGTAAAAGAATGGCGTTGGAGGCCGGGCGCGGTGGCTCAAGCCTGTAATCCCAGCACTTTGGGAGGCCGAGGCGGGTGGATCACGAGGTCAAGAGATCGAGACCATCCTGGTCAACATGGTGAAACCCCATCTCTACTAAA
>NW_016107365.1:2586920-2594835 GCF_001604975.1 Cebus imitator | reverse complement strand
TTTTTTTTTTTTTTTTTTTTTTTGAGACAGAGTCTCGCTCTGTTGCCAGGTTGGAGTGCAGTGGTGCAATCTTGGCTCACTGCAACCTCTGCCTCCAGGATTCAAGCGATTCTCCTGCCCCAGCCTCCCAAGTAGGTGGGACTACAGGTGTGCACTGCCACGCCCAGCTAATTTTTGTATTTTTCAGTAGAGATGGGGTTTCACCATGTTGGCCAGGCTGGTTTCGATCTCTTCACTTTGTGAGCTGCCCACCTCGGCCTCCCAAAGTGCTGGGATTACAGGTATGAACCACCTTGCCTGGCCTATTTCCTTGATTTTATGTTGCAGGCAATAAATACCTTGTAAAGTCTGAAGCTACACCAACTTGTTTTTTCTTTTTTACTTCATTTTTCAGCCCACCTGTTCAAATGGTTATCTATTTTTCTTTGAAATCAAGTAATGTATTATATCTTATTATAGACATTTCACATCATTTTTTCTGTAACCCAAAATAAGTTAGGATGTGCTAAACTATAAAGTAGACTCCAAAATGAAATAGTACTAACAAAACAAATTTATTTCTCCCTGGAATAATAGTCAATAATAGGTCTTCCAGATAATAGAACAACTCTTCTCAACATGGTGACTCAGGGACTCTATTCATATGCTCAGCTCTTTAAAAAGAGAAGAGATTGTGGTATCAGGCAAAGAGATTTTGCCAATGATATTTTGTGTCTCTTCAGTCAGTTGATGCTAGTCTTTTATTTCTGGAATATACTTCTGAATTATATCTTAAATATTATTTTTTAAATGTTCACTTGAATATTTTAAATATCTTATTTGTGTTTAGACTGAAAGACACCAATCATACATATGTAGATTTTCCTTTCCTTGTCTTTCACAAATATCATGTTTTTCTTCAATCCTTTGTGTGTGTGGGGGGGGGGGTGTCAGGATCTTGCTATGTTGCCCAGGCTAGAGTGCAGTGGCATGACCATGGCTCACTGCAGCCTTAACCTCCTGGGCTCAAAGGATCCTCCCACCTCAGCCTCCCAAAGTGTTGGGATTACAGGCATGAGCCACAATGCCCAGCCTTAAATTCTTTTCAACTTTAAAAAATTTTGGTCATGTGTGATGACTCATGCCTGTAATCTCAACACTTCAAGAGGTTGAGGCAGGAGGTTCGTTTGAGCCCAGGAGTTGGGTATAAGCCTGGGTACACCAGGAGACCCCATCTTAAAAAAAAAATTACCCAGAGGTGGTGGCATGGACTACCTGTGGTCCCAGCTACTTGGGACACTGAGGCAGGAGGATCACCTGAGTCTGGGGAGATTGAGGCTACAGTGAGCTATGGTAGTTCCACTGTACTCCAGCCTGGTAAACAGAGTGAGACCCTGTTTCAAAAAAATTGTTTTTGTCACTTAAAATTTTTTTTATTTTTTAAAAAGACAAATCCTGCCCTCTGTGTACATCACTGTTTTCAGCAATGTCTGTTTTCCTCTGTGCTGTTTGTACATCATGTTCACTTCTGCAAATTTTATTATTCTTTTCACTTCTCTCTAGGCCCTGCTGTCTCATTTTTTGTCAATAGGAAGAAAAACACATCTTCATGTTTTGTTTTGTTTTTGAGATGGAGTCTTGCTCAGTCACCCAGGCTGGAGAGCAGTAGCACAGTCTCAGCTTACTGCAACCTCTGCCCCCTGAGTTCAAGTAATTCTCCTGCCTCAGCCTCCAGAGTAGCTGGGACTACAGGTGTGTGCCACCACGACCAGCTATTTTTTTTTATTTTTATTTTTAGTAAAGATGGAGTTTCGCCATGCTAGCCAGGATGATCTTGATCTCCTGACCTTGTGATCTGCCCACCTTGGCCTCCCAAAGTGCTGGGATTACAGGTGTGAGCCACCACACCCGGCCACCTGTATGTTTTTATCTTATCTTCCTTTGACACTTAGATTTCTGCTTTGTGTTATTTTAATTCATAACAATTTGTTTGATCTCAACTTTTATTTGCTCTGTGGTGAGAATGCTTTATCTGCTATTTGTTTTGCTGGGGGCAGTATTTCCATCTTTTCTTTTCTTTTTTTTTTTTTTTTTTTTTTTTTTTTTTTTTTTTTTTTTTTTTTTTTTTTTTTTTTTTTTTTAATAGTTCCTACTCTAGTCTTTATTTTAGGTCAACTTTAAATAAAGTGAGTTCTTATCTATTTACTGGAGTTTTGTGTGAGAGAGACCAGGATGGTATTCATGGTCAGCAGAAACTCTCCTCATAACACAGGGCTATGTGCTACATGTGAATAAACTTTATTTTTTGCTTCTCTGCAGCCTCCTTTAGGTCAGCACCAATGGGATGTCACAATGTAGTCTCTCTCCCCTTCTCCTTCCTCAACTACAGACTACTTCCTGAAAAATATGATTAGTTTACGATATTTCTTGCTCAAATCAACTTCCTCAGCTTTTTGTCAGTGCCAAACTGTCCAGAAAAGTTCCCACCACCGGAACCTCATTTCATTGTTGCGAAGACAGAGATTATTGATTTTTCATCTTAGGCTATGCACTTCACTTTAGAGTCATGGATTCTGCTGACTCTGTACATTTCTGTTTGATCACTGCTTTTGGCCAACCTTTTTTCTATTTTAGTTTCAAATGTCTTCTAGTTGCATCAGATACAGAGTTGACATTACCGTTTCCCATTCTTCCAATTACTTTTGGGTGGCTAGGCAGTAAAGACCTATGTTCTTTGTCATGTTAATACCCGGTTAAGATCAGAAGATCATTTTGCATTAATTCTGCCTAGCTCTTAGTAGACACTTCCAATCCAAGTCTTTCTTCAGCTCTGGGAAATGTTCTTTTTTTAGTTCTTTGATAGTTGTCTCCCTTTTATTCTTACAGTCCTATAGCTGTATAATTTTAGTTATATTTCTCTTCTGTGTCTCTTAAAATTGCTGTTTTTCTTTCCTTTTTTCTTTCTTCTTTGCATAAATTTTGAAAGAATCTCTCAGCTCAGTTTTCCAACTTATTAATTGTACATTCAGCCCAACTATTAGATTTAGCAATTTTTTTTTTCTTTGAGAAGGAGTCTCACTCCATCACTCAGACTGGAGTGCAGTGGCACAGTATCAACTCACTGCAACCTCTACCTCCTGGGTTCAAGCAGTGCTCCTGCCTCAGCCTCCCAAGTAGCTGGGATTACAAGCGCCTGCCACCATGCTTGACTAATTTTCGTATTTTTAGTAGAGACAGGGTTTCACCATGTTGGTCAGGCTACTCTCGAAGTCCTTACCTCAAATGATCCACCTGCCTCAGCCTCCCAGAGTGCTGGATTTACAGGTGAGAGCCACCATGCTCGGTCACAATCATATTTTAAAATTTCCATGAATTCTGGTTGTGTTTCATAGCAGCTGTCTCTTGTTTCAATGTGGTAAGCTTTAAAGTAACTCTGAAGATTTGAACTATGTTTAGTTTCAAGATTTTATCCGTTTCCATGGACTATTTTTTTTTAGAGTGGGCTAGTTCTATTTGTTAAATTTGGTGCTCTCTTTAATGTTCTTGGTTTCTCCAAAATGTTTGTTGATTCTTTTTTGTTCCATTTGTAGGAACAGAATTTCAGCCTAGACTGAAATTCATAGCTGGACACGTTTCCTCACTTCAAATGAGAACCCCTGTTTACCTGGCAGTGAATGTAAGTTTTGATTACAAGAATCTGCCTCATGGGATTGGGTAGGAATAGGCAGACTCTGCAGGTAACTTTTCTTCTTAGAATGGTTTCCTGACCCTCCAGGGTATTGTCCTTTTCCTCTGACCTTAGCTCACCCTGGAACAGTGGTATGTTGGTAAATGTTTGACAACTAGCTGCTCTGGGTGGAGCGGGGGAAGTTCTAATTTGCAGCATTTCCTGATTTCCATGCAATATAAGATCTCCCATCCTAGCCAATTTTAAGCTAGCAACATAACATCACTGAATGGGGAGCTGAGATGTGCAAACTAGATTCCCGAGAGACTGACTTCATTTAGCACACCACTGCTCTGGGTCTGCTGTACTGTGTCAGAAAACTATACCCACTACTCTCATGTAAGTCCAAACAATGGAGCCAGCTGCTCCAAGAGCAACTCCTGGAATTGATGGGGACTTAGGAGGTTCTGCCCTGCTAGATTTTTCAATCAATCAATTCCCATGTTTTTATTTTTTTCAAAAATTCCTTTCTATGTTGTTTTCTGGAAGTACCTTTTCTGGTTTTCCTGTGCTGTGTTGAATTTATTTTCCTATTTCTTTGTGATTTCAATGGAATTTGGAGAAGAAATAGCAAAGTGGAAGTCCTTCTCCTATTAAACAAGCCTTAACTTGTTTTTGTTGGAAGTTACTTCCTTTTTCGTCTCAGAGGCTGATTCTCCTCCCATAACCAGTGATTTTCCTATAAGCTCATTATCGTGGATGATGGTTTGACTATCCAAGGCTACTGGCTGCTGAGGGGTTTCTGAGGAAACTTGGGTAGCCTAATGGAGGCCATCTGCCTCTCCATGTGGGTTCTAGTTGTGGAGTAGACTGCTCTGTTCATGGAGGCCACGCACACTGGCCAGAGAAGAGCAGCCCTGTTGCAAAAGGATCTAAGTGAGCATTTTCCATGCTCACAGGTCAAATGAGAGGACTTCCCACATTTATTCAGAAGGTAGTTGAAAGTGATCAGCCCCAGATCTTCTCCATAGGACTCTTTGGTTGATGCTACTTGTACCTCAATACTTGGAAGGCCCGTTCTGGCCAGGAACAACTTTCACTTTACTCTGAAAACATGGGCAGGTGGGCACAGAATAGAGCGAGTCCATCCTTGAGGCAGAAACTCCTTCAGGCTTTGTGGCAGACACTGTTATATGAGTCTTTAGGTGAGTTAACTCATTTAGTCTTCAGAACAATCCTCTGAAGTAGGTTTTGTTATTATCCTCAGTTTACAGACACACAAACTGAGATACAGAAAGACCATTCAGCCAGTAAGTGGTTGAGGCAGGACTGAAACTCAAGAAGTCTTGTGACAGTTGTGATGAATTAGTAGTGATGGTGGCTACCAGATAGGTGTGTGGATAGCTGTGTAGTGGCTTCTCCTCCAATGGAAAACTCCCAAAGCATTATGAAATAGCCTGGTAGCTGTAGTTGCCCAGGTGTGCAGGAGCATTGGTGAGCTCAGCAGGCTTTGTTCCAAGTCACATTAAACAGGCAGAGTTATCACAAACCTGTCTCTTAGAGACAGAATATATTTTCCAAAAATGGACAAAACACGATGTCCCATCCCACATGCTGTTCTTACGATGTAACTTTGATATTATATTCATGTTTAGAGGTGGAGGTCCATGTTTCTTCCCTTTGATGCTGGGCAGAATTCTGACTACAATGGAAATAATGCTATATGGCTTTTGAGGCTAGGTCCTAAAAGGCAATGCAATATACATATAGTTCTCTTGGAACCTTTAATCTCGAAATCCAACCACCATGCTGTGAAGAAGCCTGCATGCAGCCCATGGAGAAGTCCACACAGCCAGAAAAACTTAGGCCCAAGGCTCACATCCCCAGCTGAGCTACAAGCCTACAGCCAGTCCCAAGGTGCTGCCATGTGAATGAGACATCTTGAAAGTGGATCCCCCAGGCCCAGGCAAGCCATTCCTCTCAATAAAATGTAGAACAGAGATGTGATTCCTTTTTAAGCCCTCCCCAAATAACAGATTCAAAAGGAAAAACAAAGGACTGTTGTTGTTTTAAGCCACTAGGTTTTGGAGTGGTTTGTTATGTAGCCATAGATACATTCCTGGATATTACCTACTTGTCTCCAAAAAATCCAAAGCTTCAGTCTAATAGGTGGGACTTCCCCTGAGGGCTCAGGCAATCATCAAACTTTTCCCATAACTTTCGCCAAATTGTTGAGCTGCTCTAGGAGAGGAAGAATATCAAGAATATATTTACAATCTTCCTTGAGTTTATTTACCTTTAATTTTAACCTATTCAGAATACAATTTAGATGGAGTCATAACATAGGAATCTAACTTTGTTTCTAGTTATAACACAACAGTTCATTAAATTTTCATCATTTTGCTATTGATTTAAAATATAATCTTTATCATAAGTTGGGCCCCTAAAGGCAATATTATCAAGGTAAAGTTGAGCACAAAATAAACCTACACACAGAAGTGGTAGAAAGGAAATTTCCTAATTTGACCTTCACACTAGTTGGAGACAACCTCTGCTAAAAATTCATAACCACAAACTAGCACTTACATGAATGGGTAGTCTGAGCTCATGCTACTTTAAAAAAAAAATCAGCCACTCTCAAGAAGAAAATGTATTTCAAAGTGGCCTTGGGTTACTTGTATGCCAAGTAAGTAGCAGAGGCAAACACAAATTATCTCTGGACAACAATAATTTCAACCCATGCCTCAAGAACTTCCACAATAAACTTCCAAGAAACATGAAATAAGCAAATTTAAAAATCACAAAACACAAGGAAACCAGGTGTTATAAATAAAAGAGAATCACACATACAAAGAATTCAGATATTGAAATGATCAGACACAGAGTATAAACAACTATGTTGCCCGGGCACAGTGGCTCATGCTTGTAATCCCAGCACTTTGGGAGGCCAAGGTGGGAGGATCATTTGAGGCCAGGAGTTCAAGACAAGTTTGGGCAATATGGTAAGATCCTGTCTCTACCTAAAATAAAAAACTTACCCAGGCATGGTGGTATGCGCCCGCAGTCCTGGCTACTCAGGAGGCTCTCTCGAGCCCAGGAGTTTGAGGCTGCAGTGAGCTATAACCATACCACTATACTCTAGCTCAGGCAACAGGTGAGACCCTGTCTTTAACAGGAAAAAAAAATTATGTTTAATATGTTTACACACACAAAAATTG
Organism: Cebus imitator; assembly: GCF_001604975.1. NCBI lineage: Eukaryota > Metazoa > Chordata > Mammalia > Primates > Cebidae > Cebus > Cebus imitator. The sequence continues at coordinate 2,587,971 of NW_016107365.1, read as the reverse complement.
AAAATAATGAGCAAGGAATTAAGAGACTGTATAAAGTAATCAGATTTGAAAAAGCATCAACTTGAACTTTTAGCTCAATACAATAAATAAAATAAAAAGCTCAATAGAAAAATTAAGTGGAGGATTAAATAGAACTAAAGACAAAATTAGTGAACTGGAAGATAGATATTTGAAGACAGTGAGAAAGAGATAAAAGTATTAAAAGGTGGCCAGGCATGGTGGCTCATGCCTATAATCCCAGCACTTTGGGAGGCCAAGATGGGTGGATCACTTGAGGTCAGGGATCCTTGAACTCAGGAGGTGGAGGTTACAGTAAGCCGATACAGCACCACTGCACTCCAGTCTGGATGACAGAGCAAGACTCCATCTCAAAAAATATTTATGTTAAAAAGTTATTAAAAGATAGATAACAGAGCGAGGTCTAACAAACATTTTATGATATTCCACAAGTAGGCAAGAAAATATTCTATGTTTTAGAAGTGAATGGTTAAAAATTATTAATAGGCATTAATCTGCAGACCTAGCAAGACCAATGTCTTCCAAGCAGGATAAATTAGAAATATTTCCACAAACAGGATAAATTAGAAGGGTTTCCACATAGTTTTAAGAGCTTAGAAACAAAGAGAAAAGCAGATAACCTACCAAAAAAAAAAAAAAAAAGGTAATTGGACTGACTTCTCAACAATAATTTAAGACTCAAGACAATGGAATGATATCTTCAATGTGCTAAGAGAAAATAAAGGTCGACCTAGAGTTACCCACGCAGTGATAAGACCTTTCAAGAAAGAAAGCAAAATTAAAAACAAAATTAGGCAGATCCAAGATGGCTGATCACTAGCAGCTCGGGATTGTAGCTCCCACTGAAAGAGCAGAGAATGAGAGGACGCCACATTTTCAGATCAATTTTTGTTGCTCACGCACCAGGAGATTCCCAGCAGAGAAGCCCCACGTGTCGCCAGCGTGACTCTTGAGGCCGGTGAGGCGGTTTTGCCGCTGCCTTGGAGCGGTGGTTCTTGGTGCAGAGTCAGAAAAGCACCATCAATCTTAAAGC
>NW_016107365.1:2574732-2585795 GCF_001604975.1 Cebus imitator | reverse complement strand
CAGATAGAGAGGAACAACCAGTATCAGCCTTTCTAAAAAATACCAAAAAATAAAGAACATCAACATAATTAAGAAATTGCGTCAACTAATGGACAAAACAGCCAGCTAACATTAAAAGACAGTATTAAACTCACATATATTAATTCTAAATTTAAATCGACTAAATCCCCCAATCCACAGACACAGACAGGCAAAAAAAGCCAAGACCCATTGGTATGCTATATCCAGATCCATCTCACATGCAAGGATACACAAAGACTCAAAACAAAGGGATGGAGAAAAATTTACCAACCAAATGGAGAGCAAAAATAAATAAATAGAAAGCAGGAGTTGCAATTTTTGCTGATAAAGCAACAGAGATCAAGAGAGGCAAAGAAGGATATTACATAAAGATAAAAGGATCAATGTAACAAGAAGAGTTAAAGATTCTAAATATATATGCACCCAATACAGAAATACCCGGATATATAAGACTTATAAAGAGACTTGGACTCCCACACAATGATAGTGGGAGACTTCAACATCAGTATTAGACAGATCAATGAGACAGAAAGTTAACATCGATATTCTGGACTTGAACTCAGATCCAGAACAAGTAGACTTAATTAACATTCATAGAACTCTCCACTTTAAATACACAAAATATACACTCTTATCAGTACTACATCACACCTATTTACAGGTTTAAATGAAATATTGGTTGGCTTCTTGTTAATTATTTTCTTCCCTCATTTTTTTTTTTTATGTCTCTATTATTAAACACAATTACAGGCATACCTATTTTTAGACTGCATTCTAGCCCGGGCAATAAAACAACACCCCTGTTCTCTCTCCCTCTTCCTCTTTCTTCCTTTCCTTTATTCTTTTTTTTTGTTTTTCTTTTTCATTTTTATTCTTTTTCTTTCTTTCTTTCTTCCAAAAAAAACCAAAAAAACAAAAAAAACAAAATTAGGTGGAGAGAGATCCAAGATGGCCGATTAGCAGCAGCTCAGGATTGCAGCTCCCAGTGAAGGCGCAGGGAGTGAGTGGACACCAGACTTCCAGACGAATTTTTGTTGCCTACAGACCAGGAGATTCCCAGCGGAGAAGCCCCACGGGTTGCCAGCACGACTCTTTTGGCTGGCATGGCTGTTTTGCCAGCATCCCGGTGCAGTGGTTCTCAGTGCGGAGTATGCGGGACTGGGTGCCCTTTTTGTTGGCGTTTGGAGCTCCGGCAAGGCAGAGTCGCCCATTTAGCTGATTGAAAAGGGGACTGAAGCCGGAAGCCAGACCGGGAGATTCCTGGGCAGAAAAGCGCCATGAATCTCAGTGCTGCTGTTGCAGCCAGCGCGGTCACGGCACTGGAAATTGCATAGATTCTGGCGCCTTTTTGGTGGGTGACTGGGGGACCTGGGAGAGAATCGACTGTTCAATTAGGAAAAGAAAAAAGGGGGCTCCAAGGCGTGGAGCCAGGTGATCCGGCTCGGCTGGTCCCACCCCCCCCAAAAAAAACAGCAATTGGAAACACTGATGGTTGAGAGTTTCACAGCAAGCACAGCTGAACCTGGGAAGGTCCAGCTCTGTGGGGGAGGGGTGTCTGCCGAAGGAAAACAAAGAAACAGAAATAACATCACCACCAACAAGCTGAACGTCCACTCAGAGACCCAATCTGAAAGTCAGCAATTACAAGGACGACAGGTGGATAAATCCACAAAGATGGGAAGAAACCAGTGCAAAAAGGCTGAAATCAGAATGCCTCTCCTCCTTCAGGGGATTGCAGCTCCTTATCGGCAAGGGAACAATGCCTGATGGAGAATGAGTGTGATGAATTGTCAGAATCAGGCTTCAGAAGGTGGATAATAAGAAACTTCTCTGAGCTAAAAGAACATGTTCTAACCCAATGCAAAGAAACTAAGAACCTTGAAAAAAGGTTTGACAAAATGCTGACGAGAATAGACAATTTAGAGAGGAATATAAGTGAATTAATGGAGCTGAAAAATACAATACGAGAACTTCGAGAAATATGCACAAGTTTTAACGGTCGAATTCATCAAGCAGAAGAAGGGGTATCAGAGGTCAAATACCAACTCAATGAAATAAAATGAGAGGACAAGATTAGAGAAAAAAGGGTAAAAAGGAATGAGCAAAGTCTCCAAGAAATATGGGACTATGTGAAAAGACCTAATCTACATTTGATAGGTGTACCTGAATGTGACGAAGAGAATGAATCCAAGCTGGAAAATATTCTTCAGGATATTATTCAGGAAAACTTTCCCAACCTAGGAAGGCAGGACAATATTCAACTCCAGGTAATACAGAGAACACCACAAAGATATTCCTCAAGAAGAGCAACCCCAAGGCACATAATTGCCAGATTCACCAGGGTTGAAATGAAGGAGAAAATGCTAAGGGCAGCCAGAGAGAAAGGTCAGGTTACCCACAAAGGGAAGCCTATCAGACTCACAACAGATCTCTCAGCAGAAACCCTATAAACCAGAAGAGAGTGGGGGCCAATATTCAACATCCTTAAAGAAAAGAACTTTCAACCCAGAATTTCATATCCAGCCAAACTAAGCTTCATAAGTGAAGGAAAAATAAAATCTTTTGTGAACAAGCAAGTACTCAGAGATTTCATCACCACTAGGCCTGCTTTACAAGAGCTTCTGAAAGAAGCACTACACATAGAAAGAAACAACCAGTATCAGCCATTCCAAAAATATACCAAAAGATAAAGAGCATCAACATAATGAAGAATCTACATAACTAATGGGCAAAACACCCAGCTAGCATCAAATGGCAGTATTAAACTCACATATATTATTATTAATCCTAAATTTAAATCAACTAAATGCCCCAATCAAAAGATACAGACAGGCAAATTGGATAAAAAGCCAAAACCCATTGGTATGTTGCATCCAGACCCATCTTACATGCAAGGATACACAAAGACTCAAAACAAAGGGATGAAGGAAGATTTACCAACCAAATGGAGAGTAAAAAAAAAGCAGTAGTTGCAATCCTAGTCTCTTATAAAATAGACTTTAAAGCAACAAAGATCAAAAGAGGCAAAGAAGGTCATTACATAATGGTAAAATGATCAATGCAACAAGAAGAACTAACGATCCTAAATATATACGCACCCAATACAGGAGCACCCAGATACATAAGGCAAGTTCTTAATGACTTATAAAGAGACTTGGACTCCCACACAATAATAATAGTGGGAGACTTTAACATCACATTGTCAATATTAGACAGATCAATGAGACAGAAAATTAACAAGGACATCCAGGACTTGAACTCAGACCCAGAACAAGTAAACTTAATAAACATTTACAGAACTCTCCACCCCAAATCCATAAAACATACATTCTTATCAGAACCACATCACACCTACTCTAAAAGTGACTACATAATTGGAAGTAACTCACTCCTCAGTAATTGCATAGCATTTCACAGGTTCAAATGAAATATTGGTTGGCTGCTTGTTTGTTATTTTCCTCCCTTATTCCTTCCTGTCTCCATTGTTAAACACAATTATTGGCATAAAAGAGATTTTCAGTAGTCATTTTTAGACTGCATTCTAGCCTGGGCAATAAAGCAAGACTCCTGTTCTCTCTCCCTCTTTCTCTTCCTCTTTCTTTCTCTCTTTCATTCTTTTTTTTCTTCCTTTCTCTCTTTCTTTTTTCTCTCTTTTAAAAAAAAATTAGGCAAGCAAAAATAGAATTTACTATAAACAGTGATACGGTTTGGCTGTGTCCCCACTGAAATCTCATTTTGAACTATAGTTCCCATAATCCTCATGTGTCATGGGAGGGACCCAGTGTGAGGTAATTTAACCATGAGGGTGGTTACCCTCATGCTGTTCTCATGATAGTTATCATGAGATCTGATGGCTTTATAAGGTCTTTTGCCCCTTTTGCTTCGCACTTCTTGCTGCCACCATGTGAAGAAGGATGGACTAATATAAATGAATCTTTACTAAAGAAAATTCTAAGGTATGGGCCAGGTGTGGTGGCTCATGCCTGTAATCCCAGCACTTTGGGAGGCCCAGGTGGGCAGATTACCTGAGATCAGAGTTCTAGACCAGCCTAGCCAACACGGTGAAACCTCGTCTCTACTACAAAAAAAATTAGCCAGGCTTGGTGGCATATGCCTATAGTCCCAGTAACATGGGAGGCTGAGCCAGGAGGATCACTCGAACCAAAGAGGTGGAGGTTGCAGTGAGCCAAGATTGTGCCACTGCACTCCAGCCTGGGCGACAGAGAAAGACTCCATCTCAAACAACAACAACAACAACAACAACAACAAAAGCCCACAAAAAACAAAAACAAGAAACCAAAAACAACATGGAATGAGTAGAGGAGGAAAGATGTTATAAACATCAATTAGTGCTAACTAGTTGCAGAAAAGAAAAAGAATTTTAGCAGCCACCCATGGTCTCTTCCTTGCTTTATTATTAAAATAATATATGTTAACCAATTTTCTTCTCTTTCTGATGAATCAATGGTAATCAAAAACTTCATCCTTAGGATACCAGGAATTAAAAAAAAAATCTATTCAGAAATCAAATTGTATTTGTTTGTTCTAGCTCTTTGAGCCCCTCTCTGAAGCAAATAATGCCCACCAAGGCTCTGAAGCCTATGCATGGGGGAAGGAAAGTAGAGAGGAAAGAGGAGACAGAAGAGAAGAAAAACCTATGTTAAATATTACTAATTTTTGACCTGATATATATATATATATATATATATATATATATATATACACACACACACACACACACATACATATATGTATGTATATGCATATACATATATTTATAAAACAAAAATTCCTTAAAATACCTTTATTCATACTCATATAAATGAATAAAGAGTGGGAAAGGAAAGACCCTCCCTATACTAGGATGCCTACTTAAAAATGTAGAAAAACACAATTTGGTAATCCACATACTAATAATTGACTCAAGGTAAGACAAATTGATAAATGCTAAAACTACTGGGGGTGTAATGAGGAAAAAGGATACAGTATTTGGATAGTTTCAAGTATTGGTCCACAAGATACTTATTAATTGCAGAGAAAGTAGTAACTTTACATTTGAAAAACATGGTAGATACCACCTTAATCAAGGGATCAAGGTTGATATTACTAATGATACAAATTCATATGTTTTCCCTGTGGAACAGTATTTCTGCAAACAATCCAAATTTCTGGATCCAATATTAAGGAAACAGCAGATGAACCAAATGTGAGACATTCTACAAAATAACTGGTTTTTCCTCTTTAAAAATGTCAGTCATGAAAGACAATGATCGAGGAAACTTTCCAGATTGGAAACAAAGAGATAAAGCCACCTGAATACAATAAGTGATCTGGGAGTTTTCTTTGCCAAGGTTGCAAATTGAGTCTTAATTTTGATCATGTTTTTGTGGCTATGTAAGATAATATTTTAGGACATACAGTTTGAGGTATTTATAGTTAAAGGGGCATCTGTAACTTACTCCCAGATGTTTCGGGTAAAAAAAGAGTTGTAGTTATTAATATTTATTTCTCTATAAAAAATTACCCTAAAACATAGACGATAAGAACAATAATAATATTTACTCATTAATATTTACCCAAGTGAATACCTTATGTGTGGTTGTTATGGAAACAACCAAGATGTTCAACAAGTAAAATGATAAACTGTAGCATATCCATATAATGGAATACTACTTAGTAATAAAAATAAATGAGCCATTGATTCATGCAAAACTAATGAATCTTAAATGCATTTTGCTAAGAAAAAGAAACCAGATTCAAGAGGCTATATGATTTGATTTCTATGACATTGAAAAGACAAAACTATAGAGTTGGAAAATAGATCAGCGCTTGCCAAGGAATAGGAGAAGGGTGAGTCATTGACTACAAAGGACCTGTATGAAGACGGAGTTTAGGGTGATGGAACTATTTTGAATAGTTCTAGGGCAGTGAAGACATGTCTTGCTACATTTATTAAAATACAAGTTTTACTGCAAACAGATTTAAAAAATAAATCAGGAAATCAGGGAAAGTGGGAATCCAAGTATGAAAAGCAGATTGAGATAAGTGAATTTAATTTTGTCATGACCTCATTGAAAGGAGAGATGAAAAAAGGAGCTGACCTAAATAACTTTGGAAAATGGTGTAATTTGAAAATTTGGAAAGTGATGTAATTTTGAAACCACATGTTTACTAGACTTGGACAAATTTGTAAACACACCGAAGATAACTGGAGCTAAGTTTACTGCTTTCAGAAAAATAAATTATAAATAAGTAAAAGAGTGGGAAGAAAGAGACTAGAATGGATTGTAGTTGAAGATATATGAAGTTATGTTTATTTTCCTATAGTAATAGAGAAATGTAGATATGTGGGTATACATGGGTTTCTATATAAATATTTTTTCCTTGCCCTGTTCAGCAAGAGGACTAGAACAGTGGCAGGAGCAGTTAACTCACACAATGGCTGGATCTTGGTTTCTAAATGCCACCCTCCAATAAAAAGAACCAGGACTTCTTAGGGACCATGCCAACTCTAGGGCTGGGGCAGGAAACATTCAAGAAGAGCCTGGAGCATCATATAGTGCCAGAAAGAAGCACCACAAAATAAAAAAGGATGGGAGTATGTCAAAAGTACACTGCTAGGTGCAATGGTATGTGCCTGCAATCCTAGCTATTTGGGAGACTGAGGCAAGAGAATCACTTGAGCCCAGCCTGGGCAGTATAGCAAGATCCTGTTTCTAAAACAAGCAAAACACACACACACACACACACACACACACACACACACACACACAAATCAATCTGAATATGTTCCCAAAAGTCTAAGCCAGAACAAGTTGGGCTATGAAATGATGAGATTATAATCCAAAGAATACAACAAATATTCATGAATCCACACTAATATAAGTTATTAGATAAACAGATAAGGGAGAAGGAACAGTCTTCTTTAGAGAGGAATTCCAAATAGGGTATGTAGATGCTCCCCTTTCCAGGAGGTGAGGTTTAATTCTTGTCCTCCAGAGTGTGGGCTGAACTTGATTAGCAGTTCAGACCTTAAGGTTCTCCTCACTCTCTGAAGAAGGAATGGAGAAGTCACGTGGCAGGGGGAGGGGTAAGGGAACAGGAAGAGAGGGAGAGAACGAGGAGAGAGGTAGAGGAAGTGTATTTCCCAAAAGAGGAAGAGAGGAGAGGGAGAGGGAAACTGAGCTGAGAGATACAGAAAAGGGCCAGATGGCAGACACTTGTGAAAATTTGATAGGCCCAAAAGAACTGTAAGAAACAATCTTAGTATGTCAAGTATTTCTGCAAAATATTGGGAGCAGAGGTTGAAGAACATATGTTTAAGGGACCTTGGGATTAATGGAAATAAAGACATCTAAAAGGTAGGAGAAAGTCTTATTCAAATTTGAATTTACATATACAGGTTATCTTTTATGTTTCAGAAGAAGAAGATAGAAGCTTTCTGAGACATCCATGGATCTTCCTAAACTATTCAATAAAAATGTTTTTGTTGGGTCCGGGTGTGGTGGCTCATACCTGTAATTCCAGCACTTTGGGAGGCCAAGATGGGTGTATCACTTGAGGTCTGGAGTTTGAGACCAGCCTGGCTAACATGGTGAAACTCATGTCTACTAAAAATACAAAAATTAGCAGGGCATAGTGGCACGCACCTGTAGTCCCAGCTACTCGGGAGGCTGAGCCAGGAGAATTGCTTGAACCTGGGAGGTGGGGGTTGCAGTGAGCTGAGATTGCGCCACTGTACTCTAGCCTGAGCAACGGAGTGAGACTTCATCTTAAATTTTTTTTTTTAACTTGGGACATTATTCAATATTAAATACAAAGCTACAGTAATTTAACTTCCAACCACAAAACAGATTTGCTGTAGATAGAAAATGGATTAATTTAACAGTAAATGTATTTATTAATACCATGCAGCTCACTATTTATATACAAAACTCTGGTAGATAGAAAAATTAGAAATAGCCATCTATTTTTTGCCAGATTTGCAAGTGAGATCAAATTGGCAGCTTTGGAAGATTAGAAAAAATAACAATGCCAAATAAAACTTTCTTCTGACAATATGATGATATAACTGGAATGGCAATTCCTATCAGAAAGCCACAGAAGATAGTTTAGTATTGATCTCTGGTGAAGCAAAAAGCCTGATAGATATTAAATAACTCCATTTGGCTAGTTGCCAACAAACACTTGAGGAGCTCCTGTCTTTATCAATCATTTTTTTTTTTTTTTTTTTTTTTTTGAGACAAGAGTTTCGCTCTGTTGCCAGCTTGGAGTGCAGTGGCACGATCTTGGCTCACTGCAACCTTTGCCTCCTGCGTTGAAGCAATTCCCTGCCTCAGCCTCCCGAGTAGCTGGGATTACGGGCACCCACTACCACACCTGGCTAAGTTTTGCATTTTTAGTAGAGATGGGGTTTCACCATTTTGGTCAGGCTGGTATTGAACTCCTGACCTCATGATCCACCCCCCTCGGCCTCCCAAAATGTTGGGATTACAAGCGTGAGGCACTGAGCCTGGCCTATGAACATCTTTAATTTGGGATTATGACAACTCATTCCTTTGGCTGATGAAACTGTAGGACTTAACCAAATTAGATGATGGGGTAAGGACTAGTGGGCACCTTGTTCCTTCATTAACCCTGAGTGAGTCTTAACTGAATGTCTCTCTTGTTTCTTTCCCATACTCAATATGTGAGCCAAGTCAGAGTGGGGAAATGTTCCCCACACTGACAGTGTGCAGTCTTGACTACCATCATCAGGACTCTATATTGTGGCATGGCAAACCTCACAATCAGACAGGAACAAGCAACCATAAACAGATATATCAGGCCTTTGGACAATAATCACCTATATCAGTCTGTTAATTGAGCTCTGTGTTGGTAACAACTTTACCTAAAAATGGGTGGCAGTGACAGTATTTTTATTAAAGCATGGGCTCTTGAGCCACACTGACCAATCATTGGGATTCAAATCCTGGTTTCATTACATATGACTTATTTGCTTCTCTGTGAACCAGGAATAATAGAACTTACTTCAGAGGCTGTCAAGGTTAAATGAGTTAACATACATAAAGCACTTAGACATGTCCTCATTCATTCAACAAATATTTACTGAGCACTTACTTTGTTTCAGGAATTGTTCAGGGCACTGGAAATACTTGAGCAAACAAAATACACAAAGCCTCCGATGTCTTGTGAAGCATACATGCTATTTTGTTATTGTTGATAAAAGGGAACTTCAATTTCCCAAGAACTCTCTGGGTCCTTGCTAACTCAAAGTGAGTGAGGTCCATAAACAAGCCATGAGGCATCACCTGGAAGCCTATGAGGAATGCACAATCTCAGGACGGATCCAGACTTAATGAATCAAGAGATGTATTTTAACAAGATTCTCAGGAGACACACATGTATATTAATGTTTGAAATGTCCTGTCTAGATCATAAATCCTGTACTTGGACTTAAGGAAATATCTGGAAGGTTTCCTGCATTCCAAGGTGAGAATGGCATTGAAATTTTAAAACTGCTCTAAAAAAATGTTTTCAAGATTATTTTCATGTCAAAATGCATGTTGAAGTAAGTGGCCTTAAGGGGTGGAAATATGCTTATTATATATGTCTATGCCTTACATTCCTACAAAATATTATTAGGATACTAACATTCCAGGGCTAATCTAGGTAAATGGCTCCCTCTAATGGAAACATTTTGATTTATACATCAACGGGTATTAAGCTTAGAGTCCTAAGAGAATCTCAAGAAAAATAAAACTCATTTTAAGAATCTTAAGGAAAATGTGCATGCCTATAAGGGACAAATAAAGGATGAAGTTTAACAAAAACAGAAATGCTTGTAAAATCCTAGTATACATGGAGTAAGACTTAGTAACCTTTAATTCCTTCCTTTTCACATATAATAAAGAGTGCGTCTCTGAACAAGTGCTAACTTTTAAACTGTAATGAAGTGTTAAAAAGACAGCATCTCAGATTTACTTTTCTATTTGGGGAATATGTGCCTTCAAAGTGAAAAAGTAAAAGTACTTAAGGAATATTTGACAGTAAAGATGACAAAATTTCAATGGTAAAAACTTCAATTACCTTTGCACCAACCTAATATACTATCTGTCCTTGTAGAAAATATTGAATAGTTAACAACAAGAGCTCTTATGCCCTCCAGTTCCCAAGAATACTGGATTGAAATGATCTTAACACACCATATAACATGTTAAGTGTTGTTATAAATTTGCCTTTTTAGGACAGGCATAGTGCCTCATACCTGTAATCCCAGCACTTTGGGAGGCCGAGGCAGGTGAAACCACCTGAGGTCAGGAGTTCAGACCAGCCTGGCCAACATGGTAAAACCCTGTCTCTACTAAAAAAATAAAAATATTTTAAAAATACAAAATATTAGCTAGTCATGGTGGCAGGCACCTGTAATTACAGCTATTTAGCAGGCTGAGGCAGGATAATTGCTTCAACTGGGGAGGTGGAGGTTGCAGTGAGCCAAGATAGTGCCATTGTACTCCAGCCAGGTAACAAGAATTAAACTCCATCTCAAAAAAAAAAAAAAAAAAAATCGCCTTTTTCCCCAGTCCTGGTTTTATTATAAAAGATGAATTTGCACAAATAGGTCTTCTCTGGTGCAATGAAGTTATGTGTGAAACATGAGTATTTATGTACCATTTAAATAAGAACATCCGTGTACTCACCACCCAGGTACAAAGATGTTCATGATTGTATTTTCAGCTCTGCTTCACAGATGTAGTCATCTTAATTTTGTATTATACATGTATACATGCATCACTATGTTTTGTTTTTAAACTTTGATATAAATGGCTTCTCTGTAGGTACAGAATTGAGACTGGATTCTTTGGCCAAGCTCTACTTTAAAAATTCATCCATTTTTGGGGGCATTTGGGTTATTCCTTTGTTGTTGTTGTTATTATTGCAATGCTGAGAGACATTCTTGTTTCCTGGCACATGTCAATTTATTCTAAGGTATATATACACTGTACATATAGCGTGGGGGTAGAATATAGGTTTAGGGGTAG
>NW_016107365.1:2533598-2574618 GCF_001604975.1 Cebus imitator | reverse complement strand
TGGCGCGATCTCGGCTCACCGCAACCTCCGTCTCCTGGGTTCAGGCAATTCTCCTGCCTCAGCCTCCTGAGTAGCTGGGATTACAGGCACGTGCCACCATGCCCAGCTAGTTTTTTGTAGTTTTTAGTAGAGACGGGGTTTCACTATGTTGACTAGGATGGTCTCGATCTCTTGACCTCGTGATCCACCCGCCTCGGCCTCCCAAAGTGCTGGGATTACAGGCTTGAGCCACCGCGCCCGGCCTACAAGTGTTAATCTTTACTGGGTAATGGCAAATTGGTTTCCAAAGTAGATGGATTAAATCATCACTCTAAGTTCCTATTCCTCCATCATTCATCCTAACAATTGATAGTGACTTAATTTCCAATAAAATTGTGAATTTCATTGACTGTAAATGTAAAGACATTTAGCACTTTTCCATTTGTTTATGGGCTATCATGCAGGTGACTTAGGGGATGATTTATAGGTCAGACTACACACACACACACACACACACACACACACACACACACACTTAGTAATTTCTAAATTCCTTTCATGTTGTACTGATGTACTCCCACTACCGATGTATGAAGGTCTGTTTCCGTATTCCCTAGATAAAAGTATGTCCTCAAGTTTCTTTCACCTTTGTCAATGTGTATGTGACCTATTAAATGAATTTCAGTTGACTGGGTTGACCCTCTTTAAAACTTAAATTCAAACTTGTGAACTATAAATATCCTTGCCTACTTTTCTACGGAGCCATCCTGACTTGTGTGCTTTAAAACTTAAGAAATTAATCATTTTCTGTGGAAGAAGCCTCCCAAATTCTCCCCAAGATTTACTGTCATGCAGACTTTTTTTTTTGAGACAGGGTGTAACCCTGCTGCCCAGTCTGGACTGCAGTGGTATGATCATACCTCAGTACAATCTTGAACTCCTAGGCTCAAGTGATCCTCCCAAGCCAGCCTCCCAAAAGTAGCTAGGACCACAGGTGTGTGACACTATGCTTGGCTTATTTTATTTTTTGTAAAGCTGGCATCTCCCTAAGTTTCACAGGCTGGTCTTGAACTGCTGGGCTTAAGCAATCCTCCCCACTTGACCACCCAAAGTGGCACAACGCCCAGGTAATTTTTGTAATTTTTTTGTAGCGATGGGGTTTCACCATGTTGCCCAAGCTAGTTTTGAACTCCTGAGCTCAAGGGAGCCACCTGCCTTGGCCTCCCAAGGTGCTGAGATTACAGGCATGAGACAGCCCACCTGGCCTTTTAAAAATTATAATAAAGTGCCATAAAGGCCGGGCGCGGTGGCTCACGCCTGTAATCCCAGCACTTTGGGAGGCCGAGGCGGGTGGATCACGAGGTCAAGAGATCGAGACCATCCTGGTCAACAGGGTGAAACGCCGTCTCTACTAAAAATACAAAAAATTAGCTGGGCATGGTGGCACGTGCCTGTAATCCCAGCTACTCAGGAGGCTGAGGCAGGAGAATTGCCTGAACCCAGGAGGCGGAGGTTGCGGTAAGCCGAGATCGCGCCATTGCACTCCAGCCTGGGTAACAAGAGCGAAACTCCGTCTCAAAAAAAAAAAAAAAAAAAAAGTGCCATAAAATCGTCTTCAAATATATTAGTGTATTTAGATGTTTCTAAACTTAGTTCTTTTAAGCTGCCTATTCATGTATCGTAGTTTTAATTCCTGAAGCCATAAAAGAACATCAAACTGGCACTGTTGCACACTCATTATTACTGTTTTTAACAATTTTTCTGCCTTACCTTACTTTTTCATATGAACTCTAAAATCATCTCATCTAATTACAAACAAAAGCTTATTGCTCATCTTTTTTGAGATGGTTTTATTTTGAATGTAGACACTACAAGCTGGTAATATTCATGGTAGGAATTTGGCTGCTTTGGCTTGTTCACTTTTCATAAACTTCCAAATTTTTTGAACAATTCAGTTTTAAAGAAACAAAGCCACTGAACTTGGCTCTGAGGAAAACATAAGTCCAAGTTTTGTAGAAACCCTAGAAGACAGGCAGATGACTCTCATTCTGCTTCTCCCACAGCCATACAAAAATCTGCCAAAATCATGACCTTCATGCTATAATTCTCATTCCAGACAATATACATCAGAATACCACGCTCAGTTTTTTTTTTTTTTAATCCACCTCTCAGACTTTAATGTTGAGTGCTAGAGGGTAAGTCCCTACCATCTTTAATTGTTCCAGTCCTCAGACGATATTCTTGTTCAACAGCTTGAAACAGCATTTATACACCAACTTCCAGCTTTCCATCTTCAGGCAGGTTATCTCCCTTAACTCCAGCTGCCTACTCTACTTCTCATGGATGTCGCAAACCAAATGCCAAACTTTCCTACTCTGGTTAAGGTAAGTTCCACCCTTCCAGCTGCTGAAGTCAGGCCAAAAGTCTTAAGAGCCATCTGTGATTCTTCTCTCCACAACCCAAATCCAGTATATTGGTAAACGTTGATTCCTCTTTAAAACATACCCAGATATCCAGCCACTTTTCAACCTCCCAACTACCACCAATTCAAGCCATTGATAACTGTTTCCTGTTCATAATAGCATCCCCTAAACGGTCTACTTGCTTTGACCTTTGTGCTATTCTCAATGACATCACTTTTCTAACCCAAAACCCTACAATGGCTCTTTACTTCCTTCAGGTGTAATACCAATACCTCCTGGCCTTCCAGTTACCTCTTAGATCTAACCTATTCTCCCTTACCCTGGGTGCTCAAGTTATAACCCTCACATTTGCTTCACACAAATGCGTTACGTTCTTGGGACATCTGTCCTTATTGTTCCCTTTACCTGAAATACTCTTCCTCAGACATCCATCATTCCTTCAGGTTTTTGCTCACCCTCTCAGACCTACCTCCTTACTCCATTCAAAAAAGCAAGCCTTCCCCACTATCACCTTCCATCTCTTTCTTTCCTTATAGTCTCTTGCCACCATTAACACACTACTTACCTGTGTCCCTAAAAGAGAATGTTAAGCTCCATGAGATAGGGAACAGTGCCTGCAATAAAAGACTCAAGTTAACTGTTAAATATGTAATATAAAAACCTAGATTTTGTATATAAAATTTCCCAAAGTTAGAAAATCATGCTATTAATTCACAACTTACAGCACATGACAGAATCCATTGAAGTTGGTGCTAGATATGAAAATGAGTACCACTTAACTGAAAGATGACTAGACCAATTCCCTCTGACTTGCTAGTTCCACTAAGAAATCACTACATAGGTTTGCAAACATTTAAGCATTGGGACACTCACTACAACTTTATTTCTAAGAGTTAAAAATTAGAAATAATGTCTGAATGACCAACAATAAGAAAGCTGCATAAATTGCTTAGAGAATAATATGTAGGTATGTCAATGTATACCAACAAATCTGGATTTAACTAAAAACATAATCATATATTTATATATATGTGCAGGAATATTAACAAGTTATCACTAGGTAGCTGTTTTACAATTCATTTAACTGTTCGTCTTTCTTAAAATTGTTTAATCAAGTTCTTCAAGAAGTAACATAAAGCTTGAAAAGAATACTTAAGATTTAAATCATCAGAGTGAGACTGCCACAACATGCAGAAATGAATTGACTGGCACAAAACCCTAAAGGTTCTCAGTATAACAATTATTCATACCAATGGTTTAGAAATTGCATTGAATTTATAAATTGTGGCCAGGTGTTGTGGCTCACACCTGTGATCCCAGCACTTTGGGAGGCCAAGGTGAGCCTATCACTTGAGGTCAGGAGTTTGACACCAGCCTGGCCAACATGGTGAAACTCTCTACTAGAAAAAAAAAAAAAAAGGTAGCCAGGCATGGTTGCATGTACCTGTAATCCCAGCTACTTGGGAGGGTGAGTTGGAAGTTGCAGGGAGCTGATACAGTGCCATTGCAGACTGGGCGACTGAGCAAGACTCCATCTCAAAAAACAACAACAAAAACCTACAAATTGTGATGTGTAAATTATTTTTGTCTATCTGAATACTGGAGATGTTTCGGGAGGTTCTTCAACTTTTATATCAAATCAACGAAAGACTCAGAAATTAAGGATTTAAAAAAATGAGAGAGCTTCGGCAATTCCATATTCTACTGTATAGTACACAAAGGAAATTCAAAGTCAGAGCTGTGTAGTTCCTACTGCTTTTCCAATTATTCTTAAAGAATCACATGAACTTGTGGTCTATGACTATGAACACATTGCAAGAATGCCTGCCAGTCCAAAAACTGTTAAGCCAAACTTACTTAAGATGGTTTAATCACCTCAACTAAGATCATTTACATAAAATGGATAAGGCTTTAGTGTCACTAAAATATTGAAGTTTTGGAAAAGACTTGATTTCTAATCTTGAACAATAATTAGGCTGATTTTAATTATTTTTTCCCCACAACCCAAGTCCTAAAATTCTGGAATCTTAAACTCTTGAAGATGTTTTAGAACATGAAAGCCAAGTTCCAATTTTCTTAACAAAATAGAAGTATCTCAAATATTTTCATGGTCAGGTAACAAAGAAACCCAAGCCTCACTTCCAAGTTTTTGCGTTGTATCGACCTAATCTTAGGCTCCTTCCTGTTTTAAATATCAAAAGACTATATGACAAGGTCAGGCACGGTGGCTTACACCTGTAATCCCAGCACTTTTAGAGGCTGAGGCAAGTTGATCAGCTGAGGTCAGGAGCTCGAGACCAGCCTGGCCACCAAGGTGAAACCCCATCTCTAATAAAAATACAAAAAGGACAATATATGACAGTTATGCACACATACTCCCTGAAATGTGTTAATACATTAGTAACATACAACCATATTAATGGATTATAACCTGAAGAGAAAATTACTTTTATAAATGTTAATTCCCAAAATCACAAATCTCAATTTTTTGAAGGATAAACAGAAAGCCTTAATAGGACATACATTTATACACAATCAATCGCACAATCTATTCTTACATCAACATTTTATATTCACAATTTCACCTTTAATTCCCTTTTTATAGATAGTATCTTCCCCATCCTCAAACTGCTGAACGTAGAATCAACTGCTTAAAACATATCAAGGAGTTAAATTAAAATGTGGGAAAATAGGTTTTTACTATACTATACAAATAAGAAAACATTTATTTTAAAAAACAACGTTCAACAACAAAAGTATACTAATGTGTAAGCTAAGGAAAAAACAAAACAAAAACCCTCAAACTAAAAACAAGAAAAAACCCCCCAAAAAACACAAGGCTTATTGAGACCCAAAATGGGGTAAGAGGGAAAAAGAAAACTCATTTCCTTTCATTAAAAATCAGAGTGCAACATCTATAGTTAAACAACTTTATTAACATAGTCAAGCAGTGATTAACATTCACATCTATTATGTCACATCATACAAATGTAAATACAAAATTACTACAGTACAATATATATTCTCTGCATGATCCAAAATATTTGGTGGCCCCAAAAAACTCTCTTTAAAATTCAGCAGCTTATCAAAAATTAAAACCGTATTCTATTTAAAATGGAGATCTGTTAGCACAGAGTTAGACTTCAAGAAATATCAATTTAGTACAGTTTGAGAAGTTGCAGGAGGATATGTTTGAAGGACACATTCTAACATAATGTGGCAGGTACAGGAAACATCAGATTTAAAGCTTTTAAGCATAACTCATACAACCTAAGTTGTCAGCAGAAAGATCCAGTTATTTATAACTAAAGCTAATGCTACTAAATTATTGCACCCAATGTTAACACATTAAGTGTAAAACTGTTTTGTAATATGAAGTCATTTACCACGTTTAAACATCTCTTCTCACAAGATAATCTATTAAGTAAAATTAATTATACAGTATTGTCTAATTATTGTCTCCATAAAAATCACCCAAGCTCAATTTGCTTATATATTCACAAAGGAAAACAACAAAATAATATGCAGAAAGTATAGTGGAACCCCTTTATGAGGCCGACATCAGAAGGGGACCAACACTGCCTTATAGGCTAACCACGTTATAGTAGGCTTTTAGGAAGTTGTAAGACCTGTGAAATAGCTAATCTTGCATAACACCAAGCCACAGTGTTAAGGAGATTCTATGGTAGATAAACAAAAACTATAATAAAAGGAAAACTACTGATTTTCTAATTAGTGATAACACTGCTTGGCAAATAGATTTGGCTTGGTTTTAAAATGTACAAGAGGTGAAAAAAAATAACCATTTTAACTACTTTCAAAATCATGCATGCATTCAGCTATTACACATCCTTTAAAAAACACAATACATTCTGGGATACAAACCACAATGAACAATTGTGTAATTTAAACATATACCTTAAAAATTAATATGTGTAACAATTAGGCATAAAGAATTATCTATGTAAGTAATGTTAATGGGGGAAAGATCTATTAAGATTGAAAAAAATTAGTCACAAGTCATCTGGAAACCCTAAAGGTAAATAAAACTAACTTTTAGGTAAAATTTAATTTTAGAGAGGCATTAGAAGTATCTCCATATTTAATACAGTATAAAATGCACTAAGTTGGTATACAATGTTATATTGCATTGTATTATTACTAGATAATATTGTTAACAACACAGCTCATTATTGATCTGACTTTTCACTTAGATTATCCCAGGCCCTTAACTATCTGAAGACCAGTTTTCTTAAAGGTTCCAAGGCCTACATTTCATTAACAGCTCTAGTAGCAACAGTTAATTTCCCCACCTTGTATTATTTGCAAAAATAATTCAGTAAGCAAAGCTGTGTGTGTTTTAAAGTACTATCAAAGGAAGGACTTAAATTGCAGTAATGCATGATACACTCTTCCCCTGGGAAGAATGCTTTTGCACCATTATCTGTTAATACATTCAATATGAATAATATAGATTAACTATATGAAGCAAAAACCCATTTTTTCTCATGGCAAAGGACTTAAATTTAGACTATGAGTTTAAGATATAATAAATTTATTTCTGGAATTTCTGCTAGGCAGAATAATTTTATATAGGGGAGAAAAATTTCCACTTTCCTATTCTGAGAGTTTGAAGAAAATGAGGACCAATTGTAGCTCATTTTCAGGTAAACCTGCACGCAAAAGGCTTGTCAGGAAGGCTTTATACCACCCCAGCCTGCTAAAATATTAGGAAGAAAATCCGACTAAATGGAAAGATTCTCAATGAAACACACTAAAAAACAAAGAATGTAAGTAGGAGGACCCTTTATAAGCATATGTCACCAAAGCAAAAACAATACAAGAATATTCACCTGAGATAAAACTTGTATCTGAATATTTTATAACTGAGTAGACAAAGCATTTCAAGAGGAAAGTCCACGGAAATTAGTTTAAAATATACATCTGATCCTATTTTATAATATATGCAATTTAAGCAATTCAGATGAAAAAGTCTTAACCAAAAAAATCACAGTGTTTATCAATATGTTTAATTACAAAATGTATGCTACTTGTTTTGTTTTTAAGATGTAATGGCTTGGTTAAGTGTTTTAAAATCTATTCTGAAATCTAACTTGCGTAACAAAATCAAGTAGCAATAATGTAAAGCATCAGAACTGGCTCTGAAAAGATTATTTACATGTTGATTATTTGGGAAATAACCAACCAAAAAATATAAAAAAGTGATTTTTTTTTACACAGTATGAAGTCATTGAAGAGATTAGACAATACAAAAAGCAAAATTCTTTCCTGAATAAATGAATACCTGTGGCACTAAGTTCACTTGCTAATGGACTGTAACATGGAACTGCCAAACATGCATTTAAGTTATATTAAATACACTTTCTGTTTCCAACTTAGGTTGATCAGCAGCTTTGTTCTGTTAGAATCCTTCAAAGAGAGAAGCTCAAACAGGAAAAAGAAGGCATATATAAAACAGTAAACACTGACCTCCTGAGGTTCCTACAACATAAAAATATTCAAGTAGAAAAATCTACATCACTTAGCAGCGGCTATTTCTGTAGTTGAGCACACTAACAGCATTTTAGTGTGTAAGGAGCAGATGAAGTAAGCCGTGCTTTAAGCATGCCAAGAGGCAGAAACACTGGAATGTAACAGACAAACTCACAATTCCATAGACATTCAGTCAACATTCAAAACTATTAAGACTATACCACAAGAAATAAAGTTGCTTTATATATATATCCCATGATGTATTAGGTTTTATCAGAAATGCTATATCAGAGCTTACCTCAAAAGATAACTTAAATGGCTTCTGCAAATTCCTGTTCTACACTATGTATCCGAAATATAAATTAGGAAGAAACAATAACCTCAAGGGGAAAAACAAACAAAAAATTCCAACTCAATTTCAGGTTGCCAGTCATATTTACTTATTTTCTATTTTAAAATTAAAATTTGATTTAAATTAAAAAAATGTCAAGTGACTACAAAACTTGGGTACCTTTTTAATAGTGTTATACATCTGCCTAATTGGAAACTAATTTTTAACCAGACAATATTGCTTTTAGTCAAAAAGAATTGTCAATCACGGGTTCAAATAACTTTACTGAAGATTGCTTTTATGTATTTGCTTGAAATTGAATTTGGTCATTTCAATTTAAAATATTCCAGAATATTAAAATATGTCATATTATTCTAAGTATTTGAAGCACTACAGAATATCACTATAATCCAAGAATAAAACAGCTACTCTACTCAGTTATTGAAGACTAACAGGGAGGCAAATTTTGAGCTCCCAGTGAAGCAATGGGACGAGAAAGCAAAATGCCATATACCCTTTGAATCCAACTTACAATTTAAAAAATATTAGGCATTATAAAATAATTTAATTTCAGGCTCTACAGACTGAAATTTGCAAAGCCAAAGTAGAGGAAGGGTGAAAGGACATGTTAAAAAAATAAAACAAAAACAAAAACACACACACGCGCACACACTCACATATAACAAAAACCTTTCTGCATGCTACCATGCATTTGAAATTTTTGAAACAGTATAAATTCACACGCACACAGCTCAAACTTCAGTGCAATGGCTGTATCATTCAACACTTTTAGAGAATAGAACCATGCAAAGAGGAGCAACTGCTTATAAAAATGGTTATTCAGTATTTATTCTGCAATGCAAAGGTGACAAACTAAAATATAAAAAGGCTGTTATGGCTTAATATTTTTGTTGCAGATTAAATATGCAGCATTGAAAAATGGAAAGGCGTGGCTTCATCTCTGACCAGCAGAGTTAAAAAGAAAAATCTCTCCATTTTCCTTCATCATCATGGGATACACTGTTCAGGCAATCCAAATTAATAAAGACTTGCACTTTCATATGGACACAAGATCAAGTGTACCAGTTAGGTTTTCACATTCACAGTATATAAGAAAATACACATGGAAGGAAAAGTAAAGGGTTAACTTAAGGATTTATTCACAGGAATACATGTAAGTAGAGAAAAATAACAGAAAAGCTAAACAAATGAAATGAAGAGGATCCAAACCAACTTTCACTCTGTAGCTTTTAACTTGCACCTCGTGTGCATTTATCTAGGGCACAGAGGGCCACCAACATGCGCCAAAATACAGTGTAGGAACCCTGCATTACATCCATTAACTTAAACATATCTTTAAGATCATGCTTTGAACAAAAAAAAGGAAGCTTAGAAGGCAGTATGTTGAGTGGGAATAAACATTGAAATATAGCAATCATTTTTCAATTTCTACAATTGTCTTTATGTGCCAACTAACATTTATGCAGCCTTTTACAGATCTTTTACCATGTAATTTAAATTTTAGAAGTTTTGATAAAATCACTAGTAGTATATAACCATGCAGAAAGCACATCACACTGACAGCACAGAGGCAAAGATTTTGCACAGGTATATCAGCTTTCCACATTGTGCAGGTTACACACAATACAATATCAATCTTATTCCTAACAGATCCTAAAAAAGATATTTCAAGGCCTAGCTGTAAACTACAGTACTTTATATATCTATATTCTTAATAAAAATAAAATCCACAAATCTTAAAAAGGAACTTTAAATGCAGGGCTATATTGAATTGGTAAACTGCAACACAAACTGGCGCAACATAGGTAAATGAATACCAATCTCACTCTATGTGATGCAAGCATGCTACTTTCCCACTAATTTAAATTACTTTCAACCACTATGAGCCAGAACGCATGCCTGAACCTTAAACTGCACTTTAAAAAATAACATCTTGGCCTAGAAATTAAATCTAATGAAGTACAACCATCAAATTATATCCGCTACATTAATGTTCAATGCAAAATTAAGATGTCATCTTTAGTTTGATATGCCCAACCCCATTTATTCCTCCCTCCCTGCCCACCCCAAAAAAGGTAAAAGGAGTGACTCATTTGGCATTTCACAGGGTGCTTCATTGTTTATGTCTGTTTTGTTTTATTTCAAACTTTTTTGGGGTACCTTAAATTGTAACTTCCAAGAACCTGCTTCAACTATGGGAAGGCAAGCTGATTTTAACTATATTAGCTTTGTTTGTGTAGTTCTTCATCAACATGCAAAACAAGGCCCCACCATGTGGGAAAACTTATATAAAAAGACTTTAAATTAAAAAAAAGTTTCTTTACTATTTTTAACTCCCATTCTTAGGTTTCCTTTATTGTGCGCTATAGAATTGTTCCTCTTTCTTGTCCCTATGCATCATTTATATGGTTCTTGTTTTGGTACAATTCCCCATAATGTTCCACAATGTACTGTTTTGTGAGTAGACTGAATAGATTTTTTTTGCTTCTTCACATCCAGTGCAGAGTTGTAATTGGAGACATATTTCCACCCACAAAGGCTCCAGATGTTAAAATGTTTCCCAACATCAACTTAATACAGTGACGGCAACACCTCCCTCCCGCCCCTCCCAGTAGGGTTGGGATTGTACTGTATTCCCTACTGGTTTACCCTTCCCCCCTGTAAAGGGTAACATTTTCCCTGGGTGCAGAGGCTCCCTCATAGTCTCCAAGACTGAAGGACCTATAAGAAAAAGAACAAAAACAATTTTATTTTTAATAATCGTTTGTCTTTCAACGCCAGCGGAACACAAAATTAATCAAATAAGAATGCTACCTTTACCTACAAAGAAAATAAGAAATATGGACAAACTGCCTAAGATCATGTTAGTCACTTATGACCATGCTACTTCCCTCTCCTATGGTGCTGAATTGTTTGCTGCATCAGGTATGAAAAGTGAGGCCAAGCTGGGAGAAGAGTTGTATAGAAAGGTGTACAACACTTTGTATAGAAGAAATGTGCCTTATATAATGCTATCAGTCTAATTCTTTATCCCCTTTTGCAAAATGGGACCCAATGGGAACTGGTTGTTTCTTATATAACAAGTGGCCTTACTTTCCTCAAAATTAAATAGCACTTTCTTTAGGACACTCTTTATAATGAAAATATCATCTTATTTTCCCAGTCTTCCCAATATTAAGCAAACAAAAATCCAGCCTATCAAAAAAAAAAAAGGAGCATTTGTTATTTGGGGGTGTCTGATATTTTAGCCTATAAGGCACTAGAAGTGTTCATTATCACAGTAAGGTCACTTATTCAGTAAATATCAAAAAACAAATTCTAAATAGAAAAAGAGAGAGAAAAAGAACAAATTTAACATTTATCTATCTATCGTAGAGATAGCACCTTGCTCTGTTGCCTAGGTTGGAGTGCAGAGGTGTGAATATGGCTCACTGCAGCCCCAACTTCCTGGGCTCAAGCAATCCTTCTGCTTCCGCCTCCTGAGTATCTGGGACCATAGGTGCATACCACCATGCCCAGCTAATTAAAAAAAAATTTTTTTTTCGTAGAGATGGAGGTCTCATCATGTTGCCCAGGCAGGTCTCAAACTTCTGGGCTCGAGCGATCCTCCCACCTCAGCCTCCCAAAATGCTGTGACTAGGGTGTGGGCCATTTAGCCCCACCTACACTTCCCTTCTTAATGTTCCTAATTAGTTATCATTCTGATCCTATTTCACTTGGTCATTTTCATTATCTTCCAGTCACTTGGTTTTCCTGGTAAGAACCTTTCTCTATGCTAACCAGTTTTAATGATAAAAAAGATATTAAAAAATAAGGTGAAATTATTGTGAGATTTACACTGTTACCTGATACTGTCCTTTACAAACAGAACTCTACTACCCACACATGCTAAACTTTGGACATTTATGAATGTGCATGTGAATTCACAGAGGGTGGTTAATCCATCTGTGTATAAATACAAGCAATCCCCCTTTTTCTCCTGCCTCTGAAGGGGAGTGCAAAAAGGCAAGAATAAAAGATACTGATCTACTTTTATCTCTAATTAGAGCACCAAGAACTATTTCATACCTTGTCTCACAACAGTTATTTCATAACTGGTGATGAGACCATGGAGGTAATAAATCTCAAAGTGCTCAAGCCTTATTATAGCTTCTTGTTGAAACTTTGAAGCTGCAAGTCATTCTCATTTTTTGCATTCTCATAATTTAACATAAAGTAAATCCAGTACTTTTCCAAAATGCCAAAGCCACTTTGGAAAATAGCTCTGAAGACTCAAGACTAAAGTGGTACAACACATATAAAGGGCTCTGACACATTCCAGAGGCTTCAAGTCCATTTCTACTACTTCCTGGGTTAGACGACTTGGATGGTAAAATCTTTCCAGATTTAAATTTTAGCTTGGAGTAAACAAGCAAGCAAGCAAAAAAAAAAAAAAAAAAAAAAAAAACAAAAAAAAAAAAAAAAAAAAAAACCAAAAAAAAAAAAAAAAAAACCCCTCCAATTCAATCTGAGGTGTAATTCAATTTGGTGTATATCTTCTGTACGTGCTCATTCAGCACATCTTCTGGCTTCCAGTCAAACATGTCTTAAGTCATGTTGAACATCTAAAGATGAATGTCAAAACCCTGTTATTTACTCTATTAGCCCAAGTTCCTAACCTTTACTGAGCGAACTTAGTGTGCCAGGCAACATACTAACTTCTGGCATCACATACAGTGTAGTATTTAATCCTCTACATAACTCAATGACAAAACCAAAGCTCAGAGATGAGAATTGCTAGTTCCATTTAAATACAGAAAAGATCAAGGAGCAAGAGTTCAAATGGACATAGTCCTCCAACATCCCAAATTAAAACAGAATCTTTCATTACCTATTTTAAAATATAGTGCTGGGCACATGGTAGGTACTCGATGAAACATACAGTGAAAAACACTGGGCCAAAACCCAGTTTCAATTCTATTTGGGTTTTCCTTCAAAGCACATAAAATGGAAAAGTCCTTGTTATATCAGAGACTTTAAATTCATGCTCCAAAACGAAATCAATTTTACCCCACCACTATGAATGCTGATATCTTCTTGCAGGAAAAAAGAAAAAAGAAATAAAAAGGAATAGTTAAATCAATGTCGAGAAATCCAACCAGTGTACCAACATGGATTTCTTTATTCCTATGATTCAAACTGGAGCTATTCATTTTTCTTGGCTTGTTGGTTCCATTAAAAAAAAAAAAATTCTTTAGCCTCCACTTAAGTAATTTTATTTTCTATTTATTTGAGACAGAGTCTTGTTCAGTTGCCCAGGCTGGAGTGCAGTGGCACAAACTTGGCTCACTGCAACCTCCACCTCTCAGGTTCAAACAATATTCCCACCTCAGCTTCCCAAGTAGCAGGGACTACAAGTGTACACCACCACACCTGGCTCATCTTTGTATTTTTAGTAGAGATGGGTTTTCACCATGTTGGCCAGGTTGGTCTCAAACTCCTGACCTCAAGTGACCTGCCCACCTCAGCCTCCCAAAATGCTGAGATTACAGGCATCAGCCACCACACCCGGCCTACTTAAGTAATTTTAAATTTAAAGTCCAATATAGCATGATATCAGGCTATGTTTTATTCAACTGCTAGAGAAAACAAATAGCTTTTTATTCTATTTAGTAGTCTGAAATGATGGCTCTAACAAAATTTTCATCCTGAAAATTTCCAAACTTCTTATAACTTACCCCTAATTTTGGGACTGCAGCTTAAGTGTATCAGATTAAACACCATAAAAAGCTGCAAGACGCTCTTTTAAGGGAAGAGGAAACTGGTCAGAGAAACGCCTCCAATTTTCATCACCAACTTGATTTTTAAATCCATGAAGGATCTGTAAGAGTGAAAAACCATTAATTTATCAATAACAAAAGAGAAAAACTCAGATCTGCATAGCTTCTGAACTCTAACACAACTGATTTTATTATTTACAAATTTTACCCATTTTATAGTAGCAATTCTCAAACTTTTAGGATTCCATATCATTCTCTGCTGATTTGTTTTGGCTCTGTGCCCCTACCCAAATCATCTTGAATTGTACTCCCATAATTCCCGAGTGTTGTGGGAGGGACCCAGCGGGAGATAATTGAATCATGGGGGCTGTTTCTCCCATACTGTTCTGTGTGTTAGTGAATAAGTCTCATGAGATCTGATGGTTTGTTAAGGGGAAACCTGTTTCACTTGACTCTCATTCTCTTTCTTGCCTGCTGCAATGTAAGATGTGCCTTCACCTTCCATCATGATTGGTGAGGCCTCCCCGGCCACAGGGAACTGAGTTGAATTAAACCTTTCCTTTGTAAATAACCCAGACTCAGGCATATCTTCCCCCCTCCCCGCCAAGATGAAGTTTCACTCTTGTTGTCTAAGCCAGAGTGCAATGGTGTGATCTTGGCTCACTGCAACCTCTGCGTCCTGGGTTCAAGCAATTCTCCTGCCTCAGCCTCCAAAGAAGCTGGAATTATAGGCGCCTACCACTACATCCAGCTATTTTTTTCTATTTCTTATTTTGTACTTTGAGATGGGGTTTCACCATGTTGGCCAGGCTGATCTTGAACTCCTGACTTCAGGTGATCCACCCACCTTGGTCTCCCCAAGTGCTGGGATTACAGGCATGAGCCACTGCACCCTATCCTCAGGCATATCAGCAGCATGAATACGGACTAATACACCTGCCTTGCCTAAAAGTACCTCATAGCATTGCTTAAACTCCTGCTTTGAAAAGTTTAGAATTTGGCCAAGTGTTCTAGTAACAGGTATACTCTAAGCAACCTCTGATACCATACTAATGAAAAAACAAAGAAGTACAGAAGTCATCCAAGGAATACAATTTTTATGTCATATTTTTTTCAAACTGGGAACATAAAAGCTCTGAATTCACAATAAACTATAATTCACTAACTTTAACCTTGGGTGATTCAAATATGTAAATGCATTTTATTTTTTACTGTGGTTGAGTACTAAGGAGTTAATCAAAAGGAGGATTAACAAAGCAAATAATGACATAGGGTTACTCCTGTGGAGGCCATTTAGATTTACTCTATTTCAGATTATACTCCAAATCTCCATTTCCATTCTTGAAAAACATATGCTATTTTCCTTAAATGGAATAATGGGACCACATAAACTAGTGGTACGCTTGGGAAAATATTTTAAAAGTGCACGCACTCTGCTGTATTTTAAGAAAAGACCAAGCCAACTGTTACCAAGAATAAAGGTTATAATCTATCAATACTGACTTGAAGAGCTGAAGTTTCACAAAAAATGTAAACATAATTTTAAGTTGTCCATTAGGATATTAACAGTCTCAAGATGATGCATCATAAAGACTTATTAGTTACCTTACAGAACATGTCTCTGAGATCATCTTTTGGGTTAATCCATGATGCAACAGCATCACAAAAAAATATAAAATCCTGTAACAAGCAAGAAATACATCTTAGGTTGATACAAGGTTAAACTCAGCAAAAGATATATGTAAACCTCAGAGTTTATATCACAATAGAATCCTAGCTTAAAAAAGGAAACATTTCAAAATTAACTATGATCATAAGGAATTAGAAGAAAATACCTTAATGGCTGTCCCTATTAGCCCATGGTCAAGGAACCTCAACTCATTCAGTTTATACTGGAATTTAATGTCCTGCATCATACAACAAAATAACCCCCCTGTGCAGTAAATGTTCAACATCAGAAATGAACTGAAAGCACCAAATCAACACCCATAACAATACCTCTTCATTTACTGGATTAAAGAAAAACAAAATCAATGATCTTATAGTTCTGAGTGGCCTAGAAATAACTTAAAGCTAGCGAAATATTAAATGATCTTGATTTGAAATATAGAAATTAATAATTTCAAGATCCATTTTCAGATACAACTTAAACAAACAACCAAAAGTCAGAAGAAAAATATGTAATTATAAATACCCAATTCAAACAAGAACAAAAAACTCAACTTTTGGACAGTTACTTAAAAGATAATCAGTCTATTCTGACTACAAGAACAAGATGACAATACACTTTAAGCATTTCATTAAAATATTCTCTCAATCTTGCCTATCATATCGAAACATTAACAGTTCAACAAACAATATTCAACATATTGCTGAAGTTTTGACATGTGAGCCATAAATTTTACCATTAAATTAAAAAAATTTCACTAATTAAAAAAAATTTGGTAATACTGCAGTATCTGTATAAAATGTTTAAGCAAATAAAATGTCATTTGCTTAACACAATTTATTCAAATTATGTCTTCCAAATACAAATCTGATGTTAAAAATTTAAATGTAAACAAGCATAAGACATTTTATTTTAAATCACAGCCAAATAAGGTATGTGAATAAAAGTTAAAAAACAGAAATTTCTACCAGCTCTGAAGTTGGTAGCAATTTTATGATCACACATGTATCACCTTACAACATTAATTCAAAGAGAAAGACAAGGGCCGGGCGCGGTGGCTCAAGCCTGTAATCCCAGCACTTTGGGAGGCCGAGGCGGGTGGATCACGAGGTCAAGAGATCGAGACCATCCTGGTCAACATGGTGAAACCCCGTCTCTACTAAAAATACAAAAAATTAGCTGGGCATGGTGGCACGTGCCTGTAATCCCAGCTACTCAGGAGGCTGAGGCAGGAGAATTGCCTGAACCCAGGAGGCGGAGGTTGCGGTGAGCCGAGATCGCGCCATTGCACTCCAGCCTGGGTAACAAGAGCGAAACTCCGTCTCAAAAAAAAAAAAACAAAACAAAACAAAGAGAAAGACAATAAAATCCTGGTCGGAAGCCGGTTTTTAAAAAGGTGGTACATGTCATATCAGATACCTCTAACACACATTTGAGACCACACAAAATTCTTAAGTACTAAAAAAAACCCAGAGAATGCCAAAAGCTGATTTTGTAACTAGAAACTTCTCAAGATAGCACTGGCTTATTCTAACAGTAAGTTATAAATATTTTATGAATGTGAAATCAGTCAGAAGTTATTTTCTAATTCTACTTGTAGGTTTTCAATGTCTACCACCTACATCAATTTAATGTTATAAAACTGAGAACTAATATTTCTAAACCCAAGTTAACAAAAACCACAATATAAGCTAGGAAACATCAAAAAGTCACAATTTAAAAATGTTCAAAACACCCCTCTTGGAAGAGGAAAGTTTCAATTTTTAATTTTTTTAAAAATTTTTATATTTATTTATTTTTATATTTTTATTTCTATTTTTAAAGACGGGGTTTCACCATGTTGGTCAGGCTGGTCTTGAACTCCCGACCTCAGGTGATCCGCCCGCCTTGGTATCCAAAGTGCTTGGATTACAGGCATGAGCCACCACGCCTGGTTCCATTTTCTTGAAAATTAAGAAATGTGAGAGAGTTACTGCTATAAAAGCATTTTTTTGGGGCAGTTTTGTAACTCTTGTGTGTATTCCTAGACACCAAAATTTATTTCTTCGCTTCCCTCCCTCAACTATATCTTTAAATTGCTTTGATGTATCTTGGGTCTCTTGTAGTCTACAGGTTTCCTTCCATGCTTTCTTTTCCTTAACATGTCTACTAAAGTATCCAAGTATTAACCTAGAGTCCCATACTTAACATTTGTTCACTGAATATACCTAGTGTAATTCACTATGTTTTTGTTTTGTGTGTATAGAAAATTGGCAGCTGGATCCAGATCCTTAAATGGACTCATGTTCAACACCACTGCCGAATAATTAAAATGTCTACACATAACTTGAGCTTAGAAAACAAAGGATGAATAAATCATAAGCTCTCAAAATTAAAGCAATTTCAATGGCTGATTTCTATTTTATTTTATTTATTATTTCGAAGTCTGATTCAAAGTATTTTACTTAGAACAGAGAGGATAGTATTACCACTATTTGGTCACTCTTTTAAGTGTAGATATCCTCAAATTCAGCAAACTGATATCCAAGGATGGGAGGCAGGGACACAGTAAATAAAGAAGGTCTTAAAATTTGGATGAAAGAAGCCATGGCCTGATTAAAGACAAGAATATAACCTCGTTGTCCCAATCTGCTGTTACTATCTTATTTCATGACAAAAAAAAATTAGGGAAAAAAAAAAGGCATTACAATTTCAAGATAGGTTTAATTGTATTTCAGTATCTTTGAAAATAGTTAACTTTTTAAAATTAAAGTATTAAAATATTCTTCCTTTGAAACTGTATTAACCAGACATTAAAAACAAATCTTTGTGAACATCTTACTTGGATTACGCCACTGGGATTCACACTGATCATGGTACAAATTCCACGGAATGCTGAATCCTTTTCCTCATTGTCTCTTATGTTTCTCAGAGAGGTGCACCTATTGAATTACAGAATTGAGTTTAGCATTTAAGTAACAAGCAGATTCAATTACAATACTAATGGACAGTATTTAATGGAATAAGCACCACAGTATAGATAATGGTTATATTAAAAGAGTTTTCAGAAAGCTTAAGTTTTGTTTACTCATACTTCCTGTATGTTGGGCCCATATCTCAATACAGTAGAAACAGTGAAATCTACATTTTCTTAACAAATTGCTTCTATAAAGTAGATAACTAATTTGAATATCCCATTTAAACTATTAATGAGTCCGAGTCAAGAGCAAATTACCAAATTAACTTTTAAAACTGTACTCATGACTTGTATTCCATTAAACACTACTAAAATGATTTGAATTGAAAGATTTATCAATTGAAAGAAGCAGAACATAGGATATAGTGCCACAATATAAACTATTATTATATAGCTTATGGTGTAGATGTTTAACTTTTACATTAACAAGCAAATAAGACTTTTATACATAACAAATTTAAACATGTATTTCTTAATGCAATCCAAGTTTCCAAATTAATTCTAAAAAAGAAACATAATGCAAAAATCTAAATTTATAGAATTTGCATGCATCTTTATTTTTCTGGTGGATATTTAAATGCTTTTTCTGTATAATCAAGCTTTTTAACACAGCAAGCATGTGACAATCTTATCCCATGCATCAATTAGTCGTTAGCCACAACATAAAATAAATATACATGACGATGCTATTGAAAAACCTCACAAACCTGATAGGACAAGATTAGTCACATGGTTGGCAATGATAAAGGATTGTGATTTTTGTAACCAACTGAAAATATATCTAAAAGTGAGATAGAGAAAGAAAGAGTGAAGAAAAATGAATTAAAAAAAAAGATTGAATAATACACACCAGGGTCTTATAAACTGCTGTAGCATGGGGGCCACCTCTTGAGGACAAACGTAACCAAGACGACCAATTGTTATTGCTAAGGTAACGCAATCACGGTTATACACCACCAAACGCCAACCAAGACATGAGCAAATGAGGGGGAAGGAGAAAAAATAAAGAAAAAACAACAAATAACTCAGAAACAGAAACCAACAGAATTTGTGTATGATAATAAACATAAGATTTCACCAGTGCTGTTTATTACCACCCCCTAAAATAAGGGGCAGCAACATATATGGCATACTCTTGGAAAAAGAAAAACAAAAGGAAGTAAAAAAATCTAAAGATTGAGAGAACACCAAAAACCATGATAAATTGCTTTTCTCGCTCAGTCAAGTGTCAAGGTATCATTCTGTTAATAAGATGAGCAGTTAAATGGGCAAATCATCATTCAAAAGCCAGCCAAAATTTCAGAATTTAATAATAAAATCTATGGTTTTTTTCTAAAGAAATATCAGTAAAAGTGATTATATCTCTCAACGATCTCAAACTAATACAAGTGAAAGTGATTTCCATTCTTTGGAAATTATCTAGGGAATTTAAATCAAATTTTTGGTAATTTTAAATTTTTTTTCTTTGATTAACGTTTGCCAAACCAACCAGTGGAAATTTGTTACATCAAAATAAACTGTCAGATTTTAAGTCTCATGATACTCACTAAATGAATGGATTCAAATATTGCTTTGCTACAATGTCAAATCTCATTCTGACAAACCTCTTTGATAACTCAGATAACAGTTGACTAACTTTAAGCCATGTTTGAAATCAAATTCTAATAAAGGAAATTTACAGTCCACTGCAATGACATATGATATGTGGACTATAGGAAAAAATAAATATTGTTTTTGCTATTAAAGGTATAGCACAAAAGAGATGATAATACATTACACTACTAATTATATACTATTATTTTATTTTTTACAATTTTAAAGTGGGCAAACATATATTCACCATAAAAATTCAGGAAGTCTTTAAACTTACAAAGAGCTAAAACAAGTACAACTCAGAACTGCATTTTGCAATTCAAAGGTACATACATATAAATACATTCATACACAACGGGAAAAAATACAAACAGAAAACAAACCATGAAGTGCTTTAATGGTGTTCTCTCAAAAACTTACAGGTTAACCTTTCATAAAAAAAGGGTGGGGATAAAGAAAAATGTTTAGGATTACTTGAAGCAAACTACACAGATAATACTAAAATCCAGCAGATTCATATGAAGCAAGAGAAAGAAAA
The DNA here is from genome assembly GCF_001604975.1 of Cebus imitator. Lineage (NCBI taxonomy): Eukaryota > Metazoa > Chordata > Mammalia > Primates > Cebidae > Cebus > Cebus imitator. Next base: position 2,553,856 of record NW_016107365.1, on the reverse strand, counting down.
TCTATGTTCAAAAGACACAAACTATGCAACATTCTCATTAAACAGGCAAGTATGAACAATCCAATGAAACATGCGATAAAGCAGATGATGGTCCACTGAAAAAGTTCAGTGTAGGATATACTAATCGGAAAAAAGCAAATTTAACAGCATACTAAGGAATTGGCTTTATAAAATACTGAGATAGTGGCAATTAAAAGCTGCTAAAATCTAGATATTAGACATTAATAATGATTTTAATAATTAAAAAAACCCACTTTTATGGGTAAGAAATAAAGAAAACAATACTTAATGCAGCCACTTGTGATAAGAGGTAATCTAATGAATCCCAAATGTGTTTCTCATTATCAATTCAATCCATCAACTTTAGGGCATTGCCAACTATGTTATTTATTTAGGATATAATTATACTTAAAATATAATCTTATACATAAAGCCAATTTGTTAAACGAACTATGTAACAAATTCACCAGCTGATATCCCACAAGAAACTTTCATATACATTACACTCAACATTTATTTGCAGTTAAGCATTCACATTTAAAAATAGAAGTTTCTCTAGGTTCAACAATTAATGGCAAGTATTTCAAATCTGAATGTCATGTATAGGTACTGTATTCTGAAAAGATAAAATCCTAACAAGATTTCTTATCCATCCTATACACAGATTTTTGTACTTTTCAGCAAGAAAATCTAATTCACTTTGTGAAATAAACAGTACCCATACAGCCAAACAGCCAGATAACTGCTTCATAATTAAAAGATTTCCTTCCATACCAATAAACATTATCAATTTAAATAGCATTAGAATAAAACACACTTTCTATAATCTAAAAATACCAAATAAAAATGCCTCTGAAAAGCAACTTCTTATTTGGAAAACCCTATTTTAACCTTTGTCTAGTATTTTGGAAGAACACTCATGAATTATAAATAAATTATGGGAGTTATCTTGGTATGCAAAGAAAGGAATGTGCCTGAACAAAAACAAAATTTCTGTCTTTCTGCATTGTTAGCAGCAATGAGGGAGGGTAGAAAGGAAAAGATCCAATCCACCCACAAATGTGTTCTATAGTATGGAAGGTACTCTTTAATATAAACATGCTCTCTATAAATGCAAAAGAGAAACAAGCTTCCTAATTAAAAAAAAAAAAATAAATCCCATAACATACTGCCTAAATTCCCAATTCAAAGAAAATTATATGATGACATACAAACTACATATGTCATTGTTAACCAATTTGCCATTCAATCTTTTTGACCACATTTGGACCGATTTAAAAAAAATATATTACTTCCAGCTCCCAGTTACTCTCTGAATTAATTTAAAAGCAAAATTCAGATGGTTCAATAGTTATCTTAGCTGGGATCCATTTTAGGAAGTATTAAAACACTGGAATAGGGGAGAAAGGTGTTTTTCTGGTTATGTCACTGAATATATAACCACTGAAAACTGGTTATAGAATGTAGCTAAAACAGTACATTTTATTACTGAGAATATAGCAATTAAATACAAAATAAGCTTGATTTTAAAAGCTAGCTTTGCTTTGGTTTCTCTACGCATATTTTAAAAGGCAACAAATGTTCTCTTCACTGAAACAGTTCAGTCATATGGTACCTGTATTCTCTAACAATGTCTTTGGTGTGTTGGGTCTGTTAATGATTTCTACAAGCTGGTGCAACACCATAGGAATATAAGGCTTCATCTCTATACCTAGAGATCATCCCAAAAAGAAAAAAACAAAAAAGAAAAAAATTGAATGTTAAAACATCAATGTGAAATATTTTGCTTCCCTTATTAACTCTGACATGTCATATAAACATAGAAATACAAATAAAGTTAAAGCAATTACAAAAAATATCAAGGCAGCTAAAAATTTATACTTTATTTATTTATTTACTTTGAGACAAAGTTTCGTCTGTCACCCAGGCTTGAGTGCAGTGGCACCATCTCAGCTCACTGCAACCTCCTGAATAGTTGAGATTATAGGTACCCACTACCACACCAGCTAATTTTTGTATTTTCTTTCTTTTTTGAGATGGAGCCTCGCTCTGTAACCAGGCTAGAGTGCAATGGCATGATCTCAGCTCACTGCAACCTCCACCTCTCAGGTTCAAGTGATTCTCCTGCCTCAGCCTCCCAAGTAGCTGGGACTACAAGTGTGCGCCGCCATGCCCAGCTAATTTTTGTATTTTTAGTAGAGACAGTGTTTCACCATGTTGGCCAGGATGGTCTCGATCCCTTGACCTTGTGATCCGCCCGCCTCGGCCTCCCTAAGTGCTGGGACTACAGGGATGAGCCACCGTGCCCCACCTAATTTTTGTATTTTTAGTAGAGATGGGGTTTCACCATGTCAATCAGGCTGGCCTCAAACTCCTGACCTCTGGTGATCTGCCCACCTCAGCCTCCTAAAGTACTGGGATTAGAGGTGTAAACCACTGTGCCAGGCCTTATGCTTTTAAATAGGGGAAAAAAAGCTTACCCATTTGTATGGAGATTTCTCCAATTGCCCATGTGGCATTGTTGCAGACTGAAATGAATTCTGGATTTAGGTTGGTTCCCAATATTGGCATGAAATCAGCTAGAAAAAAAAATTTAAACTATGTAACAGACTGTTGTTCAATAGCAGTATAATTGTACTTTAAAGGAAATCTAGGTGGAAAAAGAAATCCAGGCAAGAAATAAGTTTCACCAAACAACAACAACAACAACAAAATCCCTATTGCAACATCAATTTAAAAACTAGTGGAAAAAAACCTTGGCAACTGTATTTAAAAATATTTTTTAAAAGGGTTGGTAATATTTATCTTAAGAACCTGAAGAAAGCAGTATGTGGCCAATATGAAGTAGAAGAGGAAATACAAGTTCGGTTGTATTTTCCATACCACTAAAAAGAGTTGGTCAGAGTAATCTCTTGTCATCAGACTAAGAAAATTCAAATCCTAAGAGGAGAAAACATAAAAGAATGGAATTTTCTTCAAAGTCAGTATTTCATACACAAATTTTTTTAAAAAATCAATGATTTTGGCTTTTAAAGCAACTTTCACTCTTGTGCTCTAACTGTGGTCTCTGAATATCATTTTCCACTAAAAAAAGAGGACTCCCACACTACAGGCAAAGGCAGAAAACGTACAAAATAAGTGGACTATTTTGTCATAATGAAAAGACCCAGGAGCCAACTTAAGTTCTCACTGCAAGTAGTACAATAGCTTGAACATCATGAAGTCATACTGGCACTAAAAAAAAAACAAATGAAAGCTAAACTCTGAAACATAAAAGATATCTTTGGAGGATGCTAGGAATCAATTCATTATTTTGAAAATGGGTAAATGAAAAAAAGAATCAAGTATTTATCCTGCCTCCGCTATATGATTTTACCTCAGGGTAGTAATTTACTGATAGAGGAAATGTCTTTCTATATAGGTATTCTCATTATTAAGTCTCACTCTGTCACCCAGGCTGGAGTGCAGCAGTGCGATCTTGGCTCACTGCAACCTTCGCCTCCCAGTTCAAGCAATTCTCTACCTCAGCCTCCCGAGTAGCTGGGATTACAGGTGTGTGCCACCATGCCTGGCTAATTTTTGCATTTTTTAGTTGAGATGAGGGTTCACCATATTGGCCAGGCTGGTCTTGAACTCCTGACCTCGTGATCCACCATGCCAGGCTAGAATATCACAATTTTTTTAACCCCTAATAAATCAGAAGAAGTAAGCCAGGGTTTCTTCATCTCAGCAATACTGACAGTTCAGGCCAGATCATTTTTTGTTGGGGGGAAGGGAGGCTGTCTCCTGTATTATGTTTAGCAACATTCTTTGCCTCTACCCACTAGACATCAATGGCACCTCTCCAGTGTTAAACAAAATGTCTCCAGACATTGGCAAATGTTCCCTGAATGGCAAAACTGCCCTGGTTGAGAATCACTAATCTCGACAATTATCGTGATTGATAACACTTAAAATAAAAAAGGGAGGGACAACTAGACACTATGTCTTAAAAACAAAACAACGTAAATCTCATTAAAACTCAGTTTCTGTATCAAAACAATTTACAGTAAATACAAAGGACAGAGGAACATGTTAGACATCAGAAAGATGCAATCAGTAAAATCCACAGTATGGGAAACTCTTTAGAATAAAAAACATGGTTTAACAAAAAACAACTGTAAGAAGAGATAGTATGTACTGAAATATTAAGACTTCTAATGCTATGTTTGAGATTTGCTCCAAAATATCTGAGATCTGTGTCTGACCCATGACTGGACAGTTGAAACTTGATGCTAGGAGGCTTGTTACATTTTTTCTACTTTTCTATGTCTTAAAAACTTTATAATAAAAAAATTAAATCCTTTCATGTAAGTTTCAACTAAAAAACTAAATTAGATGTTAAATATGAGAATGATAAGCTTCCCAAAAGAATTCATTACACTGCTAGGCTTAAACTTGATTTTTTTTTTTTTTAAAGACTCAGTCTCACTCTTGGCCACCAGGCTGCAATGACGCGATCCCAGCTCACTGCAACCTCTGTCTCCTGGGTTCAAGCCATTCTCCTGCCTCAGCCTCCCAAGCAGCTGTGATTAAAGGTGCCTGTCACCATGCCTGGCTAATTTTTGTATTTTTATTAGAGACAGGGTTTCACCATGCTGGCCAGGCTGGTCTCGCACTCCTGACCTCAGGTGATCCGTCCACCTTGGCCTCCCAAAGTGCTGGGATTACAGGTGTGAGCCACCATACCTGGCCAACTTGATGGTTGTTAATATATCATAATTAATGTTACTATTCAAAGTTAAGAAATGGTTATCCAAAAGAATGATTACATCAGATGATAAAACATTCAATTAATATTTTAAATTAAGGTTTAAATCAAGCATTAAAATAATTGTTACCCAACATGCTGATAAAGAAAAGGGGGAAAAAAATCCCATAACTCATTTATAACCCATGAGTTTGAGAACAATTCAGGGTACAATACTCAAGAAATTCCTTATCATTGTCACAAAAGGCCAAGACAAATGTTATGCTATTGAAACAGAAACAACTCATTATTTACTTTTTTTTCTTGAGATGGAGTCTCACTCTGTTGCCCTGGCTGGACTGCAGTGGTGAGAGCTAAGCCCACTGCAACCTCCACCTCTTGTGTTCAAGCAATTCTCCTGCCTTAGCCTCCTCCTGAGTGAATGGGACTACAGGAGCACACCACCATGCCTGGCTAATTTTTGTATTTTTAGTAGAAATGGGGTTTTGCCATGTTGGCTAGGCTTGGCTAGTCTCGAACCTCAAACTCCTGATCTCAAGTGATCTGCCTGCCTTGGCCTCCCAAAGTGCTGGGATTATAGGTGTGAGCAACCATGCCTGGCCTCATTATTTAAAGTGACATTTGTTAGAAGTTTTCTGCAATATCTGAAAAAGCATGCTGGTTTATTTTATTTATTTTTTAGATGAAGTTTTGCTCTTGTTGCCCAGACTAGAGTGCAATGGCACGATCTCGGTTCACTGCAACTTCTGTCTCCCAGGTTGAAATGATTTTCCTGCCTCAGCCTCCTAAGTAGCTGGGATTCCAGGCATGTGCCACCATGCCCAGCTAACTTTGTATTTTTAGTAGAGATGGGGTTTCTTCATGCTGGTCAGGCTGGTCTCGAACTCCCGAACTCAGGTGGTCTGCCTGCCTCGGCCTCCCAAGTGCTGAAATTACAGGTGTGAGCCACTGTGCCTGGCTATGCTGGTTTATTATAGAAGAAAACCTGATTATTACTATTTCTGTGTATCTCTACCAAAAAGGAGGCTACTCAAAAAAGGATCTATGAACTAGCCTATGGTACCAATGCTTCCCTGATGATGGTCACGTCGTTTACTCTAAAGCATTATTACTAAGCTTTCCTCTAGTCACAGAAGTGCCTAAAAAGCTAAAATGATGGCAAGCTCCAGGAAATATCAGGGGTTCCCTCTATCTTGTCTGTTTCAATCAGAACAGCTTTACTTTAACCAATAAAGTGTACATTTGTAACTGCTGGGATTCCATGCAATTTCAGTTTAATAATAAAAAACAACGATGATGTAAAAATAACTTTAAAAAAATCACATTCATAGCAATAGAAAATATTCATACCTATACAAGGCTTAACATGCGGAAAGCAAGCTTTTGTGAGGTCACCTAACAGGGCAAAAGAACTCTGTCGAACTTCTGGCATTTTATCCTACAAGAAATAAGAAGAAATTAACCCCAATGTGACACAGAGAAACAGGTTTCAATTCATTTTCATCTTCCAAGTCTCACCTGCATGCACTGATACATTAGTGTTAGGATGTTACTTCGGGCTACCAGCTGTTCAATGTTGCCTCCAAGTCCCTCAGCCAGGCCACTCAGTAAATCAAGAGCCACTATCATAAAATCTTTATCTGGAGCTTCATATTGATCTGGGTGAGCATTGTTTAGCTGAAATTAGATGCAATATTTTTTGAGAGTTTGTTTTTCATCAACTACTGAAAAAGTTTGTACACATTATGCCTATCTTTAGAAAAACGTCCACAGCATCAAGAAGGGAAAGACATTTTAAAAAAATTACCATGGCTTGTGCAAGAGTCTTCTGTACTAGGTTTACACAACGCTGATACACAGGTTCACAGTATGGAAGGAAGCCAGACTGCAGTGCTGTGGCAACTGAAGATAGGCACTAGAAAGAATAAAGTACACATGCTAAATTTTCTAGGTATGCTGAAGATTATGATGAATGCTGGAAACTGTGCTTAACAGGATCCTGGTCATTTAGGAGCCTACTCTACTAGTTTCTACAATAGCATTTTTTTTTTTCTTTCCAAACCTCTTTTTGGAAGTCATTCTTTGTTGTTAGTTTGCCAGCCAATCAGGTCAGGTTTACTCAGAAGAAAAGTTTTTACAAGAAACATTATCCTTCAAGGACGGATTGATTATTATGTGTTTATATATTTTCCTCAAATTTAAGAGGCTCATTTCATGCTCCCATCATGGTCAATGCTGTGGATGGACTTTACTGGGCATATTCTGAGACTCTGCTGGAAAGCAATATATATATACAGTTGGCTCTCTGTATCTATGGATTCAACCAATCCTGAATCAAAAGTATTTAGAATTAAAAAACGATTTAAAGTATACTGGGAGGAGGTGCATAGGTCATATGCAAATACTATACCATTTTACATAAGGAACTTTAGCATCGCTGCATTTTGGTATTCACAGGGAGTCCTGGAAACAGTCCCCTGCAGACACTAAGGGACAACTGTATACAAAAAATGAACCATATGATTCTTCTTATTTTGTTGGGCCTAGAAATAGTTGTTGCTTATGGTCACAGAATTTAATTTCTCAGGCTAAGGACAATCCATGGCAGAAGCTGGTGACTCTTGAAATAATGGGGAACAAGAATGAAAACGACTGAATTGGCTCTATTAATGTCAATTCAACTAAGTTTAAGTGACAACATTTCACAGTATGTTATAAAATTTTGCAACGGGAGGGGTGTTAAAGAAACGTTAAGTACACATGGAATCATTTTCAAATTGGAAAATTGTAAATAAAGTACCTCCTTACTGGCACCAAATCCCAATACTACTTCCCATATACGTATGAGTAAAAATATATATATACCCTAGTGTATATGTCTCCTGGTATAGAGAGTAGATAACATAAGAGAATTTAAAACTGTAATTTATTACCAATTAAGTAGAACAGGTTAGAGAATAACATGTATAATTTCCTTCATCTACTTTAGAACATAAATTTATCAACACTTTTCTTATCACACATACCCATTTTGGATTTGAACATGTGTTTTGGTAACAGATTAAATATTACCAGTCCTGCATACCTCAAGTAAAGGGAAGAGATCTTTATCTTCATCCTTTAACATGTTCCATTTCTGGATCAGTGGAGGCATTAGCATCTGAATGTATTCCTATTTACAATGATGAAAAACATATGAAGTTCTACTATCATATGTAAACAAGACCATTTTGAGTCTTTGAAAATTAAAATCCATTTTGAGCAATTGTGTAAAATCATTACAAAAGGCATTTTAAGAGTCATTCTCCACTCTACATAGTCCCTTTTAAAACTTTCCTTTCTTTTATCTACCTTTATATTTACACGACCATGTTCTAGTTTTAGATCTAGAACTAGTGATCCAGTGATCTTTCAGCCTTTCTGAAAGAAAATGTCTATCAATAAATACACAACTAATCAAAATGTATTACTTCTGAAATCACAATCAATGAAGATCTAAGCTTTTCTCTTTAATTACAGAGTATTTTTAGTTCTGGGGCTGGGCATGGTGGCTCACACCTGTAATTCTAGCACTTTGGTAGGCTGAAGCAGGCAGATCACTTGACCCCAGGAGTTTGAGGCCAGCTTGCGCAACATGGCAAAACCCTATCTCTACAAAAAAACTGGCCAGTAATGGTGGTAGATTGAGCCCAGGAGGTGGAGGTTGCAATGAGCTGTGATCATGCCACCGCACTCTAGCCTAGGTGACAGAGTGAGACTTTGTCTCAAAAAAAATAAAATAAAATAAAAAAATTCTTTTTAGTCATGGAGCTTTAACAAGTAATATGGCTATTACTATATAGTACATTTTAAAATCAACAGGTAAACTTATATAGATGCATTTGTAGGAAAACAGACTTATAATCATTTAAGTGTCAAACTAAAGAATGATCCATAAAATGAAGTAAATAAACATCATGTAAACAGGGGCACAGATTCTAAAGACATTCAGAAAACAAGCCCCCACAAAACCAAACCAAACAACCAACAGCAAAGCAAACCTATAAACTGTCCCATACCAAATTTTAAGTGTAACTTAAAAATAAAACAATTTCTTAAGACTTCTGATATAGTAATCATATAGAGTAAGTCTTATTCAGCAGGGTATGTGGAGCTATATTAAAATTCCAATACCACTTAAATCCTTAGACAAATCCAACCTCCTCTTAACACTACTGGAAACAAGGCACTTTTGCACTATTATTTAGCATTTTAAAACCTATTACCCCAATTTCTAATTGTTTTATACAGTGTACTCCCCATATCTGCTGAGAAAACAAAGGTGTCTAGATATGGTGGATACAAAAACACTAGGAATTAAGTCAAAGTAGACATCCAGAGTATAAAAACTTTTTAACCCTTTGCTTTAGTCATTCTAAAAAGTATCAGAGCATTCATGTGAAATGCTGCTGTAGTTTCCACACCAAGTATATACTTAAAAGAATACCATTTGAAAGGGGATGTACTTGCTGCCTTTGTAAGATCTATACTCTTAAAAGTAGCAGAGACTATTCACACCTTCTAAAACACTTTAATTTCCAAATACATGCTAACCTATTGATTGTAGCTATCTTACATATTATTTTCCAAAATGGTTCTTAACAGATACTTACTGGTTTGTTTAAATGATGTCCTACTGAATCTGCTAATGTTCCTATGGCATCATAAAGAATGAGCAGGTTCTTATGTTGGTATTTACTAAATGCAAAGACCAGGGTATCAAGTATATAAGCAAGGTAAGGAACAAGTTCTGTACAAGCCTCTTCTTCTAGGGTAGCAAAGGCACTGTTAATAAAAGAAAAAAATACTTATTGACTGCAAGAGAGATCTCTTTAATTTCTAAAATGTTGATGTTCTATTTTGCCCAATCAGAAAACTCCTAAAATGGTCTAAGCCATCTGTTAATGAAAGCCCTGGTAATCAGCACTGTGAATTATTTACCCTTTTCCTCTGTAGCACTTACCATAAATAATAATTATATAGTTGTTCTGTATTTCCTACTAGCCTGTAAGTCAAGATGGCAGGGACTGTAAACTCAGCATTTAGTATATGCTTAACAATTAATAGCTTAAAAAAACCAGGTACTGAATGAATAAACTACAGGATCCCAAACATAATCTATATCCTCCCTCTTCTAAAAATATTTAGTGCTGTATTAATGACCATAGCCCCCCTATTCAACTTTGTCTCATTTTACTAAGAATATCTTCCAAATATGACTGCTTCAGATGGATCAAGGTCAAACTCAAATTTACTTTCTCTGCTGGGCACAGTGGCTCATGCTTGTAATCCCAGCACTTTGGGAGGCTGAGGTGGGTGGATCACTTAAGGTCAGGAGTTCGAGACCAGCCTGGCCAACATGGCGAAACCTCATCTCTACTAAAAATACAAAAATTTGCTGGGCACGATGACACACACGTCTGTATTCCCAGCTACTCAGGAGGTAGAGGCAGGAGAATCACTTGAACCCGGGAGGTGGAGGCTGCAGTAAGCCAAGATCGTACTACTGCACTCCAGCCTGGACGACAGTGAGACTCAATCCGAAAAAAATAGAATTTTACTTTCCTTTGTTCGACAGTTATTTCTTCCTTCTACCCAAGGTCAATGGTAAAAGCAAATCTACTCGAAAAAGTAAGAGCTATAAACATAAGCAGAAGGCATTTTTTTTTAAAACATAAAGGTTTGCTCCAGGAAACTGGAAGATTTATAGTGATAAAAGCAACTGCTGCTTTGATCTAAAGAGACAGCTTCCAAACCAACCAAGAGAATGGCTGCTGGAGCAGAACTACTAAGCACCCAAGAGCTGTAACTGGTAAGTGACTGACCGCAGGTCCATGTGGGACTTTCTGTGGAGTTAGGGTGCTTGACCTGTAGTCTAAGGATGTCAATTTGCTCAAACTTAATTATTCCTTCAAGATAGGAGCCCTGTCATCACTACTTCAGATGTCTGAGGAAATTAGGGTGTAAAATAATTCTGTTATAATAACTACTAAAAAAAATGAGCCAAGGAATAAACAGCAAAGTTTGATGTATAGTGTCACATTTAGATCTATAAAATCATCAGGTAAAAGCCACATATGACAAAATTATTCCGGCCAAACAAAATTTATAAAATATGCTAATATGCAAACCCAAAAGCTATAGATCCTGCAAAAAACTCCAAGAAGAAGAAAACTAAGCTTTCTGATACAACTGGAAAATTTTCAATTATGAAATACTTCGTTAAAGGTTTAACACCAACACTATCACAACGGTGAAAATTAGTTTTTCACTTCCACAAAGAACACTGTGTTATGAATCTGTCCCACCTGCAGGCAGCTTCTTGTACTCTCTTGTTGCTATGCAGGATGCGCTTTAGCAATTCTGTCATTAATGGCTTCAGATATGTGTCTGGTGGCTGGCTGACTACCCAGTGTGCATAGCGGCTAAGAGTCCAGCATGTTATGGAACGCACAAGAGCCTTTTTATCAGAGAGGCACTGAATGAGGTGAGGAATAAGCTCAGGCAAGTATGGAATCATGCCCTGCATGCAACCTAGAAATTAAAAAAAAAATCTTTCAAAATGCTAAATTTTGGTTAACATTATTTTGGTTGATTATGAAAATAAAACATGCATCTATGAAAAAATTCAGAATATTTCTACTGCTATAAACACAATGTAATAAGCATCTTATAGTAGGGTTAGGATCTAATTTTACCTCTGCTGTACAAATTATGGCTTTCAGAAATGTCTATGAAGTGTTTCAATTTCTTTTAATAGATGTTTACTGCCAGGACAGAATCAATAATAACCTTTATAGAGAGAGAATGATGACAGTCTTGCCTTATCGTGTTTCCTATAACTACCTAAGGAATCAAGAATTTTTTTTTTTAAAGCAATGGGGATGCTTCAGACATCAGACCTTTCCATTCTGTTCCCTTTTTAAAAATTTTTTTTATTGAGACGGAGTCTTGCTCAGTCACCCAGGCTGGATTGCAATGGCACGATCTGGCTCACAGCAACCTCCGCCACCTGGGTTCAACTGATTCTCTTGCCTCAGCCTCCTGAGTAGCTGGGATTACAGGTGTGTGCTACCACGCCCAGCTAATTTTTGTATTTTTAGTAAAGCTGTGGTTTCACCATGTTGGTCAGGCTGGTCTTGAACTCCTGACCTCAGGTGATCCATTCATCTCCGGCCTCTGTTCCCTTTACTGTATGTCCTCTTTTCTCTTTATTATAACAAAAACATTTTGCAAAATATCTGGCTGGGGTTAGAAGCCAACCCATGGCTGTTTAATACTAGTTAACTGGTTCAAAATAGAAATTCCTTAAAGTAGCCTAGCCTTATTAGTACCTAATAGTAGTAAGAAGCCAACTTATATAATTCAAACTGGACTTAGGCTCACCTTCAGCAATTGCTCCTAAAACCAAGATGCCCGATTCTTTAACAACCCACTCATGATGAAAAAGTAATTCTTTCAAAAGGGGCAAAATATGTGGCAGCAGTTCATCACGATACACATTTGCAAGAACATCTAGGGCGGCAGCAGAACATTTTCCTAAGGAAATATTTAATTCAAAAACATTACATTAACTTCTTATTCAATTAAATAGGAGATAGTCTGTCACATTAAAACATTTTCTATTAAGATGAATACTTTTTATGACAAAGAACTTACTTGGCAAATTAATTGTGAAGACATTGTATTCTGTACATGACTGTCATACTAGAATTCTGTCTACACAGAAAAACTAAAATACTGTTCCACTCAATTCAATGCTTCTAATAGGATGCCCACTCAGTATGATACAATCATGTTACAATCATGCAGCAAAACAAACATTATTAATTCTACTTAACATTTACAGCAATAGATCATCTAGAATTAAATACACAATTACTTAGCTGGAATTTAGACACAAAAATTGCAACAAAAGTCACCGGCACATGAAGAGTAACAAATTCTAAAAAGATTAACTATGGAACTATAAATCAACTCAGATTTTATTAACATAATAATTCAGACAAGAACAGCAAAAATGAAAAGAACAACAAAATATCATTTCTGTTATGGGTAGGAATGTGTTCCTGAAAGTTCATGTACTGGAAACCTAATCCCCAAAGCAACAAACATGGGAGGTGAGGCCTAATAAGAGATGATTACATGGTAGAACCACACAACTAAATAGTACACTGACATGCAACAGAAGGAAATCTAAATCTGTATGTACAGATGAAGAATGAGGCATACGATATACAGAAAGAAAGCAGAAGAGTACATATTATCTGATTTCACTTTTAGAAATTGGCTTCTCCTCTAAAAAAGATCTATGTATGTTTATCCAACCATGCACAGAAAAGCTTTTGGAAGGATATAAAGAATGGGATGTGAAGACGAAGTGTTCACCCATCCACATATATCACTTTTGTAGAGTTATCTGTGTAATGACCTTAAGCCATCCTGTTTCCCCAATCTGAAAGTAGGGATACAGTGGGAGGTAATTTGTAACAGAAGTGAACACCATGGGTTGTCTTAACGAGTGAGACCTGGGTTCCAATACTAAATGTGCTGTCAGTACTAGCTATGCCAACCTTGGGTAAATTTCTCTTTCTGCAGTTTTCTTGCTTACTCAAGGTTGTTGGAAATCTTAAATATAAATACGACTTTATTCTTACCTTTGATTAAATAAGACTTTGATATGCATACAAAGTCCTTGGCCTAGTGCCTGGCACATGAGGCACTCTAAAATAGAATGTCAGTTATAGGAAACTGAAGAGGCAACAGAGGAACTACATTATATAAACCAATGAATGACACAGCTCAGACTGTTAATGTCTGTCCTTAATAGCTTTAATCACAGTTATTAAAAACACTTTGAACTAGAGTAGTGGCTCTAAACTGGGGTGATTTTGTTCCCCCAGGGAATTATCTATCAATGCCTGAAGGCCTCGCTGGTTGTCCCAATTGTGTTTTGTGCTGCTGGCATCTTTGGGCAGAGGTCAGGGATGCTGCTCAACAACCTACATGTGCAGGACAGCCCCCACAACAAAGAATTATGTGTATGACGTGGCATTCGTATGTAGAAAACAAAATGGATTATGTGGCCAAAAATGCCAACAGTCTCAAGGTTGAGACACCCTGAACCAGAGCAGTAGAGATTTAAAAATCAGCAAGCAAGCAAAATCAGAACACAGGTGTTTAGGTTCATCCCCAATTAGGAAGTGTGGGCTGGAATGCTAGCTCCACAGGCGATGTGATCTGCAGCTAAGATTGGAAATTAACATATTTTAAAAAGCATATTTCATGTTTTGAATATAACAAAGCAACTTATTTTAGAATTACCTATGATAGCCAATTCTAATGCAAATTACTACACAAAAAATACTCATGTTAGAAAAACCAAAAAAGCTTATGGCAATGTTCTTACAGTATTAAAACATAAACAACCTTTTGAGAAATGATAGTTTAAGAATATAATGATAAAATAAGAGCAGGCTCACCAGGAAAATGCAAACCAAAACCTCAAAATATCACTTCACATCCACTAGAATGACTATAATAATAAAGAGATATAAGGCAAGTGTGCATGTGAAGAAACTGGCACCCTTCAGACAATGCTACTAGGAGAGCAGAATGGTGCGGCCACTTTGGAAAACATCCTGGTAATTTCTCAAAAGGTCATTTCTCAAAAGGTTAAACATACAGTATGACCCCAGCAATCCTTCTCCTCAATGTTTACCCAAGAGGACTGGAAACATGTTGGGCCAGACATGGTGGCTCATGCTTATAATCTTAGCACGGCCAAGGTGGGTGGATCGCTTGAGCCCAACAGTTCAAGACCAGCCTGGGCAACATGTCGTAACTGTCCCTACAAAAAAAAAATAATAAAATAAATAGAAAACAAAAAATCAGCCAGGTGTACTGGTGCACACCTGTAATCCCAGCTACTTGGGAGGCTGAGGTGGGAGGATCACCAGAGCCTGGGGAGATCAAGGCTACAGTGGGCCATGACTGTGCCACCGCACAATTGTGCTAGCCTGGGTAAGAGACCTGTCTCAAAAAAAAAAAAAAGAAAACATACATCTACACTCAAAATTGTACGTATTTATAACATCACTACTCAACAGCTACAAAAAGAGAAACACAAATGTCCACCAACCAATGAATGTATAAATGTATTACTACAATGAAATATTATTTAACAATACAAGTGAATGAAGTATTAATACATGCTACAATATGAACCGTGAAAACTTTATGTTAAGTCAAAGAAGATGGTCACAAAGGACAATGCATTGTATGACTCCATTTATATGAAATGTCTAGAATAGGCAAACCCAGACACAGAAAATAGACTAGCAGTTGCCCAGAGCTAGTAAACAATGGGGAGTGACTGCTAATAGGTATAGGTGATGAAAATATATTCTACAACTGATTGTGGTAATGATTAAACAACTCTCTGAATATATTAAAAACCAATGAATTGTATACTTTAATGGGCAAATTGTAAAGCAGATGAATTATATCCCAATAAAATAGTTACCAAAGTAGGCAACTGTGCTTTTCCCTTTCTAACTTACTTAGATTCCAGTCAGAAATTGTGTCATCATCATCAATTTCATCATCATCATCATCTTCCTCTTCAATTCCATCTTCATCATGCTGTTGAGCTACTGTCCTTGATCGGTGAAAACGTGGCCGTATATCCTGTTCACTATCAGGAATCGTTTCATCTTCTTCAACATCACCCTGTTTTTGTTTTTTTGTTTTAAAAGGAAAATTTTGGTGGCTTTCATTAGATGTTAATAATATATACACAAGTAAGAGAAACAGAATATACAGAGAAGTGGTCATGCACAGGATTTTTAAGTATACTTCCAGAGTGATTAAGAACCACTCCCAGGTACAGAACATATTCCTTGCAGAGGGGTGAATATACTGGCATAACACATCTGCTGGGGTTATATGGCCCTTTCAGCCAACTAGATGGCCTCATTGGCTGGTACAATCTAAGTATACCTGAATCAAATTCAGAGAAGCATATATAAGAAAATTTTAAAAGTAACTCCAGGTAATTAAGGGGAAATTAATGATAACCCTACCAATGTCACCATCTAGTGCCAAATTAAGCAAGAATTTATCATTACTCAAGCTTACTGCTTCTATCTTTATACTTCTGTAGCCTATTATGGGTAATAGGAAGTCCATTTACAGGAGATCTATTCTCAATGAATGTTTTATTGGCCAAATTCAAAGATGTACTAAGTCAATATAAAAAAATCATGTTCGCTATTCATCAAAAAAAGCTTCCTTACCTTAAGTAGGATAATATCTATATCTGAGTATTTCATGCCATTCACTAACACAGGAATCAACCTATGAAGAAAGAGATTAATGAAACAAAGACCTAAAGATCTCAACAGAATAATTAGTAAGACTTAACCTTATGTGTACTAATAAAACCAGTGAGATAATCACTGGTAATATTGTCTTTGAACCTATTCAGTGATGTATGTCTGCTCTCATTAACTGAAGAAATGCTGAGGAAAGGAAGCAGTGAAATATAAAATCCCCTGGATAGGTTTAAGAAGTGTTGGCCAGCCAAACTTTTATGCTCAAAGTCCTTCCAAATTCTAAAACAGAATGATTAGTAGTAATTAAACATTATAGCTAGCATAATTCACTAGGTAAGACTTACACAGAACTATAATTTGAAAGCTACAGGCATTCTGCAGGAGAACCGGGTGTATCTGGATCACCACGAGTTAATCAGTGATGATCTTTGTCAATAATTTCAGGGAAATGGTGAGAACAGACATCAGACTATAATATAATGAAGAGTTAACAAGATGTGGGTTACAGAAGTGAAGACAGTAAGTCCCACTTGCTTTAGTTTTTTGAATACAGAAAAAACTGTTTAAAAGTTATGGAAAATAAGGCAACAGAGAGAATTTAAGAGTAAATATTTATCTGGTACGGTGAGGTCTCTGGGGATAAAAAAAAAATATATATATATATATACTCTACAGACTTTAAATAGAAAATTGGTTAGGAGAGGACAACTCATATGAAAATATTATCTGTGGGCCCCGCGCAATGGCTCATGCCTGTAATCCTAGCACTTTGGGAGGCAGGGGTGGGCGCATCACGAGGTCAAGAGATGAATACCGTCCTGGACAACATGGTGAAACCCTGTCTCTACTAAAAACACAAAATTTGGCTGGGTGTGGTGGTGCCTGCCTACAGTTCCAGCTAATTCAGGAGAATCCCTTGAACCCAGGAGGTGGAGGGTGCAGTGAGCCAAGATTGCACCACTGCACTCCTGCCTGGCGACAGAGTGAGAACTCAGTCTCTCAAAAAGAAAGAAAAGAAAAGAAAAGATTATCTGAAAGTTTTGGGGCAAGATAAAGGGTCACCTGCTTTCTTTATAACTGCTCAAAGTGAATTAAGAGAACATCAAAAGAGTGATAAAGGTTTGAAACAGTTGCTCCTGGTGAATAAAAGATAAAAGCTGATCTGGAATGTCAATTAGCAGATCATGAAGGGTCCACTTGTGGTTGAAGACCACAGATTGCTATAGCCAACATTCCCCCAGGGGAGTGTAACCTTCCCCAAAGGAAAATTTTTGGTGGCTTGGTTTAAGAAGAGTTCAGAGTTCAATTAGTCTAGAGCAGGGCAGATAGACATTTTGGGTTAGTATAGTTTATTTGTGGCTCGGATGTTTGTCAGATAAAGAGAGAAAAAGAATCAGATTAGGCCCAGTGCCTAATCACAAGGTAAGGAGTTCAAGACCAGCTTGGCCAACATAATGAAACCCTGTCTCTACTAAAAACAAAAATTAGCTGGGCATAGTGGCATATGCCTGCAGTCCCAGCTACTCGGGAGGCTGAGGCAGGAGAATCGCTTGAACCCAGAAGGCAGAGACTGTGGTGAGCTGAGATCTCACCACTGCACTCCCTGGGAAACAGAGCAGATTCCGTCTCAAAAGGAAAGAATCACTTTAAACACAAAGAGGTCAAGGGCTTTGGCATGGGGTGGCAGATAGGCCTAGTAAGGTTTGCAGGAAATAAAGGACTGGCTGGTAAAGCTGGGCAAATAAGAAAAAAGGAAGTCAGACAGTAAGATAGGGAAATTAACTGTGACCATGTGGCAATCTGGCTTGTGCCTGACGAAGTCTAATCATGTTAGACAATTTATTATTTTTGAACAGGTTTTATTGTGAAAATTTCTCCTGAAGCCCCTATGTAGCCATTAAAGACAAGAGTTGTTGTTGTTGTTTTTTTTTTTCCTTTTCGTTTGGAGACAAGAGTTTTGCTCTGTCACCCAGGCTGGACTGCAGTGGCACGATCGTGGCTCACCACAATCTCTGCCACCTGGGTTCAAGTCATTCTCCTGCCTCAGCCTCCCGAGTAGCTGGGACTACAGGCATGCGCCACCATGCCCAGCTAATGTTTTGTATTTTTAGTAGAGACGGGGTTTCACTATGTTGGCCTGGCTAATCTTGAACTCCCGACCTCAGGTGATCCATCCACCTCAGCCTCCCAAAGTGCTGGGATTACAGGTGTGAGCCACTGTGCCTAACCAAAAATGAGTTTTTAAATGCAATATCACATAAAGTTAATAATACAGACAATAAACATTTACTGAAGACTTAAATATGGGCTGGGCATTGGGTTGTTTTACATGAATCATCCACACAACAGCCTTATCAGACATTAATGTACAAGAATAAAGGTGGAGAAAGCCAAAACACTTTTGAAAAAACAAGAGAAATCAAGAGCTACTATACCAGATCACAAAATACATTAATGTTCAATAATAAAAATAGCACTAGTTAAAAAAAATTGTTACATTGGTGCATTTTTTTTTTTTTCTGAGACAGGGTCTCACTCTTCAGCGGCCTCCACCTCCCAGGTTCAAGCCACTCTCCTACCTCAGCCACCTAAGTAGCTGGGATTAAAGGCATGTGCCACCACGCCCAGCTAATTTTTATATTTTTAGTAGACATGGGGTTTCACAGGTTGCCCAGGATGGTCTTGAACTCCTGAGCTCAGGCAATCTGCCTGCCTTGGACTCCTAAAGTCCTGGGGTTACAGGCACGAGTCACTGCGCCAGCCAACAATGATGCTTTCTAAATGAGTGTGTATTTATGAGTGATCTTGTAACACATACAATTTTAATTTCTATGGAAACACTTTTTGCTCATATTATACTAAGCAAGTCTGGTTAACAAGTAGGAAAAACAAGTTATTTTGTTGTGCTTTTTAATCTCAGCATCAGATTGATGTTGATATTCTGCTATCCTGTTAACACACTATCTAAAAAATAAAAACAGCTGTGTTTTATAGATAAAAATGGCTCCCATTGGGTGCAGTGGCTCATGCCTATAATCTCGATGCTTTGAAGGCCAAGCAGTGAGAACTGCTTGAGGCCAGAGGATCAAGACCAGCCTGGGCAATACAGTGAAACTTCGTCTAACAGTAGTAGGGAAGACGTAAGTCAAGCTCAGTCATGACTGGCTTGAGTTGTTTAATGTTGGCACTAATTAGCACAGCAAAATGGGTGTTGCTAATCTTTTAATTTCCTGCTTATTTTAGGAATATTTGAATTATATTAGTGCAGTGATGGAGTTAGAGTACCCAGGTATAATTCTGTATTTTCACTATTATCTCTAATGTTATACCATAGGTGTTCATTAATAAAATCTCTAAAATGAAGCACCTGCTGCTGAAATTTGGGGGCAAACAGCTGGAGCCTCCTGGGAATAGGACTTCTAAAAGGAAATATGTCTGGAACGCTGTGGTTCAAGGCCATTTCTGCTGGCTAAAGGCAGGGTCTCCAAAACCAAAGGAAGCACATAGCTCTTCTTAAAATTGAAGATGTTTATGCATGAGATGAAACAGAATTCTCTGTGGGAAAGAGATGTGCTTATGTATATAAAACAAAGAACAATACAGAGACTCCTGGAGGCAAACCAAACAAAACCAGAGTAATGTGGGCCCATGTAAACAGTGGCATGGTTCGTGCCAAATTTCAAAGTAATCTTCCTGCTGAGGCCACTGGACACAAAGTCGGAATGATTGTGTACCCCTAAGATTTAAACTAATAAAAAAATCAATAAATAAAAGTGGATTTGTGCTCTTGAAGAAAAAAAAAAAACTCTACAGTTTTTATAAAAATTAGTATCTATGGCTTTTAGAATTATATGACCCCACAGAAACCCAAATGTATCATTAAAGTGGTATTACAAAGTAAAGAGAAAAGAAAGAATAACCAATAGATTTCCTAAAGAGAAAAAAATCTGGTCAGTGTATTTGGAGGGTAAGGTTAAGCAAGATATGACAAATGTTGCTCAAATTTTTAATTTAATTAAGATTAAAATTACCCTCAAAATAAACTGACTGGAATAGTTGCTTTTTTGATGGGGGGAAAAAAAACTCAGTTGACTATATGAAAACACGAACATTCAAGTACCATAAACATCTGG
>NW_016107365.1:2520555-2533566 GCF_001604975.1 Cebus imitator | reverse complement strand
TAAAATATTTTTTTTCCCTTATCCAGATGGCTAAGATTTGAGATACTAAAATTCATGGCTGGCAAAGTTGTGATAGAATAGACATAGGGGAATATAAAGTCCTACAAATTTCCTAGAGAACCATTTGGAATATCATGAAGAACCATTAAAATGCTCATATTCTTTGACTCTGGGGAAAAAAAAATCACTCCTAGGAATTTGAACAAAAAGAAATAACCTATTATCGAAAAAGAAAAATGTTCACTCCAGGATTATTTATGAAGAAAAATAAAAGCCAAAACAACCTAAATATTCAATGGCAGAGAACAGTCTCTCCCTCTCTCTATAGTGTACACATATATAATTGTTGTAAATATGGTTATGTATTCCCTGATGGAACAGCAAATCTCCACTGATGTTTTAAAGACTAATGACGTGGAGGAAAGTACACAGTATACAATAACTGAAAAGAACAAACCATTAAATAGTATATTTAAAATTTCAAGCACTAGCTATAGGCGAGATGTCATGTTAATGTACTATGTATTATTAAACCAAATTTCTTCTCAAATACCCTGAATACATGCTATTCAGTATATGGTACTTTCACACACACACACACACACACACACAAAAATTAAAAGATGACATCAAAAATACTAACAGTGATGACTCAGGGTGGTGAAAACGCAGAAAATATAAAATTCTCTGCAATTTAGTTTTCTCCCATGAGCTTTTATTACTTTACTTTACAAACATGGGCTTAAGTTAACTAAATTTTGTTGCATGACAACTAGTGGGAAATTCTTTTCCGGAAAAAAAAAAAAAAACAAAACACCACCTCACAATAGGGTCTATGGTTAAATACCAAGGATTGTTAAAAAACAAAAAAACACAAAATATTGTGCCACAAATTATCCAAAATCAATTATAATTTAGAACAAACCATCCTTATATAATTTTTTTAAATTAAAATAGGCAATTGCTTTTTGAAAAAAAACTCTCTACCTAAAATAAAATGAAGTCTGGCTTCTTTAGAATCTCACTCCCTGATGGCAAGAATGAATTTTATAAGAATACCAAAATGAAGGATCACTTAAGAAATTAAAGAACAAGGCAGCATTTTTAAGAGGGAACACTTACTTAGGAAGATGCCTTACGAGTACATCTTTGCATATTGGCTGTTCAGCTAAAGTTAGCCAAAATTCACAGGCTTCTAAAGCCACATTTTCATCTTGATCTTGAGTCCTCTGTAGCATGTACTAGAAACACAGGATCCTTAATATTAGTCAGTTTAAATCACACAATATCAACTCAGTCCTATTATCAAGCAAGTTTCTGACCTTGTGGTTTTCAACCTAGGCTTCTGAATTTTTAAAAAGTTTCCTAAGTGACTGACTATAAGATAAAGTTAAATTTAAAATGTTACTCAATGAGAAGTGTTCAGTGAATATATCATCTGTTTCTGTGTAGTTTTTTTTTTAATGATACCACTGAGATTTTTGAAATGTGAATTTTAATCAAATATTAAACCTTCTTAGAAACATAAAAATGACAATTAAGAACTCCATTATATTATTTTTTAAAATGAAGACAATAACTACTCAAGCTGTCTCTTGTAAAGTATATGAATTTTCACGTTTAAAGTGATATACATGCTGAAATTATAAAAAATCACTTTTAATTTGGGCAATAGTCGTGACATTTCCTAATGTGAATATAATTTTTAATTCTCAACAAAATAGATTCCTCATGTCCTCTGAACACATCAAGCCAAATTCACTCACGTGATTTCACAATGTACCTGAGACTAGAAACACCAACTAATAGATTGTACATATCCTTTTCCATACTGAAACATGTCCCCTAACAAAATGTGGCCACAGAAAAGTATCACAGGCCAACCTGTATTACATGCTACGTCATGTCCTACTCCTTTGCTACTGAACACTGTGGAAGAAAGAACTGTAACATTGCAAATTAGGCTCCCCAGTGTGGCCAAGCAAGTGATAAAATTTCTTCACTTTAGTTAATGCTCAACTTTCAACCAGTCTGGCCTGATATTTCAAAGAGAAAACAGGCCTATCTTATGCATCCGCATGTTTCCTAAAGTTTTAGCAGGAGTTGCTGCATACCATGAATGCTAGGCTTTTAATAGATCTTAGACTGCAACCTTTAAAAAAGATCCTGCCTTCTCTCTACCATATGGAACTTTGGAAGTGAAAAGGAGGTTCTAGATAACATACTACTTCAAACACTTCCAAAGCTATATACCCAGAAACATGAAAATCCCCATAAAGATAATTTATAATTTTAAGACAATCATAATTACTTTATAGTCCCCTCCCTATCCAGTATGTTGTATCTAGTATTTCTTTTAGGGCAAAGATGAGGAAAGAGCCTTTAAATTGCCAGTGTTACCTCAACTATATTATGCATGTGAGGCAGCAGGCGATCCATTCGAACTTCGAGCAACATCACAAGCGCTCGGCACACATTTTTCCGTACCTCTGGTTCTTCATCACCAGCCAATGCAAAGAGATTCTGTTGCATAAGAAATAATTTTTTTCTAGTTTTAGACAGGTTTACACACAATAATAAGTAATCTGCAAGTTGGTGACATTTAAATTAACCCTATGAAGATAAGGTACCAAAAACTGACTTGAATTGGCCTACAATATTAGATTATAAGAACTAAATGTGGAATAACTAAGATTATGATTTTGATAAAAGATGAAAAGCTACTCTTTTCTGTGAGAGTACAATCAGTTGTGTTTTGAGGAAATTTTTAGTTTTTAAGAAACCATGTCATTAGGACACAGGAGCATTTGTTAGCTCACCCAGATGCAGGGACAAAAGACTACTCCCTAACAAGCCTGATTTTTAAGGTGAGAGGTGGTAATAGATTCAAGTTCTATAAAAAGGTGATATAGGTTCAATAATCGACAAATATTAATATATACTGATTTTTCAACTTAACCCTAAACTGATGTTGGTCAATAAAATTAGTAATAAGTATTATGCTGTTCCCTACAAGTACCTCTGCAAGGTAAAAACAATGTCTGAATGGACAACAGACTATTTTGTTTGATCTTCAAAACTCTAAGATGTTATTCAATTTTACAAATAAGGAAACAAATTCATAGAAGTAACTTGCTAACCACCAGAAAGAAAGAGAAATCCAATGATCAAATGGAATACTGTGTGAAATATTAATGCAGCATTTAAAAATTTTTCATTTCTCCAGTTTCTGCTTCTACATTTGACACTCTTGAAACTATGTAGTTCCTGTTTTAATTATGCATTTTAGAGAAGAGCACTGTTTTCCCAGCAGGTATTGCCATTAATAGTGCATCCTCCATAAAATTTTATTTAAAAATTTCACGAATTTACTCTAGAGAGCAGCAACTGGGTTGGGGGTGGGGATATCCAATGTCATCACCTTGCATTTGTCACTTTTGTTACTACTGTCAATGAATATCCAGCTTTGCCAAGGTTATACGTTATAGCCATGTACTGGTAACCATAAACTTTTCATCAATATTTAGACTTAGCAGGCATGATACCATGAAAACAATGGCAAGTGAATAAAACTAGTTTACTTATTCACTTGGCGAATTACTACTGAGGGCCTACTATATTTTAGAAGCACTTCCTCCAGAGGCTTACTGTTTTTGTAGGGTGAAGAACTGGCTAAATCCTGTAGCACTACTAAGTAATAAAGTAATATTAACATATTAATAATAAAGCAAAACATTTAAAAAATGTTGGAAAATGCTTCTGCCTCACTTGCGGAGTATAGTCCTATGAAATTTTTATTTTCAGAGAGAATTCAATTTCATTTATTTTAAATTATATTCCCTTATAAGATGCTGGTATGTCTATCACTATCCCCTTTATTAAACTGTGGAAGAAAAATACTAAAAGGAAACACCAGGATAATTACAACAGAAATACTACTATGAATACTTTCAATAGCTAACATGAAGCGCTTACTTTCTATGGCAGGCATTGTTCCAATTTACTTTTATCAACTAGGTTTATAACAACCAACAAGGTAGGTCAATCGTTGGCTCATTTGACAGATGATATAAAGATAACATCAGTTAAATAAAGTATCCAAGGTTACAAAGCTACTAAACTGAGAAGCTGGGATTTGAACACCGATAGTCTACAGCAGACCTCTAATATTATCCACTACATTATACCACCTCTAGACTAGACAAGGATAGACTGAAAGAAAACACCTCGCAGGCATAAAATTCAGGTATCCCTAGTATCAAGCACAGTGTCTGTTTCATAGTAGGTAGTAGTCAGCAAAAACATTTAAGAAACATTTTGGTTTTAACTTGTGATTGGCTAAAGGATCTTTATGGCTACTACTCTTAGTCTATTGGTAATAGATGCTTAGAAAGAAGCTGGTCAATTTAAATGACGAGAAAAAAAAGTAATGTGCACCCCCATCCCACATTCTTCCTTATAATTTCCCAACAGTAATATCAGCAGTCTGACCTCTACAGGAGTTTTAAAATTCCATTTGATGAAAATAAAAATGAAGGTGCTTAAGGAACTTTAACAATCCTTCTAATTGTTATCAAGTAGCAGAGATTTTGAAAAGAAATTGTGGTGCTTATGGTTCCTGGCCAGAAAATTATGCTCTTTTCTTTCTGCTTTTATCAGAAAGTTCAAAATGCCTTTAAAGTCAATTTTTCCTGATGCCTCTAATTTTACAATGGAGACCAGTGGAAAATACTGTCCTTATAGTCTGTGCCTTCAGATTCTAACCTCACCGACTTTTCACATTTCAAAAAAACTGCATTAGCTGAGGGATTTGGTTTCCATATTACAACTTGAACACTATATTGAAGGACAAATTTTTAAAGTAGTCAAGACAGTAAACACTCCCCCCACCACCATAATCAGTGTTTGTATAATGATACAAATAAAAATTAGTAAAAGAAGTGCTTTTTCAGCTAACAATAATTAGTCTATCTCTATCCAATTTTAATACTATCAGAAATCATTTAATTAAATGTTGAGTTTATAATTATAAATGATTATTGTTTTAAAGCAAAACTGCAGGCAGTTAGCATCACTTAACCTTCTCAAAAAAAAAGCTGGGGTGGGGGACAAGGACAAGTCTTACCTCAATAAAAGAATCAATGTGCAACATCAGAGCTTGAGTCCTACTAATGATAAACTGATTGACACATGCAACAGCATGAGACCTAGAAACAAAGTTAAAAATTTAACATATGCTCATTGTAACTTTTTTCTGTCTATAGAAAACTGGCAAAATCATTTCTCCATAAAATTATGGTATATGTTTATTAATATACCCACTAAAAAAAAATGAGTCAAACTTCTGTATCAACAAAGAAAGAATTTGAATGATATATTAAGTCGAAATGCAAGTTGCAGAGCATTATGTGTTTCTAAGTAACGGAAAAATGTTGGAAAGGACATGTGCAAATATTTAATAGTTCATACCCCTAAAGAGTGGGAGGCTGGGCAAGGGGTATAATTTTTTTTTTTAAGATACCTACAGATTTCAAAATAATGGGTAACCATTCCTTTTGAAACTAAAAATGAAGAATAGTCCATGTGTTCTGGCATACACAATTCAATTGTTGAGCAGTTCTTATTGGCACCACCTTTAAAAATTTACTCTTTAATCCAATCATTTCTCACTGCCTCACTTCTCTCATTCAAGACATGATCTCTCATGTCTTACCAGGGTTACTGAAATAGGCTGTAACTGGTTCCTGACTTCCACTGTGCCAAAAGCCACTACAGCCTGTTTGACACACAGAGACCACACTACCCCCTCATTCAGGTTGCTACAATAAAACAAAAGTCCAACAGTAAATATTTTAAGCTTCATGGGCCACATTAAGACCTTGTTGTCATATTTTTCCCCTCTTAACTACAACCACTTAAATTTATTAAAAATCATCCTTACCTTGCAGGTCATGGGTGGGCTAAATTTGGCTGAGTCATAGTTTGCTGACCATTTGTCTAGATATTCCATCATACTGTGGGTCCTCCCTTACCCCCTAACTTCGATTCCTATTATGCTGCTACAGCCCAGTTTCTTTCTTCTGTCACTCTAAAAGACTGATTCCTAATTCCAGAACCTTCTCACTTGCTGTTCTCTTAAACATTCTTCACCATCTTTTATAGACTCACTTCCTTATTTTGTTCACAGTTTGCACAAATGTTTCCTTTACAGAGAACCATTTATATAAAATATTTTCAAATCAGTCTACCCCTGATCTCATTATTTTTCCATTACACTTATCACTGAATGAAATTATATTACTTATTCACTGTCTGTCCTGTCTCCTCTTCTGAAATATAACCCCATGAGAACCTTTCTTTGTTTTAACCACAGTGCCAAAAACACAGTTGGTTTTTGGTTCTGCAGTTATAGCAAAGCACATAAACATTTACTAACATAACATTAAGTGAAAAAAGCATACTATGGGGAGCTCAACCACTTAAATGTGCAGCACAGGATAAGCTGCCTATCCTTTAAAGTCTGTTTTTCTCATTCTATAAAAATACTACTGGCTGGGAGCAGTGGCTCAAGCCTGTAATCCTAGCACTTTGGGAGGCCGAGGCAGGCAGATCACCTGAAGTTTGGAGTTTAAGACCAGCCTGGCCAACATGGTGAAACCCTGCCTCCAGAAATTTTCCTATCACCAATCTCCAGGGGCACCTACTATTAGCATTCCCCAAATAATTTTTAGAAACTTAGCAACACTTAGGAATTATTTACATTTTAATTAAAAGAAACAGTTTGATGTGCTTTCTTTAGAAGTTTGTTTAATACAGTTTTTATATATCAGGAATGAAGATAAAAACTGTACAAACTGTAACTTAAATGCTACCATTTATAATAGTATCAGAAGACCAAATGCCTGGGAATACATTTAATATAATGTGTTCAAGACCTCTAAAAAGAAAAGTATAAAACTTTATTAAGAACTGTAATCCCAGCACCCTGGGAGGCTGAGGTAGGCAGATCAGCTGAGATCAGGAGTTCGAGACCAGGCTGGCCAACATGGCGAAACCCCGCCTCTACTAAAAAATACAAAAAAACTAGCTGGGCGTGATGACACGTGCCTGTAATCCCAGCTACCTGAGAGGTAGAGGTTGCAGTGAGCTGAGATAGTGCCACTGCACTCCAGCCTGGGCAACAGAGTGAGAATGTCTCAAAAACAAAACAAAACAAAAAACAAGCAAGTAGGCCAGGCACGGTAGCTCATGACTGTAATCCCAGCACTTTGGGAGGCCAAGGTGGGCAGATCACTTGAGGTCAGGAGTTTGAGACCAGCCTGACCAACATGCTGAGACTCCATCTCTACTAAATACACAAAAATTAGCTGGGTGTGGTGGCATGCACCTGTAATTTCCAGCAACTTGGGAGGCTGAGGCAGGAGAATCACCTGAACCTGGGAGACAAAGGTTGCAGTGAGCTGAGATTGTGCCACTGCATTCCCCAGCCTGGGTGACAGAGAAAGACTCCATCTCAAAATAAATAAAAACAAACAATCGGCTGGGCGTGGTGGCTCATGCCAGTAATTCCAGCACTTTGGGAGGCCAAGGTGGGCGGATCACCTGAGGTCAGGAGTTCAAAACCAGCCTGGCCAACATGGTGAAACCCCATCTCTACTAAAAATAAAAAAATTAGCTGGGCATGGTGGCAGGCACCTGTAATCTCAGCTACTTGGGAGGCTGAGGCAGGAGAATCACTTGAAGCCGGGAGGCAGTGGTTGCAGTTAGCAGGGATCATGACATTGCACTTCAGCCTGGGAGACAAGAGTGAAACTCCATCTCAAAAATAAATAAATAAATAAATAAAAGCAATTAGTGTTGTGAAAATGACCTATTTCTCCCAAATTGATCTACAGATTTAATGTTATTCCAATGTAAATTCCAACAAGGTTTTTCATAAACCTTGACAATTTTAGAATTTATAAAGAAAAGAAAAGGCATTCCTACTGTAAGCTCTAAGTATCATTTCCCAATAAAAGGAATCAGATCTAGGCTAGAAACATAGACGATAAACTTGGAATGCTGTGGCTATCTCTGTATATAAAAATAAAACTTCCTTGTATTGATTTCTGGCGATCAAAGGCCGTAACAAAGGCAGAATAATTACTTGTGTCACATCTTCATAATCAGTATCAATTTCTTAATTAGATATGTCTGATACCATATAAATGGCATTTGTTTCTAAAAAATGATTTTTTTTTCCAATATGATCTCTTCCTCATAGATTATAAGAAAATATTCCCCCTAGAAACATCTGAGGTTATTTAATAAGCCCAGGGTCGTTCTGCTAAGTGAAGTATATTTTCAATTCTAATTTCTCATCCTGGAAGTCTTGGTATTTTAGGTCAAATTCTGATTTTTAGCCTTTCTTCAACACATATTTTTATAAGGTAAAACTCTTTAAAGAAGGTGTATTTATTTATTTGAGATGGAGTCTCACTCTGTCACCCAGGCTAGAGTACAGCGGTATGATCTTGGCTCAATGCAACCTCCACCTCCCAGGTTCAAGGGATTCTCCTGCCTCAGCCTCCTGAGTAGTTGTGATTATAGGCACATGCCACCATGCCTGGCTAATTTTTGTATTTTTAGTAGAGACAGGGTTTTGCCATGTTGTCCAGGCTGGTCTCAAACTCCTGACCTCAGGTGATCCACTCGCCTCGGCCTCCTAAAGTGCAGGGATTACCGGTGTGAGCCACTGTGACCTGCCGTTTATGATTATTTTAAAAGTTCTGTCAATTTTATACGTTGTAAAACTGTAGGCCTTATTTTCATTCCATTCTGGGACAGAATATAAATTTACCTTTATAAATAAGAGCAGCATTATCCAAAATTTTAAAGTTGAAATATCCCAGAACACAAAAATATGGAAAAATTATCTTTATAGAGTTTGAACTGTTTGTACAACCCTTTCCTTGCTGTGTAGAAATTCATTGCAGTATGTTATAAACTTTAAGTAATTGCAATTTGTTTAAAAAAAAAAGCCTCAAACTCTCCAAGTATTGCTCTGAGACAGATCAGAATTCAATTTGAAGTTTTAGTCATGAAACAGCAATGGAATAAAATAAAGGACCCATTACTAGACCTATGCTATGCTATACATATATAACCATGCATATAACAGAGGTGACATTTTAAATGTACGGGGAAAAGGAAGGAACTATAAAATAAATGTGACAACAAGAAAAAGTTACCTAAATGGAAGACAGAATGTTTCCCTATCTCGTAGCACACACCCACAGGTGCCAGATATATTAAGCTCTTAAATGTCAAAAAGCCCTTAACATTTTAAACACTTAGTAAAGACAAAAAGGGGGAAGATATTATCTACACACATAACTGATAAAGAATGAGAATTCCTGTAAATCAATGGAGTACAAATAACCTAGTGGAGAAAAGTACAGAAGACAAGAACAAGATAAAGGCAATAAACATACAAAATGCTCAACATCATTAATGACAGCAAAGAATATTATCAAGACCATAATGAAACATCAAATATATATTTGATTGGCAACACTTAAAATGTATAAATGATGCAACTTCTTAGAAAAACAGTTTGATATTACTTCCTTGAGGAGCTGCCCCGCCACAGGTGTCCCAGAAA
The DNA here is from genome assembly GCF_001604975.1 of Cebus imitator. NCBI lineage: Eukaryota > Metazoa > Chordata > Mammalia > Primates > Cebidae > Cebus > Cebus imitator. The sequence goes on along the minus strand of NW_016107365.1, from coordinate 2,523,923 downwards.
TTTCTTTCCTAGATTTTATATCTCTATTTAAGAGAACTCTTACGGGATGGACAGAGGAGACAAGTATACAAGTGTTTTCAGCAGCACTACTGAAAACCTAGAGGCCATCCATAGGCCTCGGGGAAAAGTACATAAATAAGCCGTCTAATCGTCATGCAATGGAATATTACACAGGAGTCAAAATGAGCTACAGTACAGATGAATTCAGTACAGATGAATCCTAACATCATTAAAGTTACCTACAACTACATTCAGTACTGTGCAGCTCTTACAATGCTAAAAACAGAGGTATTGCATACCCTTTGCAGATGCATGTAATAAAATTATCTAACAAGAAATGTAAGGGAAGTATGAAGTTGGGATTTAGATGTAGACTGTCGTCAAGGTCTTCATTTTGTTTCAAGTGGTGGATCTGAGTGCTTATGTTATTAAAAATAACTAATATGTAACTAAAGGCTAAATACAAGTAGGCCATCATGAGAATGTCATCAACTAAGAATGATCATTCAATTCTGTGTGCCTCAAGTCTGATAAAATGGTTCTTATTTTTAAATTGTTTAGTCATTGCCTATAGAACTAGGCAATGGAGTATGGTTTCCTATATCCTAATTCTATATTCTTGAAGTCCAACAGTTATGTTGAGAGGGAAGAACACTTAAGAGTACATAGTAAATGCCAGTTAAACTACATTAATAAGGTATTAAATAATAATGTAGAATAAGACAACATAGAGATGGATATGTTTAGTATATATTTATAGTAGATATTTACCCAAATATACATTAAAAAGAAAAATGCCAAGAGTATGTGCAACAGACTCTCAGGTGGGTATTAATCAGCATTCACTGAATGGAATTTTTTTTTGCAGACAGGGTCTTATTCTATCACTCAGGCTAGAGCACAGTGGCTCACTGCAGCCTTGAATTCCTGGGTTCAAGTGATTCTCCCACTTGAGCCTTCAAGTCCTAGCTTGAGCTAGGACTACAGGCACACCCATCACTGCTCTCGGTTAATTTTTTTAACTTATTTTTTATAGAGACATGGTCTTGCTACATTGCCCAGGCTGGTCTCTAACTCCTGGCCTCAAGCAATCCTCCTGCCTTCGCATTCCAAAGGGCTGTGATTTTAGGCGAAATACGTCTGAATCGCTCAATTTTACCTAATGTTTTAATCAAATTACCATCTACAAAATAAAAATCGTGAAAAAATGTTTATTAATATTTAATTACCAGCAATTGGTAATTCTGTATCAATTACCAGAAATATGGTTTTTGGATTTTTGCTTCTCTTTTTTTTTTTGAGACAAGGTCTTGCTGTCACCCAGGCTGGAGTGCAGTGGCACCATCTTGGCTCACTGCAACCTCCTCCTCTCAGGCTTAAGCAATCTTCCCACCCCAGCCCTCCAAGTAGCTGGGACCACAGGTTCGTTCTACCATGTCCAGCTAATTTTTATATTTTTTTGTACAGATGGAGTTTCACCATGCTGCCCCGGCTTAGATCAAGCAATCCGCCCACCTGGGCCTCCCAAAGTGTTGGGTTTACAGGCATGAGCCACCAGACCCAGCTGTTTTTTCAGCTACTGAGAATCGGTCACAAAAAGTGAAGTATGTATATTACCATATTTTCATTATCTTAGTTAAAATGTTAAAAAAGGAGACTTCCTGGAAACATGAACTCCTATCTAGTTAACTATGCCAGGAATAAAAACTTTATTATAATAATGGAAATCCAAATACCTGCATGTTCTCACTTATAAGTGGGAGCTAAACATTGGACACACATTGACGCAAAGAAGGTAATAGACACTGGGGAAGACAAGAAGAGGCAGGGAGAGGGCCAAAGTACCTAATGGGCACTATGCTTACTGCCTCGGTGATGGATTCATTTGTTCTCTAAACCCCGAGCATCACACAATACCCCTTTGTAACAAACCTGCGCATGTATACTGATTCTAAAATCAAAGCTGAAAAAAAAAAAATCACAACTAATCCTGGCCTTAAATAAAAGTTAGAAGATGCCTGTTAACTATCATGAATATAATTAACCACTCTAAAAGGCAGAAAACTTTTATCATGTTTAACGAAAATTTCCTCATGAAGAGTCAACATTTCACAGATTTTGTTATTAGTCAATTTCAATTACATAAGTTCACCTCTGTGGAATATCCAGTATCTTTTGCTAATCTCAAAAATATCACATAATGAAAAATAAGGTAATGGTCAGGTTTATATCAGAGTTAATGAATTAATGCTGGCAATATAAGTACCTTATTTTTGGACTACTGTGCTTGAAGAACTGTAAAAATTTGGGAATCATGATGTTGAGAGGACGATCTAAAACATCACTATCTAAAATCTCAGCTGAATCTTCACAAATCTTCTGAAGGGCGCCAAATGCTCCCTGTAACAAACACATTTAAATTATTAGAATTTGTTAAAAACAAAGCCATTTAAAAAGAAACTGAAGAATGCTGACTAATTTGTATGGATTAATGTTCTCAGCCCACATAAAATTCCTTCTAAAATCCATAAATTTAATCATTCAAATTTTTTGTGTGTAAGACGGAGTCTTGCTCTGTCGCCCAGGGTGGATGGCAGTGGTGCAATCTTGGGTCACTGCAACCTCAGCCTCCTGGGTTCAAGTGATTCTCCTGCCTCAGTCTCCCAAGTAGCTGGGATTACAATTGCGTGCCATGGTGCCCAGTTAGTTTTTGTTATTTTTAGTAGAGATGGGGTTTAACCATGTCGGCCAGGCTGGTCTCAAATTCCAGACCTCAGCTGATCTGCCTGCCTCGGCCTCCCAACATGCTGGGATTACAGGCATGAGCCACCATGCCCACCCTGACATTCAGTTTTAAAACAAATCATTATACCACCAAGTATGTAAAATCTCCGTTAAAATACAAGGGTACATTTTAGTTTTAGCATTAAATGACTTAGAAGTGTAGAATATTTTGGTTGGCAGGGATTAAATACCAGTTTGTTGAAATTAAATATAAAACTCTACATTTATACAGAAGAGTATTTAAACACTGTAATTCTTTTCTTTTTGAAGCACAGAGAGGTCATTAATACCATTAAAAAGTTACTTAGGCTGGGCACGGTGGCTCAAGCCTGTAATTCCAGCACTTTGGGAAGCTGAGGTGGGTGGACCACCAGAGGTCGAGAGTTAGAGACCAGCCAGGCTGGCCGGGTGCGGTGGCTCAAGCCTGTAATCCCAGCACTTTGGGAGGCCAAGGTGGGTGGATCACGAGGTCAGGAGATCGAGACCATCCTGGTCAACATGGTGAAACCCCGTCTCTACTAAAAATACAAAAAATCAGCTGGGCATGGTGGTGCATGCCTGTAATCCCAGCTACTCAGGAGGCT
>NW_016107365.1:2515524-2520260 GCF_001604975.1 Cebus imitator | reverse complement strand
AAAAAAAAAAAAAAAAAAAAAAAAGTTATTCATTGGGTGACAAAATCTGTTGCAAGGGCAGGCAACACAAATTGACAACCATTTCCCAAAACCATTTTAATACTAAAGGAAATAATCCAGAGCCTTTGTACATAACATATAACCTACTAGTTTCCTCAAACACCTACTTTACTGTTTAAATTATATAATTCCATCAGCAACAATTTGGTGCTTATTCTCCATAGCACAGTTTTAAAGTGTTCAACAGAAGGTAAAATCCTTTAAGGAAATTACCCAACATCCTTTTAGACTTTATGTCTTAAAAATATTAAATCTGAAAATATTTTTAAGTCTAAAATTTAATCAATATATTAAATTTCAGTCTTCGATTTAATATGCATTAAACATCAGGAACTTTAATTGTCATGCGAAACTAGTCATATTTAAGTTTTTTTTGAAAAAAGAAAAAAAAGCTTTACTTCTGAAAGCCTATTACATCAAATTAAATGTAAACTTGTTACCCATGTGGCAACTAAAAATTTCAAATTAGAACAAACATTTAGCAATCACTCCATACAAACATCTGGAAAACCACTATCTTTAGTTCAGATGGATGGGAGCACTGTTTATTTACAGTATGAATTCTATGTAGTATACAGTAGCTCAACAATTTCACAATTACCACAGCTTAAATTTTTTTATGCTTGGTAAGTGCTTAAAATTTTGATCTTCTTTTATGTTATTACCATCACATCAAAGCACTATTTAGATGCAATCAACTGTTCCATGATGACTTATTATTTAGCTTTTCTATAATCTTATCAGTGTATTTCCAAAGCATTTTCTTTTTCTTTTTTTTTTTTTTTGAGATGGATTCTTGCTCTGTCGCCCAGGCTGGGATGCAGTGGCCCAATCTTGGCCAACTGCAGCCTCTGCCTCCTGGGTTAAAGTCATTCTCCTGCCTCAGCCTCTGAGTAGCTGAGATTATAGGCACATGACACCACACCTAGCTAATTTTTGTATTTTAGTAGAGATGGGAATTCACTATGTTGGTCAGGTTTGTCTCAAACTCCTGGCCTCAAATGATCTGCCCGCCTCAATCTCCCAAAGTGCTGGGATTAGAGGTGTGAGCCACCACACCTGGCCCCAAAGCATTTTTATGTATATGAGAACTAAGCATTTTTCTTTTCCTTTTAGGGAGGGACAAAAGTGGCTTTAAGTGCTATTTAGCTAACTCTCCCTATTTCCCTTTCTCCAAGATAGGTCAGGCAACAAACTGCCACCTCCTAACACCACCTTATGTATGGCTACGTATATCTTTTTCTGGAGTTGGGTCTGATGCCCAGGCTGGAGTGCAATGGTGCAATCTTGCCTCACTGCAGCCTCTACCTCTCAGGTTCATGCCATTCTCCCACCTCAGCCTCCCGAGTAGTTGGAACCATAGGCACACACCACCACACCTGGCTAATTTTTTGTAACAGTGTTTCATCATGTTGCCCAGGCTGGTGTTGAACTCATGCAATCCATCCACGTAGGCCTCAGGATTACAGGTGTGAGTCACCATGCCCAGTTGGTTTTTTCCCTTCTAGGTTAGGTTATTCCTCTGGTTTGTTGTTGTTGTTGATAGGCTATTCCTGTGCCTGCCCTGCCTTTAACCTCTGCTCTTTGAGAGGCAGAGGAGTCACTGCTTTATGGAGTCAAAACACCATATATGGTTTCCACATAAAATACCAAACTGGAAGGCTGCTGCCACAAGAGATACTTACAGTATCCATGAACCATGAGAAATCATTCTCTTTCTCCAAATGAAAAGAATTAGTGATCTAATAAGTGGCAAAACCCCCTCACAAGTCAGAGTTAACATAAGATTAAAACTAAGACAATGGCCCAGTGCAGTGGTTCACACCTGTAATCCTAACACTTTGGGAGGATGAGGCAGGTGCATCATTTGAGGCCAGAGGTTCGTGACCAGCCTGGCCAATATGACAAAACCCTGTCTCTACCAAAAATACAAAAAATTAGCCAGGCATGGTGGCTCAGCTACTTGGGAGGCTGAGGTGAGAGAATCGCTTGATTCTGGAAGGCAGAGGTTGCAGTGAGCCAAGACTGCACCACTGCACTCCAGCCTGGGCAACAGAGGGAGACCTTGTAACAAACAAAAAACAAAGACAAATTTAGTGAAGTGCAGTGGCTCATTCCTGTAATCACAGCACTTTGGGAGCTGAGGCTGGAGGACTGCTTGAGCTCAGGAGTTTAGGGTCAGCCTGAATAACAGTGAGACCCCACCTCTGCCAAATAAAAAAAGAAAAAATTAGTCTGGCATGGTAGCACCTGCCCGTAGTCCCTGCTACTTGGGAGGCTGATGTAGGAGGACCACTTGAGCCCAGGAGGTTGAGGCTACAGTGAGCTATGATGGTGCCATTGCACTCCAGCCTGGGTGACAAGAGTGAGACTCTGTCTCAAAAAACAGAACAACAACAAAAACAAAAGTTCAGCATCCCTTAGGTATCTCACATATTAAGAGGCATAAAAACAATTTAGAACAGCTAAAAGAATACTCATGGTCCAGGAATCTGGTAAAGTTCAGTCTGTCTTTAACTGATAAAGCATGACAAAAATTGTTTATTACATATATATACATATAAGAATAATTTTAGAACAGAAAAATAAGATACTTCCTTGTGTGAAATACAGTAAAGAGGTTTATAATGTAACAGTTTTTATAGAAAAATAAATGATTTACAAATGTAAAATAACACAAAGGCAACTATAAGTTTTTGACAAGCTGTATGTTCGAGGTATTATTTTTCCCAAAATCTGCTAAGATACAACGTGACAAGAAAAACAGAAAAAACTCAATCACATATGAAGCAAATATCCTTACCTCACAGGTGTTGTAATCTTCAGAATCCAACAGGCTACAGAGTTTTGGTAAGAGGTCAGGCCAATTCTGCAATTCTCCCTTGGAGGCTATAGTTGTGATCAAAATACCTTGAACAAAAAAACACTTCTTTAGGAAATCCCACAGCATTGTTAGGTATTGCCATGTGAGCAACTGTGTACACACACACTTTTGAATGTCTCAAGCCTAAAGTTTCCAAACTATGCAAATAATAACATTTGGCTAGGCGTGGTAGCTCACACCTGTAATCCCAGCATTCTGGGAGGCCAAGGTGGGCAGATCTCTTGAGCCCAGGAATTCCAGACCAGCCTGGGCAACATGGTGAAACCCCGTCTGTACTAAAAATACAAGAAAATCAGCTGGGTGTGATGGTGTGTGTGTGTGATCCCAGCTATTCAGGAGGCTGAGGTGAGAGGATCACTTGAGCCAAGGAGGTCGAGGCTACAGTGAGCCATGATTGTCAAAACACACTCCGGCCAGGGCAGAGTGAGACCCTGTCTCAATAACAACACTCACCAACAACACCCATATCACCTTTGCATATCTTCTGGGGGCGGGGAGAGAACACACATAAACCAGATCTGTTTCTGATACTGTTTTTCAACATTTCACCCTCTAAGGTTTTTTATTTTGAGTTAAATTGACCAAGACTGCAATGTCCTTTTTTGCCATAGTATCAAGAATAGCTCCACCAATTAAAATTAATTCTAATTGATCCATACAAAAGAGCAGAAAGAAAATATGCCAAAATGTTAGTAGCACTTAAACACTGTGTGATGAACTCATGAGTCTGTAAGGTTCAAATACAAGATACATTAAGAAGCCAAAAATAGTTCCGACTTAATCTGGAATCAGAGCCAAGGATCATGGTAGGAAAAACTAAAGTAGATGAGCATCATTTGAGAATAATCCTACACGTCTCACTGTTTACAACACTCTCCCTCATGTAAGCAGGCTACACACTCTTACAACAGTTCCCACTTACTCGATTAAGAATGAATCGCCAGAAAGGTGATCTTAGAGGCTGGGTGGCCCATGCTCACTGATCATGTTGTGACTGAACAGATTATCTCAACTGTGTTGTGCAGCTGAGTTGTGATAGTCAATGGATTATGCAAATACACAAAAATGTATGAAAAGTTTTGTGTTAACGTTTTTCTGTCTTAATAAATACATTAGTGATATAAAATGCTTAGTGATTAGGGATCTTTTAGTGCCAGAAGAGTATAAACTCTGACAATAGGCAAGTTATATGCACTCTAAGCTATAAATATGAGTATGCAAAAATGAAAGAAGAAAACTCTTCATAGGGTTATTCTGAAAATTCAATTAGATATATACAAAATGTCTGGCATCTAGTAAACACTCAATGACTATTACTGAACAGTAAATATCACTGTGTGTATAAATTTTCTACCTTTAGAGAGGGTTGTTCCCAATGATAAATAACTTAAAAAAAAAAAATCTAGAAAGTAAAGCTCCTGGCAAACTTATTCCCCACACACATGAATTAATGTACTGATAGCATTTTCAAGATATAGCCCTTACAATAAAATAGTCTTCCAGTAAGATCCAAAAGCAGCAAGACCTGATCCTTCCTGCAAATTAGCCTTTCCTAAAGTTACAAGAACTAAGGGAGGCCGGGCGCGGTGGCTCAAGTCTGTAATCCCAGCACTTTGGGAGGCCGAGGCGGGTGGATCACGAGGTCAAGAGATCGAGACCATCCCGGTCAACATGGTGAAACCCCGTCTCTACTACAAATACAAAAATTCAGCTGGGCATGGTGGCGTGTGCCTGTAATCCCAGCTACTCAGGAGGCTGAGGCAGGAGAATTGCCTGAATCCAGGAGGCGGAG
>NW_016107365.1:2512929-2515468 GCF_001604975.1 Cebus imitator | reverse complement strand
AAGAGCGAAACTCCGACTAAAAAAAAAAAAAAAAAGAACTAAGGGAATGAGAAAGATCTGGATCTGCCTAAAAGAAACCAAACATAACTTAAGAAAGACTGTGAACAGCAATAAATAACAAAAATTAAACCCAATCTACAAACTTGATACTAACAAACTGCCGACATTCATTACTTCTGCTAGCAGAACACTAAAGAATGTTGATAGAATAACAAACTTATCTGGACCCATAATCTCATCCATATATAAGAAGCATCTGATACCTGGCATAGCTGCAAAAAGTGAGAAGTGACATATATTTCCCAGTATTTAAACAATATGGGAATGAAATCAGTATGCCTGACAACACCTAGTAAAATCTTAAGTGTTTAAACACTTTGACCCAATAATGCCACTTACACAAATTAACTCCATAGAAATTTTCCCTCAGGTGTACAAATGTACACAAGAAGATATTCCTTGAAATAATAAAATTACAAACTGCATACTCTCTAAATAAGAGGAACATCTTTACCTTCATCTAATGAATTACCACACAGTCATTAAGATGTGGTCCCTTCGAAATAGACTTCCTTGATAAGATTCCCAATACGTATTGTTAAGGTTAATAAAAATTTTAAAAGCCAAAGCTGCAAGTCTATTTTTATAATCAATAATCTTTAAATTAAAATATTTAAGTATTGTAAATATTAATAGGTGCTAAGAAATATAAAAATACCACATGATCCTTGCCCTTAAGGAGCTCAGTCAGGCCCTCCCTGACCCCAACATGTGGCATGGTCTGGGGACATTTTTGGTTGTTACAACAGGGTATGTGGCTGCTACTGATATCCACTGGGTAGAGGTCAGGAGTGCTGAGATTAATATCCTACAGTGCACAGACAAAATAGCCCAACAACAAAGGATTATCCAGTCCAAAATGTCAAGTGCTGAGGTTGGAAAACTCTGGTCTAGAGGAACAGAGTCCTATATGCAACTGATAATGTTGAGTCAGGGTACTTGTACTGCTATACATATATCAAGAATTTTCTGTGAAGGTTAGTAAGTGATGAAGAGTCTGTTGCCAATTCCGAGAGATTTCAGAAACCCACGAAAATTATTTCACTCACAAAATATTTTCCTAGAAGTGTTTTAAATATTTTTCTCATGTAAACTAAGACTAAGAAATTTCGGTGATAAAAAAAAAAAAAAAACTTCCCAGATTTGCTGGAAAACACCAATGTGTTTAAATAAGCTCATCAATTTTCCTGAAGCAAAACAAAATTATAAAATTAAAACATTAGAGTCTTAATGCTGGTACCCCCAAAATAATTTTACGCGTCTTTGGGAAGAATCTGTCAATCATACTTTTCACTACCTTCACTGATACATATCAAAAAGCAGGGTAGGAGGGGGGTGTGAAGGGAGAAGAGACAAAAATGAACTCTCATTTTTAACTAACTTATTTCAAGCTGAGAGCTGTTTTATCTAGTTAATATTACAGACTTTTTAAAACAGAAAATTTCACATATATATAAAAATAGAGAAGTACAATGAATTAAATGTATCCATTAACTACCTTCAACAATCATTAGTACATGGTCAATTTTGTTTCATCTACAATTCTACCCACAACCACCTTCACATTCCTAATTGCTTTAGCATATCTCAGACATCATGTTATTTGAAAATATACTGCAGCTATGTTTGAAGCGCCTTTATTTGTAGTAAAGCAGAGTAAAGCAACTAAAAAAAAAGCTGTTTCTATACTGAAAACTTCAGTGATCCCTCACAATTAGAATGCTTAAATATCTACTCAACATAAACAAACTAAAATGAAAGACCTTTTGTATTCTACTAATACGCAACAAGAAATAAAAATTATGCCCACCTAAGTCAACTTCACCAATCTCTGTTTTAAAATATGTCAGAAGATACCTAACTGCTTTAATAATTCCCAAGGTAAAGTCAGCTCCTAAACATGTTCAAAAACCTTATGGAAGGTGAAAGTACTCACTGGGAGATAAAACCAATTATTCTCTCCCCAATACTATTATGTTACTTCTAATCTTTCTGATTTAAAGACACAAACTATTGTAGTTTGGACCAATGGCACTTAAAAATAGGTTTATAATGAAATATAGTTTAGGAAGAAACAATCTCATATCTAGTTTCTACATCCTCTGCTTTCCTTTCAACTGAGTTGCCAATTCTCAGAGGGAACCCACCTTTCTTCCAAATCCCATTCCACTTATGTATGGGGATCTCTCTCCTGGATCTGAAATGGAAAAGGCTGGTACACACCCACCATTCTTTTTACCAGTGTCAAGAGTGGTAAAAACTTAAGGTACAAGGGCACATCAGAGTAATCTAGGGAGTCCCTTTTCTCAAACCAGAAATGTCCTCTACCCATTACATTTAAAATCGGTATCAATGATGGTACTGTTTAATGCAAGAATGTCTGGAGAGAAATCATACAGCCAATGCTTTATAAGTAAGAGATGAATATTTTACAAACTGACAAGACAAAATAGGAAATCTTTTTTTTTTTTTTTTTTTT
>NW_016107365.1:2501107-2512866 GCF_001604975.1 Cebus imitator | reverse complement strand
TTTTTTTGAGATGGATTTTTGCTTGTCGCCCAGGCTGGAGTACAATGGCACAATCTTGGCTCACTGCAACCTCTACCTCCCAGGTTCAAGTGATTCTCCTGCCTCAGTCTCCCAAGCAACTGGGATTACAGGTGTGAGCCACCACGGCCAGCTAATTTTTTTTGTATTTTTAGTAGAAACGGGGATGTACCACGTCAGTCAGGCTGGTCTAGAATTCCTGACTTCAGGTGATCAATCTGCCTCTGCCTCCTGAAGTGCTGGCATTACAAGCGTGAGCCACCAGACCCTGCCAGGAACTCTTAATAAAAGCATTTGACTTTTTAAACTGACTTTCATTTAACCAACCTGGGTAGATTAACAGGCGCTTTCCAGGTCCTTGTAAAATTTAGCTGCTTAAGCCCATGGTATACTAAAGGCTGCCCATTAGTAGGCTACTCTAGAGCGTGGTTATTACTGCTTCCATTGGTTGGTCAATGTGTTAACCAATAGCCAGTTGGGTGTGTTTCCAAATAGATTTATACATTACTATAATTGAGCATGTTAATTCAGTGTTACATAAACTAAGAGAAAGTTGTATTGCCCCTGAAAATAAGCTGAACACTCTGAAAAGACTAAAAAGTTGCTGCTGTATTACTAAGGCAACTATTTAAAAACAAGGGAGAAAACAGTAAAAAATCTAGACTCCTATACACTTAGGTTTTTCATAAACAATCAAAAAGTGTTTCTTTACATGTGAAAGTGAAACAAGAAATTACATCCCATGTGTTAAACTAGGCAGAAAATAAGAACTCCAGGCTGGGGTGCCATGGCTCAGGCCTGTAATCGCAGCACTTTGGGAGGCTGAGGTGGACTGGGAGGCTGAGGTGGACGGATCACCTGAGGTCAGGAGTTTTAGACCAGCCTGGTCAACGTGGTGAAACCCCATCTCTACTAAAAAATGCAAAAATTAGCCGGGCATGGTGGTAGGTGCCTGTAATCCCAGCTACTCAGAAGGCCATGGCAGGAGAATTGCTTTAACCTGGGAGGTGAAGGTTGCAGCGAGTCGAGAATGTACTCCAGCCTGGGCAACAGTCTGTCTCAAAAAACAAAAACAAACAAAAAAAAACACCTCTTATCTGCATGCTCAGGAAAAAGTAGTGTCTGCAAATTAATATCACTTATTGATGCCCCATTTTAACCAACTCTGATTTGGATAAGTTTGATTAGGCTCTCCTCTTATCCAGGGGTTACCAGTTTTACTGGATGAGAGCTTTTACCATGATCACATCATTTAAAGCATTTAAAGGCAATGAAAGGATTCCCCCCATCACAAATTTACATGAAACAGATAAAAATTCCTAACAAAATAATCTGTCATCTCTAAAAATGACCCAGTTACAAAGTAAGCAAAACTGTTGTAATATAACTTACCAACAGTGGCTCTTATCAAAGGAGAGGAGTCACCAATATTATTTAAACATTCACTTTTAATAAAGTCTGTTACACCATTTGGGAAGTTCTGAAAGTGTGCTTTCACATTATTCTTCAAGATGAGACCACTCAATGACCTTGTGGGTTCATCTGTAATAAAATAACAATAGTATTGAGTTTTAAAGTAGTTTTCATTTCAAAATGTGCCAATAACAGTAATTAAAAAAAATTTATATTCAAAAGTTGATTGACATTCAAACTTGCTCTAACCAGGTAAAATAATTATAACTGATTAACAAAAGATTAGCTCTATGATTTATAGTTGAGGGTTTTTCAACCTTGGCACTACTGACACTGTGACAACAGTTTGACATACTGACACTTCTTTGTTGCGGGGTGCTGTCCTGTACATTTTAAGATGTTAAGTAGAATCATTAGCCATAGATGCCAGCAGCATCCCTCCAAGTTGTGGCAGCCAAAAATGTTTCCAGATAATGTCAAATGTCTTCTTGGGGGGGGGGGGCAGGTAAAACTGCCTTTGGTTGAGAACCACTGATTTAGTTTGAGTTAATTTAGTTTATATACATGACCACTGCCTGATATAAACATCATTATAGGGCTGGAAGTATTAGTCACTAAAAATATCCTATTTTTGAGGCCAGGCGTGGTGGCTCACGCCTGTAATCAAGCACTTTGGAGGCCAAGGCGGGCGGATCACCTGAAGTAGGGAGTTCAAGACCAGCCTGACCGACATGGTAAAACCCCGTCTTAAAAAAAAAAAAAAAAATTTTTTTTTTTTTTTTTTAAGGGCTGGGCATGGTGGCTCATGCCTGTAATCTTAGCACTTTGGGAGGCCACGAATTTGAGACCAGACTGGCCAACATGGTGAAACCCCATCTCTACTAAAAAGCCCCAAATTAGCGAGGCATGGTGGTATGTGCCTGTAATCCCAGCTACTTGGGAGGCAGAGGCAGAACTGATTGAACCCAGAAGGCAGAGGCTGCAAAGTGGAGAAGCCAAGATTATGCCACTGCACTCTAGCCTAGGCGACAGATTGAGACTGTCTCAAAAACAAAAAAATGAAAAAAAAAAATCATTTTCTTCCTCCAGTGTCAAAAAAATATTCTACTGAAAAATTAAGTGGACAAAGAATATATTAGATCATCTTCAGATAACAAATATAATTAATTTATATCATGTTTTTCCTTTGCCCCCTGAACTTAAAAGCAAAAAAAAAAAAAAACCCTCCAAAAACATTTTAAAAGAGTTTACTTAAAGTAAGTTTAATCTATACATATTATTTACAAACTTTCAAAAAGGAACTTAATACTAGCAGAGCATAACCGATGGGTTTACCAATTTGCATCAACACCAACAATATTAGCAATAGTTAACATCTTCAAAATGCTTATGATGTATTACACACTGCTAAGTGTTTTCCAAGTGGCACTGCATTTAATCCTTTCAACTTCATGAGGCAAGGATCATTCACCCCATTGCACAAGTGAAGAAACTAAGGACTTTGATTCATTCTTCAGTATTTTTTTCCTCTCAAACGGCTACAAGATGAAGAGCTGATGTGTTAAACAGATTATGTTATTGAAACACCATTGTTTTACCTGTCTTATTAAAAAACAATACACCCCAAGTTTGTTTTAGTTACTATGATATTCCCAAACTCTGGCACTGAAATCCTCAAGAGTGAAACACACGTAGAGGGAAAAAGAGCAGTTTCTCTGCACACAAACTCCATTCAGGTCATCACACTTAAAAACTACTTTCCATTTTCAATTACAACCCATTCCAAAGAGTAATTTAAAACAAAACATACTTTTAAATTGTCTTAAAAGTTAAAAACAGCCGTGAAATAAATGAAGTCAGATACTTCTTCAAGCAATAAACTTGTCTTAAATTATCTGTTAATAATTCAGCCACGTAATTATTTTATATGGCATGACTTTGTTTATAAGAAATACAATATAGTTTTTACCATAAAGGTTATAAGATTAAGAGTTTTAATAAACCACAACATGAGGTGAAACAATTCAAAACTAAAAGTATATACTTTCTTAAAGTCCATTTTAAAAATTCAACAACTAACCATTTCCTTTTTTAAAAAAATTAAGACAACTTCAGTAGAACCTCAATTTGTTCACTTGTAAAATGAGAGAATTAGACCAGCTGATCTGAGGTCTCTTACAAATCTAAAGTTTTACTCAGTGAAGATTATCAAATAAGCATTTTCATTTAAGATGTTACTTGTATTGCTGCTTTAATATGAATGGCCATGATACAAATATTTTTTTTTAATGGAAAACTACATGCAGCAAACCTGTGTCCCAATCTTCCCAAGGGAAAAAAAAAAAAATGCATAAACACAAGAAGAAATAACAAGTGTTATACCAATGTAAAACTACTGCATCCTCAGAGAAACTGCATAATGAACAGAAAAAATACATTTTAGGGCCAAGATAATCTGAATAAAATCCTTTCCAACATTTTACGGTTTTGTAATTAATGTCCTTGTGGAGGCAATGGCTTCCAAACTCTCTTGCCATTACTGAACAAATTGTGTGTTTGTGTGTTTTTTTTTTTAAGTACTTCTGAAGTATCCTTTTTTTTTTCAAAGAACACTTCTCAAAGAGGGAGTCTAATTGTTTTCTTCTCTCTTTAGTACAAAGGTTATAAAATATCCTTTTTTTTTTTTTGGAGACAGGACCACCCAGGATGGAGCTGCAGTGGCATGATCACAGCTTACCGCAGCTCTGACCTCCTGGGCTCAGGTGATCCTCCTACCTCAGCCTCCTGAGTAGCAGGGACCACAGGTGTGTGCCACCATGCCAACTAATTTTTTTTTTTAGTTTCACCATTCACTATGTTGCTGATCTTGAACTTCTTGCCTGAAGCAATCTTCCTGCCTCGGCCTCTTGAAGGGCTGGAATTACAGTTGTGAGCCACCCTGCCTGGCCTGAAGTATCCTTATATCCCAAGAAAGCTTTGCTCAAGAGTATAATATTATAACAATCGTAATAATTGAAATGTAGGATGAGAACATGAAAGTAGACAGCTTCGTGAAAATAAATTTAAAAATTTCAAATAAAACAATTACAGATTAGAAAAATTCACTTATAAATACCTTCTTTAAAAGAAACAGATTAATCACAAACTGTCAGAAAAATTTCTACATTAAAAAGTATCACAAATATATTTGTCAAACTAAGAATATTAATTGCTTAAGAATTCCTAGTTTCTTAAAATCTAGAGTTCTCAATTTTCTATTGTGTCCTTCACTCACAAATTAAAATCCCCCAAATTAACTACAAAATAAACTGAAAATAATTCAAAAGAAATCACTCTGTGTATGAATTATAAAAATCTGAATACAAAATCAGTGAGATTTTACTATACATTAACACCATTAACCTGTCAGAAATTAGAGCTGAAACTTTACAGATAGTCTAGTTGTCTAAAACATGTTATTCCCCAATTCCAAGTGCAGTGATTTTATTAATTGCACCATAGCTTCTAAAACACTAATCACTGTCAGTTGCTCCATAAATATTTAATTGACTTCTATGTGTCTACAATCTTTCAGGATGGGAATACTCAAATAAGGCTATGAAAAACACCTCTCACTACAACATAAACTTCTTGAGGGCAGTCTGTTTTGTTCACTTTTCTCTCCTGAGCCTGCAAATTGCATGGCAAAGAGACGGTACTCCATAAATATTTATGAAATAATGTCTAGTGGGATACAAGACATATTATTAGAAATAATCAAATGACCATGTCATTTAAAAATCAGACTATTCAGGCTTTAAACTACTATAGAAATCATTTAAATTTAAAATTAAGAGTCATGAAAAGTTTCATGTATACTGTTAGAATTTTTAAAAGTTACAAAAGACTACTTTTGAATAAAATGATCCCACTTTTTGCTAAATTTAAGAACATTATGTGACCATATAAGAGCACAGAAGGATATATAATTCAAGAGATCAACAATAATTATCTCCGGAAGACGGGATAGGTAATTTTTCACTTTGATTAGATGACCTTTCAATTTTTTCTACAATAAACATACATATATTCAGTTATTAAATCTAACATTCAATCTTTGTATTACACAACCTTTGTTATATCCATCTGTAAGCATGGAAGCAAAACATTAAAGTAAACCTTGCAACAAGTTTTTCTTTTGCAAAGAATTAAGTACCTTATTATACAAACACCCAATTAAAAATGAATGCTGGCTGGGCACAGTGGCTCACGCCTGTAATCACAGCACTTTGGGAGGCTGAGGCAGGCGGATCACCTAAGGCCAGGAGTTCGAGACTAGCCTGGCCAACAAGGAGAAACCCTGTCTTTACTAGAAAAATAAAAAATAAAAAAATAAATAATTAACTGGACATGGTGAACGCCTGTAACCCCAGCTACTTGGGAGGCTCAGACATGAGAATCACCTGAAACCAGGAGGCAGATGTTGTGGTAAGCCAAGATCGAGCCTGGGTGACAGAATGATACTGTCTGTATATACATAAAAAAAGGAACGCTTATTATGCATGTAAATATTGAGCAGTAGTAACTAAGACTGTTCATCCCACATCTATAAAGCACATGGTTACGACAAAATGAAATCCTGTGAAATAAATAATTCTCAGTACATTTAAACAGGTCTTAAAGAAACTTTTGAATAGCTATCAATACAAATCCTACTTACCTTCAGATTTTAATTTTGTAAGAACAAAAATCAAGTAGTTGTTAAAGTCTGGATATTGATTAAGTTGTTCCAGTTTCTAGAACAAACAGTAGTTAAGGAAACTTCTCTGTGTAATCTCAAGAAGAATTAAGCATTCTTAGTCTAAAAATTAAGGGTCTCTGGTGATATTTTCAGTCCTGCTTTTTTTTTTTTTTAAACTAAGAATAAAGACATCTTAGTAAATCTATCAACATGCTACTTCAAAAACACACTAGTGCTTGCTAAACCTCTTAGCTGCTTTACGGCTGATATGTATCAATTATGCGCAATACAACAAAGTTCCAGCTTCAGCGTGCTCAATATAGCAAAAAATATTCAAAAAATTTCCTAGATTTCAACTTTAAACCGCTCTAAACAGAAAGGTATTTAAGCATAAAACGACAAAAATAAAGGCATTCCAAATGGAAACAAGTCTCTCAGAGTTGAAGATCATTTAGAGAAATTAACTTTATAGAATGAGTTAACTTAAAAGAAAAAAAAAGATACTTTTATCAGACTCATTTGTTCTTTAGCATCCAAAAAGATAAAGTGCCATTTATGCACAAGGCTATATATATATATCTTATTATAAAGTCAGCATTATGAGATTATTGCACTACAGCTGTAGAACTGTTTCCCCCCACCCCCTAAATTTAACATTTCCAGTGACACCAATTTGCAGGTATTTCATTGCTGCTGGGAGGCAGCTGTGACAAAATGCTCTGTTACATCTTTCTTCAAGTCCTGACTCCCAACCCCTAATAAGCTTCTCAATTGTATTTTACTACACACAAAGATTAAAATGCTTTTTACCCAACAAACCTAAATTTCTGATTGAACCCATGAATCAAACTGTAGGACTTTATTAGCTATTTATTACACACTTGAAAACCCTCAATGTTTAGGGGTCAGAATGTAAACGAACCAGCAAAATATTCTCTAGTAAAATTCCAAGGTGTAACTACTTTCTCCAACCAAGACAGTAATTCTTGTTGTAGTGAATGGCCAAGATTAACAGCATGCTGATATGCCAATGAATTTTTCAAAGCTATTTCCTGATAAGGTTTGCCTTCTTAAAACCTGAGCTACATCTCATTATGCTCATATACTGGTCTTTCAAAAAGTACTTAAAAGCCTGTACAAAACAATAATTCAATATATTCTCTTCTTAGGAGAGACAAAAGAATAAGGCACTCTGAAAACAGCAGTGCATAGTTTTAGCTAAAGTAGTTTTCCTCTCACAGTAATAGAAATTTGTTCTTACTCAGATGACATACTAAGTTCCATGCACACAGAATAAACTGTAAATTGACTACTGGCCCAAGCACAGTACTCAGCATTAATAAGGTGCCTAATAAACACAGACAAAAACAAGAAATTATGATTTATGTTGCCACGGAATAACTACAATGCGGATTGGGCTTAGCTAATTTAAGAAACTAGTAATTGTATCATATAATGCCCGCAATTAATCAAATATCAATTTCTATCATCCCTACAACTATGACAACACAAATTAAGAATGAGCCATAGCAGGGTTTACAAGATATGAATTGCAATACACTCCAAAACTGTTCTTTCCTCAGAACTAGAAGTATCCAAACAAAACGGCTTTAAGAAATCCAAGCAGATATAAATCATTATCCCCTCCACTAAGTATTATATTAACCAAGAAAATAAGTACACATTTCGTCATCTACTGAAGGTTTTAACTTACAGCAATGCAGTACTTCTTCGAATCCCTCGGGATAAGTAACTTCATCTTTACAGATATATAGATGTTTTGAATTTAAATAAACTTAAACATGAAGAGCTTACCGAACTCCACAATAAGTAATTTTGCTGCTTATTGACAATAGAAATCAAGAGGCTTTTCTGCAAAAAATAGTAGACTTAACTTCTTTACGCTTAAAAGATCCGGGGTTAAAAGGTTAGTCATGATATAATGAGTAAATGTTTCCTTTACTGGATCCAATAAGAGCTCTCCATTTGAGCACGGTTTAGGGCACAACAGCAAGCATACATAGTAGAGTTTTGGTTCTCTTCACCTTTTCGGTCTCTAAAATCCCAGCAACAGGATTACTACATCAGCACACTCGGTAAAGACCTAGATAGCTGTGCAGTCAGCCTTGAGCCAAAGCTTTAAAAAGAAAATCTAACTTGGGTGCCAGGGAGCTCGCAACAGGTGTTAACACCAGTAACCTCAGGGTGAGGCACGGAGACCCCTTTCCCCGACCTGTAGGTACCCAGCCCTTTTAGGGCAAGGATCTGGAAAAACACCCAGGACCCACACAGCTGCAGTTCAAACCCCGCGCCAGCTCCACCCATTTCTGGCCAGTCAGGCGGCGTGCTCCGCCGCGCACAGAGCGCCCTCCACCCGGCCTCCCGCTCGGCTCGCCGCCCCCACCCGCGGGGCGCATTGTGTGGGCCCGGGCCCGCTCCCGCCCGCCTGCCAGCTCTCTACCCCCGCAGCAGGTCAGCGGCGGGCGGGGACGTGGCGGCCCGGCCCGGCCCGCGCACATGTCGTGCGATCCCAGGCGGCGGCCGGGGGCCTCCGCCTCCCGCGGGCCGGAAGCCGGTGGCCTCGGCGGCGTGAGCCCCACGCGGCGGCGCCCCCGGCCCAGGCATCAGGGCTGCGTTCGCCAGTCGCCCGGTAGGGGTAGCGGCGGCTTGCCCAGCGCGCAGACCAAGGGAGGAGGCCCGGCTCGGAGGGCGGGGGAGGGGCAGAGGCGGGGGCGACGGGAGCCCCCAGCCACCGGGAGCTGGGCCGCGGCGCGAGGCGAGCTGCGCTGGTGGCGGCCAGGCCTAGGAAAGGATACTTGTTGCACGGTTCTCTGGATGGTGGTGTCTGGGGACTGGGACTCCTTCAACAGCTGCAGGATTTGCTGAAGTCCTTGCTCGTCAGGTTTCCACTCATACTCCATCTTGGTTTGCTGCAAATAAAGCCAGACACAGGAAGAGACGGAGCAAATGTTACTCCCGGTGCACAGGCCCGGAGGCTTCCCGAGCGCAGCGGACCTGTTCTCCCCGTCACCACAACCCTGGCGATCCCCAGACGCCTTCGACCTGCCTGGGGTGCCCCGAAGGAAGTCTCAGACGGTGAAACCCGGTGGAACTGCTCTTGGCAGCCCGGCCGCCAACGTCTGCTGCTGTTGCTGCTGCCGCCGCGGCCGCCGAGCGCAAGGAGCCGACCAGACTGAGTCACCGCGAATTTGCAATCTGGCCCCAAGATCCGCTCACGGGAGCCCCCTGGGTCCTAGTGCTACGCAGTTTTCTCCAACCCAACCCATCTCTAATTCCATCAGGAAGATTACTACATACTGATTTAAGGGCTAATAAAAAGTCAAGCCCTTATCAAAACACCCGAGGAACACCTGGAGAGATCTGTTTTGGGTATATTATTTTACAAAATATGGTGAATTAACGCAAAATAACTGAAATCAGGTTACAAAAAGTTGTTATTTTCCCTGACAGTTCACTAATAGTGAGAAGCAATCAAAATGTTTACATTTCAGTTTGATATATAAAGCACTAAAAATATTTAGTCTAAAATATTGATGCAGTCACAACCCACACCTCGAAAACCATTAAATGCAACATTTGCAGAACTTGACTAAAAAAAATTGCATTCCTGCATAAACTTCAATTTTTGAACTCCTATTAAGTGAAATAACTTCCATCATGAAGTAACTACATTCACAAGTAAGGACTTTGGGTCGAAGGAAATACAAGAAAAATAATGTAATTTTACAACTGCATAGTGTTTAATTCCATTAGAGTATTTTCACATACTACATTTTCTCATTTGATTCTCATTACAACCTAGTGAGGTATTATTTGCCTCCATGTGGCAACTAAGGTGAAAAAATATCTGAGCAATCTACCACACTTAATCAGTGAAGACTAAGACACGAATATAGGTTTTTAAAGCCACTATGAGTTGCATCTGCTACAGTCAACTGAAGCTATCATATCATTGAAATTTTCGTTAAAACTAAATGCTTAAACAAAAACAACAAAATGTAAGTGCCAAGCATGACTTATTTGTAAAAACCAAACAGTTTGATGGAGGAGAGAATTTTAACATGAAAAGTCCCTTACTTGTAGGGGTTTAAAAAAATGACTACCTTTTCACCTAATTAGTTTTTTCTTTCTTTTTTAAAATGTCTCTTCCTCTCTCCTTCACTCTTATTTTTCTGTTTAATATCCTGTAATCTGACTTTGCTCACGAAGTTCTGATGACTTCATAAATAACCCAATCTAATGAACTGTTCTTAAACAAAAAACCCCAAAACAAAAACCATCACCATCTGGACATAAAATATATTAATACTGTAGTGTTTTTATTCTAGTCTTCATTCTATGTATTTTTATGCACATTATATTTTATAATAGGATTGTCCTTTTTCTTGCCTTCATGTATCATTAAATATTTATTGAAAATACTTCAATAAAAATGTTAATAGTATTCCATTGTACCACTATGCCATCATTTATTTTTATACACTTTTATTTGATACACTATAGACATAAAATTGTACAAATGATAGGTATATAATCCATAGATGGATTTTTACAAAGTGAACCCATCTGTGTAACCAATACCCACCTCAAGATAGAGATCATTGAGTATGAAGAGGTTTCTTTTGTGTCCAATCCCAGCCAGCAACCCTTCCCAGAGTAATCCCTAATATAATTTCTATCACTATAGATTTCTCCCCTTCCCTCTCTTAATTTCAGAAACTTTAAAAAAACTACAAATATTATAATAAATAAAACAACATGGTTGTGTAAGACAAGTTAATTCAATCCTATCTCCAGGCTCCCGAGAGGATCTGTTTTAATAGTTTGATGTGAACCTTTCTACATTCTAATCTCATATATATATTTTCCTCTTATTTTAGATCATCCTCCATACTACACTAATATTAACTCTACAACTTTTTTTACACATAATAAGACATGGCCTTAATTCCAGGCCAATACATGCAAATTTAACTCATCTTTTAATAGATGCACATTGGTCTTGAGAATGGATAGGGCATAATTTTTTCCAACGATCTCCTGTTTGGCTTCCAGATTGCTTCTACTTTTTTGCTGCTACCAACAATCCAGTAAAAAAATTCTTGTACCAATGTCCGTACATAATACTGGCAACCCGGTGGGGTTATTAGGCCAAAAAGTATGTGAATTTAAAAATTTTAAACAGTTATTACCAGATTACGTTCCAAAAAGTTATGCAATTCACACATGCCAACAATATGAATGTTTCCTGTATCTCCACCAGCACATTCTTTTAATTTTTATTACGCTAACCAATGACAATTTAATTTCCCCTGATACTAGTGGGGGTGGGGAACCTAAAAGTCTGAGCCTTAGTAATATTAGAGTTGGAGCTGCTACAGGCATACCCTACCTGCTGAGGTGACATTCAGATAGCCCACTTAACCCCCTAACTGCCCTTTTAAACAAGAAACTAAAGCAAGGAACTAATAGCAGTCAAGTCTGAAAGGCATCTTCATTATTACACCCATCCTGAGGATGGCTGCACCATAATATCAGGCCAATAGCATGCTTCCTTCTTTATTTCTATTGTCAAATAAATAGGGTT
>NW_016107365.1:2486267-2500965 GCF_001604975.1 Cebus imitator | reverse complement strand
ACGGGGTTTCACCATGTTGACCAGGATGGTCTCGATCTCTTGACCTCGTGATCCACCCGCCTCGGCCTCCCACAGTGCTGGGATTACAGGCTTGAGCCACCGCGCCCGGCCTCTTTTTCTTTTCAAACAGCTTAGTATTAAGAACATTTAATTTGATCAGCCTCTTCTGACGGAATAGGTGTTTCCCCACACCTTATTCAAATTATCTGTAACAAGAGGCTCTCAAGAATATTTGATTCAGGCTGGGGGTCTCGGTGGCTCACGCCTGTAATCCCAGCACTTTGGGGGGTCGAGGTGGGTGGATCATGAGGTCAGGATATGGAGCCCATCTTGGACAACATGGTGAAACCCCGTCTCTACTAAAAATACAAAAATTAGCCTGGTGTGGTAGCAGGCGTCTGTAGTCCCAGCTACTCAGCGGGTGGAGGCAGGAGAATCGCTTGAACCCAAGAGACTGAGGTTGCAGTGAGCCAAGATCGCACCACTGCACTCCAGCCTGGGTGACAGAGTGGGACTCCGTCTCAAAAAATATATATACATATATTTGATTCAGATAACTGCTTGATAAGAGATCTTAGGCCACTTTGAACTTTTCTGTCACATCTTTTTAAAAATTGTGATAAAATATACACACATAACATTTACCATTTTAAGTATACAGTTCAGTGGCATCCATCTCCAAAACTTACCATATTTTAAAAGCTATTAAAATAAGGAAAAATCTTATACCCCGGGGTAGCCAGACATTGCAAGGTTAATTAGATAACTTTGAAGTACTTCAAGTGAACCAAGCACATCAGGATTATTATATGAGGTAGAAATCATTTATTTAAATGGTAAACTACATTTACATTAGTTAAATAGAATATCAATATTGGATTTTCTTATAAAATTTAAATATTACTTGGAGTATACTTTTTCATGTTGAAGGCTCAGCTCTAAATGTCTCAAAAAAAGGAAGCAGTACTTCAAATTTTGCTCCCTTAGATCATACTCCATTAATATTAACTTCATAACTCATGCCTGCTTGGCTCATGACACTCAATGGTGACCAAAAAAAAAAAAAAAAAAAAAAAAAAAAAAAAAACAAAAAAAAAAAAAAAAAAAAAAGGCATTTCAATAACCCAAAAGACAGTTATTTGAAAAACAAGATAGAAGATAGTGCCAGAAAAAAAATTGCCTGCAAGTGGTGAGTTACTGATACCATTTTGGAATTTCAGAAGACTAAAGCTTACTCATGAGTAAGTTTTTAACTTAAATTTACATTAAAATTTTGAATTTGCTACAGTTGAGAATCATGTGAGGTAAAGAAGCCAGACTGGCTGAAAAAAGTAAAAATATACAGCTTCTTCCTTGCTGGATAGTCTGTATAGTTTAAAACGCAGACTGGAGATGTGGATTCAACTGACCTACATTTGAATTCTAGTTTTTCCACTTAGTAGCACGAAAAACTGGAAAAGTTAATTAATCTGAGTCTTAGTTTCCCAACTCTAAAATGGGAATATACTAATTCTGTATGTGGATCATAGGTACCTGGCACATAATATGTATAATTTGAAAAATAGGGCTTTCTAGCATCTGCAAGATAAAATCTAACTTCTTTTCATTGAAGAAATTTCTTCATGATCTGGTTCATCATCCTCAGGGACACTTTTATCTATGACTCAACCTCCAACTTCATGCTCCATCAAGTCTTTCTGCACCTCTCCTACTTTGGTAGCCTTTGCATAGGAATTTCCTGCTGAGAATGCTCTCTTTAAACCTAACCAACTGGCAAACTCCTTCTTACTCTTTAGACCTACCCTCATTCACTGATTTTCCAAATATTTATTGAGAGTCTTTCTTGGCACTATGATTGATACTGGATACTATTTCTCTTCTGTGTCATTATTCCAAGATCTCCCCACAAGACTAAAGTATATTTTTAATTACAGATCTATGGTTTGTAGCTATTTCCATTTTAGAAACTGTCATATTGTATTATAATTATTTCTAGGTCAGTCCTGGCAATACATCACATGTTCCTTGAGAGTAGGGACAGTGTCTTTTCACTCTCTTTGCTTAGCAGAGTCTGATTCAATAAATACTTGTTGAATAAACACTATTGTTGCTATTAATTCAACTGAGTAAATATTAAGTTGAACAACTATCATGTGCTCAGTGAATTTTGGAGATTCAAAGATAAGTAAAATACAGTTTTTATCCCCACTAAGTTCTCATTTGGAGAGAGAGGAAGATGAGCTGTCAATGAATTAAGTATATGATAAAGTACAATAGGAAAAGAGAGAAAAGCAAATACATCACCAGGAGAGAGAGATGCATTCCCCCGCCCCCATCATCTAGTTCAATTAAAATTTTTTCCTTCTAATTTAAACTAAATTCAAAGTTAGATGTTTCTATCTATATGTTGAATCACTATGATTGTGAGAAATGTTGCTATTAGTGACATCATTTCCCCAACTGGTGAACAACTCTTGGTAGAGATCCAAACAAACAAGGTACAATTGTCCTTCAATACTTCAATAACACAGTAGTTTTTTTGTGGAGACGGAGTCTAGCTCCGTCACCCAGGCTGGAGTACACTGGTGTGATCTTGGTTCACTGCAACCTCTGCCTTCTGGGTTTAAGCAATTTATCCTGTCTCAGTCTCTGGAGTAGCTGGGATTATAGGTATGCACCACCATGCTTGGTTAATTTTTGTATTTTTAGTAGAGACAGGGTTTCACCATGTTGTCCAAGCTGGTCTGGAACTCCTGACCTCAAGTGATCCGCCCGCCTCTGCCTCCCAAAGTGCTGGGATTACACGCATGAACTACCATGCCCAGTCACAGTTTTTATTCCTAGAAAATTCAACATATATTAAAACTCTGCAAAAAGTTCCATGTGTATATGTAAAATTGAGTTAGGCTCTTGGCTCTGGTATCTATAAATAGATTTTTTACAGCTTTGTGAACTATCTAATGAGACATTTACAAATCATACAAAACTAGGACAGTTCTTCATGGTGAACATCTAGCAACCCTCAGCACTACCCAGTAAATGACAAGAGTACCTCCCAGTTACTAGGATACCTCCAGAGAGTAGCACTGCCTCAGTGGAGAACGACTATGGTAGGGAAAGTACAAAGGGCTGTGAGGACATTATGTTAATCCAGTTAGGAGGTCAGGAAAGGACTTCCTTGAGAAAGTGACTTTTTATCAGAAATCTAACAGGAATTACCAAAAAGCAAAGGTGAGGCTAGGAGGACTTCATAGACTATGTTAGGAAGCTTGGACTATCTTAAGGATAATACAAAGCTTGTGAAAGGGGTTTTAAATTGATAAAAGACGTGATCAAACAAAAGTCTGGAGAAGGATTAATCCTCTTAGAAAACAAAAACGGGGAAGGTGAGGCTCATCTTTTGCCCTATAACTTCAATTTATGTCAATTTTTAGAATGTGTACCATTTTAATAATAAAGATAATTTTTAAAACCCGTCAGTTTGCAATGAGGGCAGGAGGAGCCACAGGAAGACCTAACTGTCCAATCAGCATATAAAATGGAATTCCAGTTTGTTAGGGGAAGGGCAGTCATGTTTCATAGAGAGCCAAGATGTACCAATAACTCTGGTACTTAAGTATTGAAGACTTAAACACATGCAATATTTTGTTAGTAGTAGTGAGAGCTAATATTTTTTGAGTACCGAGCAGTGTTCTAAGCACTTATATATGTTAATTAATTTAATCTTAACAACTCCATGGTGGTACTCTATCAATTACATTTTACAAATATGAACATTAAGACAGACAGAAGTTACCTGCCTCAGGCTGCTCAGCTAGTAAATGGCAAACCCAGCGAATCTGGCTCCAGTGTCCGGTCTGGAAGCCCTTGATAAACTGCCTTTCCAAAAGAAACATCAATCTCTATAAATTGGGAAACTACTCATAAATACAACCATTTGTATACTAAAGAACATATATTTTGATACCTTTGTGGTGAGGTAAAAGAGAAAAGTAAAATCATACTTCACCATCATAAAAGCTATAATAGATCTAAAAAAGCAGTAGTATGTATATAATATGACAATATAATAAAAGTGAGATATTTCCATAGCATTGAGTAAATGAATTTAAAACATTCTAAATATAATCTTCAAAACACCCCTCTCCTGTAAGTAGGTAGCAAGGATTATTTTTATTTGACAAGCAGATAAATCAAAACAGCTTAAGAAATTTGCTGAATCATTTGCTGAATGTGAATCAGCTATGCAGACTTCCACAGAAAATATCTCTTATACTGTTTTTTTTGCAGAAAAATGCTATTATGTGCAAGGACAAAAAAAATCAGATATCCAATGATCTAAAAAGAGCATGCAATTTAAAGAATATAATTATTTAATAAAACTTTTATGAGAAATGGAAACAAAGTTCAGGTGTGAAGGAAAAGAAGGAAAAGTTTACAGGCAGTTAATGAACAGTTTTAAAAAATGAGATTTTTAAAAAAATGTCAAACAATCAAAATGTTGACAAACTTGTTAAATTATAGCTATCAGTGGCACTAGAAAGTCCTTTAAGAGAGTCTACAATCAGAGTTTATGGATCAAGAAAGAAGGAAATGCAAAACTAACTGTTGAGCTTGTATTAATTGTGGAAATGAGCTCAACTAGATTAAAAGAGCAGGGACCATAATTCATGTTACACAGTGCCAGGCACATGGGTTTTAATCATCTTTGATTGACTGATGGGTAAATCATCTAGTTTACCACTTGAAAAAATTAGGCTAAGAAGTTAAAATTTTAACTTTCTGGCATTACAAAGTTATTGTCTTCTAAGAGCTGAGAGATTAACAGAACACAGAAAATGGAAAATAGGTACTAAGGAAAGTTTGAATAAATGTCTTCTTAAGTTGCCTTTTCTGGAAGAACTTTAAAGATGACTAGATATGCCTACCAAATGCTAATTAAAGTTTACAAATAAGCATTAAAAAAAGGTGTGGCATCAAAGTGAGTGATAAGAAGGAAAGCTTGATCTCAAAATTCAACCCAATCGATAACCAGACGCTTCCTATACTTTAGCCAATTCAATATTCACAACAACAGCATGAGGTAGATGTTAACTCCATTTTATATTAACCAAGGTTCAGAGAGGTTAAGTAGCTTGCCCAGCTAGTATGTGGCAGAGTAGCCATTCAAAACCAAACCTGTGTGATTCCAAAGTCTGAACTGTGCCTACTCATAACAACTACCCTGTTATCACTGATGGGCTCTTCCATGTGCCAGTTATTATGTTAAATTCTTTAAATACATGATCTCATTTAATTCCATGAATATGTACTATGATTATCTCCATTTTACAGAAGAGGAACAGGCTTAAGAGAACTTAAGCAATGTGCTGAAGGTCATACAGACAGTAATGAACAAAGCCAGAACTCAAGCCCTGAAGCACCCAACTCCAGAGCCCATGCACTGAACTACTCTGCCATATTATTCTTGTTCTGCCACCCCACAAACATGTGACTAACTCTTAGAGAACTTAACAGCAAGCAGACTTTAATGGTCTGCATTATACTTCTCCTTCCCTTTCTATTCCATGCATCACCAATAATTCAACAGTTCTCTTGATGAATGTCTATTTCAGGTCAATCACTTCCAATATGATAACTGTACCTTGCTTTTCAGAGAACAAGTTTTTCATTTTTAATGAAAACAAAAAGCTGACAGGAGTAATACCTCCCATATATTTAACTTTTGGTTATCTCATTGTCACCCTCAAAACACCAACTCCCTGTTGAGTTCTAAAATAGATTTAACCTTATGGTTGGTCTCACTCTCCATGTATGTTTAAGCAACTTAAATCATGGTTCTTAACCCTGACTGCACATTATAATTACTGGGAACTTATAGCCTGTTGAGAACCATTATATTAAATCAATATATCTGCTCCTGGCAACTTCCATTATTTCTTATTCTAATGAGCAGTGTTGTTCTAGTTGTACCAGAAATGACAGAAAACAGAAAAAGAGGAACAGAATGCAGACTGCACCAATTAATATGGGAAACATTACTAATCACTAAAAAAGTCTTTAATGGAAACCAAAACATAAGAACATATTGTTTAAAGTTACATAATAATTTGTACTTCATAGTAAGGACTATTAAGTACAATGTTTATTTGCTTTGTAAATTAACAGTGACAGAGAAGGGGAAGAAGTTCCACTTATTTTTTTTTTAGACGGAGCCTCCATTGTTGCCAGGCAGAAAGGCAGTGGTGCAGTCTCAGCTCACTGCAACCTATGCCTCCCGGATTCAAGCGATTCTCCTACCTTAGCCTTCTGAGTAGCTGGGACTACAGGCATGTGCTACCACTCCTGGCTAATTTTTGTATATTTTTTAGTAGACATGGAGTTTCACCATGTTGTTAAGGATGGTCTGGATCTCTTGACCTTTTGATCTACCCACCTCAGCCTCCCACAGTGCTGGGATTACAGGGGTGAGCCCCTGCGCCCAGCCAGAAGTTCCACTTAAGTTCTAAGACAGAAATGGGAACTTGGGAAAAGTAAATTTTGGGGGAAGTAAGTTTATCTCCAGTAAATAATAACAATGCACACTAGAAAATTATGATCCTTAACTGGCAAAATATGATTTAAATTTGTATATCAAATCAACTCATCTTGCGAATGATAACTACATCTTTCTTCACATGGCAATATTAAGTCATTCAGAAAAATAAACTCTTCTAAATAAGCCCACACATTAAAAACTAATTAATCAAAATAATTAGGTCCCTGATTCTTTTAGTATTATAGAATTCATTAATGTGCTTTACTAGGGATTGTCCCACTGCTACATTCAACTGGAGAGTTAGTTTTTAAGTAGTTCAATGGACTACTGTCACTGTCTATTGTTAACCCTACTCCAATAGTTTTCATTTCTGTGACACAGATTTAACAACAACAACAAAAACTTTTAAAAAGTCTTCTTTAAGTATTATAACATGATTGTAAATTTCCTTTCAGAACATTGGCTTATTATTGCCAAGTGGTTTTAAGTAAACACAGTGCTTAATAAGTTTCAAAGTACTTTCATATTTTACCTTATTTGATTTTAAAAACTACCCTGTGTTGAGGAAACCATCTCAGTGATATTAAGTCACTTGCCAAAAATCACTCAGCTAGTAATTGTTAAGAATTGGGTTGGAATGAATGTCTATTTCTGGTCCAATGTTTCTACTACTCCAAACTATTCCTTTAATTCATATTTCATTAAATAGGTAAGTATAATCAATTAAAAGAATAGATTGTCTTAAAGTAACACTGCTCTACACTGATTATACATCTGCTGATTTATATGATGATACGCATAAAAGATAGAGACAAGCTGTAGTACTCTAGCAAGTACTCTTGGTAAAATAATGGCACTGAATGACAAAATATGAGCACCAGGCAAGTTGCTAATTATAGCTATATTTACTGAATTTAAGGAGCTTGTAAAAAAAGCTATGATGCAAATAGCTAAATATTTTCCTGTGAAACACATCTGAAATTATAAGTCAATAAAAGGTATGATTAAATACTTTAGAATCCACTTTACATAATAAATTATAAGTCAATAAAAGGTATGATTAAATACTTTAGAATCCACTTTACATAATAATAAAGTGAGACATACCTATACAGTTGATAGGAAGCTGAGCTGATAATTAAAAAAGAATTAGCACATTGGGATAACCATTATAGGTCATTTTGATAACTATGAGCATATTGTTTTATTGGTATTAGAATGCTCCTGAAGTTCTGAAGGGAGAGGGCTCCAGAAATGTCTTATTCATGTCCAAAACTAACCTTAAGTATAGTATTTCACATTTTCAATCGTATGCAGAAAAAGGAACATAGCACTGTGTTTACTGGCAAGGGCTGAATGAGAGAAGGATCAGAGCAATTCAGACAGCAAAATAAAAAGGTTAAAAAAAAGTTAAGTGGTTAGTAGGCTGATTAACATTAGCTTTTACCTAACTGTTCATTTCTTCATGGAAATCTCACACACAACAGGGGCATATATTAGTCATATTTCAGTTATGAAAAGATAGATATAGCAGAAAAAACTTTTGAAAGGGAATCGATTTTTACAAGTTTAGTTCCTGAAATGAATCTTGTTCCACATTACTTGTTGCTGATAAGCAACAAGATGGAGTAGAGGAAGCATGAGTTCTGGAGTCATACACTCATTGGCTCAAATCCCAGTTTTGTTAATTATTGACATTGTCTTTTTTAGGAAAATTGCCCAATCTTTTGAGCCACAGTTTAGTCATCTGTGAAATGTGGTTGATGAGAAGATTAAATGAGAATGTAAAGTGCCACAACAGTCAGTACTTAATGTTTGTTCCCTGCACACTACACTCACAACTAAAATTGTCATTAAGATCCAGGTTTACTGATGGCAGTTTGTACCATCAGATAACAGTAAGATGAAGATTTCTTAGATGATTTCTATATGATTCAAAGAATATGCATCAAAGTGGGCTGTTTAACTTGTCATTTAAATGAAGTGATGCTATGGTTTGGATGTTTGTATCCCTCCAAAATTCATATTGAAACTTAATCCCAAATTTGATAGTATTAAGAGGCGAGGACTTTGGGAAGCGACTGTCATTGTCATGAGGGCTTTGTCCTCATGAATGGAATTAATGACCTTATAAAAGGGCTTGATGGACTCAATTTGGTCCTTCTGCTCCCCTTCAACCATGTGAGAAAATAGTGTTTTTCCCTTCTTCCATGTGAGGATGCTGCAAGGTGTCACTTAGGAAGCAGAGAGCAAAATTTCATGAGGCACCTGATTCACTGGTGCCTTAAACTTGAATGTCCCAGCCTCCATAAGTATGAGAAATATATTTATATTACTTATAAATTACCCAATCTAAAATATTTTGCTATAGCATAGGAATGGACTAAGACAGAAATTGGCACTAAGAAGTGGGATGCTACTATAAGAACTATCTAAAAATGTGGAAGTGGCTTTGCAATTGGGTAATGGGTAGAGGCTGAATGGTAAAGGACTATTCTAGTAAGGGCTTAGAAGAGGAGAGCTGCATGACATGTCTCAATCCTCTTAGAGATTTCTTAAGTGGTCCTGTCTGTATTGGTAGAAATACAGAGAATAAAGGCGATTCTGATGAGGTCTCTTAGACAGATATGAGGAATATGTTATTAGAAACTGGAGGAAAGGCCATTCTTGTTGCAAAGGGGCAAAGAACTTTGCTGAATTGTGTTCATGTCCTAGTGTTTTGTGGAAGGCAGAACTTAAGAGTGATGAAATAGGATATTTGGCAAAGTGTTCAAGGTGTGGCATGGTTTCTTTTGAGTGCTTATAAGATGCAGGAAGAGAGAAACAAATTAAAGATGGAATTTAAAGGAAAGCAGAACTTAACGATTTGAAAAATTCTCAACCTGTTTGATAAGGAGATTAGTATGGAAAGAAAAAAGCTAGGTGCTATTCATCAAGACAGTGGATGAATGATCCAAAAGGCATTTCAGAGATGGCTGTGACTAACTTGTCTATTATAAACCCAGAATGCCAGTGCCTTGGGAACAGAATGATTTCAAGGCTATGCTACACACATTATAGTGCAGCACTCTGGGTACCTTAGCTGTGGCTCAACCAAACCCAGGTGCAGCTCAGACCACCCCTCCAGAGGGTATAGGTGGTAAACCTTGGTAGTGTCTACATGATGCTAACACTGCAGGTGCACAGAATACACAAGCTGTGGTTGCACTGTTACCTCACCTAGATTTCAAAGAATACCCTGAAAAACACTGGGGCTCAGGCAGAGCACCACCACAGAATGGGGCCACTGCAGAGTCCCCACTAGGGCACTGCCTAGTGGGAGTCGGGATACAGCAGAGAGCCTACACAAAGGAAATACCTAATGGAGCTTAGACTAGCACTGGCGTACAATTCCAGCTTGGGAGAATCACAGGCAGTGGACTCTAACTCATGAGAGCTGTAGCGTAGGCTGTGCCCAGTAAAGCCATGGGGTCAGGGTGACCTGGAGCCTTGGAAGCCCAACCCCTACCCAACTGTATCTGGAAGGCAACACATAAAAGTCAAAGATTATTCTGGAGGCTTAAGATTTAACCTTGGTTGCTTTGTTGGTTCTTGGACTTACTTGGTTTTGCAGGTTCATAGCTGGACAGCAATTTGCCTCAAGATGAATCATACTTTGAGCCTCATCCATACCTGATTTAGATGAGATTCTGGACTTCACACTTTTGAATTAATGCTGGAATGAGTTAAGACTTCTGGGGCTATTGGGATAGAATAAATGTATTGGGATTGAATGAATGTATTTTGATAGAAGCACATGAATTTTGGGGGGCTAGGGGCAGAATGCTATGGTTTGAATGTCTATGTCCTTCCAAAATTCATTTTAAAACTTAATCCTCAATGCAGCAGTATTAACAGGTGGGGCTATAGGAAGTGATTAGGTCATGAGAGTTATGTCCTCATGAATGGGATTAATACCCTTACTCTTATCAAATGGCTTAAGGGAGCCTGTTTGGCCTTTCTGCTCCCCTTCCACCATGTGAGGGCACAGTGTTCATCCCTTCATCAATGTGCAGATGCAGCAAGAAGATGCCATTTATGAAGCAGAGAGTAAGCCTTCACTAGACATCAAATGAGCTGGACTTCCCAGCCTGCGTAGTACCATAAGAAATACATTTTTATTATTGTATAAATTACCCAGTACAAGGTATTTTGCAACAGGAACAGACTAAGGCAGGTGATAACAGAAATACTGGAAGAATAAGAATAAATAAAAAAATGGAAATCAAGTAGTAGACATTAAAGCAGATATGAATTTAATCAGTACAAAAACCAAGAATAGTCACATGTCAGTTAAGGACAGGG
The DNA here is from genome assembly GCF_001604975.1 of Cebus imitator. Classification (NCBI taxonomy): domain Eukaryota; kingdom Metazoa; phylum Chordata; class Mammalia; order Primates; family Cebidae; genus Cebus; species Cebus imitator. Next base: position 2,490,083 of record NW_016107365.1, on the reverse strand, counting down.
ATACGGTCTGAGAAATGCATTGTTAGGCAATTTCCTCGTTGTAGAAACATCATAGAGCACATTTATACAAACCTAGATGGTCTAGCCTACTATACACCTAGGCTATATGATATAGCCTATGGCTCCTAGGCTACAAACCTGTATAGCACGTTGCTGTACTGAATACTGTAGGCAATGGTAACACAATGGTATTTGTGCATGTACACTTATGTAAATATACAAAAGGTAGAATAAAAAGAGCATAAAAAGATAAAAAGCATAAAAATAAAAACTAAAGCATAAAAAGCATAAAAGACAAAAAAAAAAAATGGTTTATCAGTATAGTGCACTTATAGGACCAGAAGTTGCTCTGGGTGAGTTGGAGAGTGAGTGGTGAGTGAAGGCCAACACCTAGGACAATACTGTATACTACTGTAATTAAATAACATTTTCATTCCTCAATAATAAATTACCCTTAGTTGTTTAGCTGTTACTGTAACTTTTTACTTTATGAACTTTAGATTTTTAAAAAAATTTGGCTGGGCATGATGGCTCACGCCTGTAATCCCAGCCCTTTGAGAGGCCCAGTTGGGCAGATCACAAGGTCAGGAGTCTGAGACCAGGTTGGCCAATATGGTAGAACCCCGTCTCTACTGATAATACAAAAATTAGCTGGACGTGGTGTCACGCACCTGTAGTCCCAGCTAGTTGGGAAGCTGAGGCAGAAGAACTGCTTGAACCCCGGAGCAGAAGTTGCAGTTACAGACCGCGCCACTGTACTCCAGCCTGGGTGACAGATCAAGATTCCATCTCAAAAAAAATTTTTTTTTACTCTTTTAATACTCAGCTCATAACACAAACACATTGTACAGCTATACAAAAATATCTTCTCTTTATATCCTTATTCTATAAGCTTTTTATATTAATTTTTATTTTACTTTTTAAACTTTTTTGTTAAAAACGAAGACACGAATACACACATTGGCCTAGGCCTGCACAGGGTCAGTGTCATCAATGTCACTGTCTTCCATCTCTATATCCTGTCCCACTGGAAGGTCTTCAGAGGCAATAACAAGCATGGAGCTGTCATCTCCATGATAACAATGCCTTCTTCTGGAATACCTCCTGAAGGACCTGGCTGAGACAGTTTTACAACTAACTTTTTAAAAAATAAGTAGAAGTACACTCTAAAATAACAATAACAAACGTAGTAAATACATGAGCCAATAATAGTTATTTACTATCATTAGCAAGTATTATGTATTGTGCATAATCATATGTGCTATATTTTTATATAACTGGCAGTGCAGTAGTATACAGCAGTTATGTACACTAGAACCACCACAGACATATGAGTAATGCATTGCACTACAACATCATTAGGCAATAGAGGCTTTTCAGCCCTATTATAATCTTATGCGACCACCATTGTATATGTAGTCCATCATTCACTGAAATGCATGAGTGTAGTTGATGAAGGGTGACCCTCATATGCAAAGAGATAAGACAAGAAAATTCTATAGAGACGGTTCAAAAATGGGAAAAAATCAGTAAGAAATAATGTCATATGATAGACTACCATACAACTAAAAATTTAGTACAAAAAACAACAGCATATATTCTGTAAGTGTTTGAGCGTATTTTTCTGTTACTGTGATAAAGAAATATTGAGACTCAACCAAAATTAATGGGACATACAAAAATTCATAAGTATAAAAAATAGAATGAAATGTGAGACGGGAAGGAAATCTGAAATTACACTTAACACAGAATATAATGTTAATCTACTGTACATATTAAGAAAGTGTTTGGTTTATAAGCATAGACCCTTAAAACTGAATCTTAGGTTAAAAAGCTTATTTTAGTCTTACGAATAGATATTAAGTTATTGGCCAATTGAATACCATGTCTTTTTCACCATCCATTCCCCTCAACCCACAAAATAAAAATTTATCAACTTAAACTGTAATTAGAAAATGGCAATCGTAGCATCTAATCTTCAGAATGAAATGAGCATTAGACAACATCTATCCAATCCTCTTATTTTAAAAATGGGGAAATCAAGGCCAGAAATCAATATTACAAATTAAGAGGGGCTGTGTGTGGTGGCTCACGCCTGTAATCCCAGCACTTAGGGAGGCAGAGGTGGAAGGACTCCCTAAAATGTTCAACTTCTTCCACTTAAAGCAAAAACATCTTGAGGCTAGTTTGTCGCAACATATAATATTATATAATTATGCAATATATATAATCATGAGGTATATATTTGAATTTTTATCTAATACTGCTATCCTGATTAAGCTCTTTTCTTTTTTTTTGAGACGACGTCTTGCTCTGTCACCCAGGCTAGGGTGCAATGGCGCGATCTCAGCTCACTGGAAGCTCCACCTCCCAGGTTCAGGTGATTCTCCTGCCTCAGCCTCCCAAGTAGCTGGGATTATAGGCATGCACCAGGACGCCCAGCTAATTTTGTATTTTTAGTAGAGACGGGGTTTCTCTATGTTGGTGAAGCTGGTCTCGACTTCAGATGATCTACCTGCCTTGACCTCCCAAAGTGCTGGGATTACAGGCATGAGCCACCGCACCCGACCTAAGTTCTCTTATTTTCAAGAGGGGAATAACTCATTTGGCTTTTCTAGGAGAGAAGAGTAGGTTTATTTTAAGTCATTCATGGATTAGAAATATAAGGTCAGGATGTGCAGGGTGGCTCACTCCTGTAATCCCAGCATTTTGGGAGGCTGAGGTGGGTGGATCACCTGAGGTCAGGAGTTCAAGACCAGTCTGGCCGTATAGTGAAACCCCATCTTTACAAAAAAAAAAAAAAAATCAAAAAAACAAAACAAAAAAATTAGCTGGCTGTGGTGGTGGGCGCTTGTAATCCCAGCTACTCAGTAGGCTGAGGCAAGAGAATTGCTTAAACCTGGGAAGTGGAGGTTGCAGTGAGCCGAGATCTCGCCATTGCACTCCAGTCTGGGCGACAAGAGCAAAACTCCATCTCAAAAGAGAGAAAGAGAGAGAGAGAGAGAGAGAGATAGAGAGAGACAGGGAGAGACAGAGAGAGAGAGAGAGAGGGCGAGAGAGGGAGAGAGAGACAGCTATCAGGAAGCAAGACAGTTTTTAGCAGCAGGGAGTTCTCTAGGAACTGCAGGGTTGGTACAGTAAAGGCTGATGACTGCCATGGGAATTAATTTGCTTAGGTTTGAACACCAATATACATCTGAGAGCTGACATGCAAGTTTCTGAAAGGTATGGAGTCTAATGAATATACCCAGATGGGTGGAAAGTACTGAGTGGGAAGAGTAGAGAAAACCCAGAATAAAGTCATCTGCCAGTTCAGGTGTACACCTGTTTATGTACAACGGAATTCTTTCCCCATCTACTTCTATCCCTCTCCTCTCCTCTCTATCCCTATCTTTTCCAAATTACATTATTTTGTTTCTGAGCACTGACAATCGCTGTCACTGATGCCATCAAGGGAAAAAACCACCTCACAATATTCATTATACTAACACTTTACACCAGGAGAGATGTAGGGACAGTGGCAATTTACTCTCCCTATGATGCTAGCGTTCAGGTGGTACCTGATTCTCCAGACTCATACACTCCATATCTCAAAGGAGCTACAACCTCTCTTAGGCATTTCTAGGAGGTACCACTGTTTACAAATGTTAGATAAATAAATTTTTTATTTGAACAAGTATAGAAGGGAGCTCCTAAAATATTCCAACAAGAAAGCAATATATGGCCGGGCGCGGTGGCTCAAGCCTGTAATCCCAGCACTTTGGGAGGCCGAGGCGGGTGGATCACGAGGTCAAGAGATCGAGACCATCCTGGTCA
>NW_016107365.1:2459788-2486082 GCF_001604975.1 Cebus imitator | reverse complement strand
AAAAAAAAAAAGAAAGCAATATATTAGTAACTTTTCTGGGAAGTTAATTTAGAACCAATAGTTGCACATGAAAGAAAATTCACAGGAGGAAATACAACATTAAACAAACATGAGAAAATGCTGAACCTTACTAGTAATCAAATAAATGTAATAATGAGGTCATGGTTTTAGTCCAATTAGCAAAGATAGTTTTAGAATGATAATATCCTATGCTGATGAGGATATGATGAATCAACTTTAACAAATTACTGATGGTAGTGTAAAACTAACATGACCTATAAGAAACAACTCAACAATCTATATCGAGCCATATACATTTTTATACACTTTGTCCTCATGGTTACACTTCTGAGCCTGTATCCTAAGAATCCTCAATACACAAAACAGAGTATTTTCTCAAAGATTTATCTCAGGGTTATTTCTAATATCAACAATAAATACATGGCAAATAATATGACATTCAACTGATGGGGGTATTAGTAATCATCAAAAAAAGAAGGTTAATTTCTGTAATGACATAAAAAGTATTTATGCTTAAAAAGTGAGAAAAAAAGATAAAATGCTTAAGTTATGGTACTTAAAGGGTTAAGTTTTAGTTACCTAGAAAATTAATGCACTTAGAGTAACTTTTTCCTAGATTAAGCCATTAAAACAAGTAGACATACTATGAAGATAATATTGTAAACAAAAGCATCTTCATAGTAACAAAAAAAAAATGGATTCAACTTTTGTAAAGCTCAAGCATTATACCAGAAAAGTTGTTTTATAATCCAGGAGACCTAGTCTCAGAGAAAGGCTTCCCTGAATATTAGAGAATAGAAGTTTTATTTAAATAATAGGAGTTATTACAAATTATACACTTGTGATTACTGTTCTAATACCTTATGTATACAAAATATTTTTTAATGTTAATAAGAAATTAATATTGACACTTAAATGCTATAAAATATTAAGTAAAAAATACAGAAACAGTAATAGTATACGATTTAAAAGAATAAATCCAAAATTTTATTTTATATCAAAAGAAATAATGCAAGCATCTTTCACCAATTTCCTAATTTTTCAAATGCCGATATAAAATTCTGGAAATGTAAGAAAAAATAAATAGCTCAAACAATATGTTGAAGCAGAAGAATTAAGGAAAAAACCCTACTAAATATGTAAAAGCCAAAAGCAAATGAAAATGAATTTTAGCTTAGAAAAGAGGGCCTATATTCTTCTACAATGGTTGACACTTCTGTAGAAATAAGTTCTACAGACTTTCTCAATAATCTCAACTAAAATATGTTAAGTGAAAAACTAATTCATGAGAAAATCTCTACTGCAAAAATAAATAAATATAAGGTACTCATGTTAGAAATATCAATAGATTCTTCTTAATACATTTTTCTGCCTAAGAAAGCTAATTTAGTAAGTAAGCAGGGATGGAAAGAACCTGAATGGCTGCAAATATCTTGACTAATAAGGCAATGGGATAATTCTGTATGCCTGTTTGGTCTTTGAGGTAGATACCATTCATGACTATACACTTACAACTGGTAGACCTAAGAGTCTAATTAAGCCGATTCTTAGAAAAGAACATAAATTCATTTATTATAAACTCTCACATCCTGGAGTAGGGTTCAGAGACACAAAAAGAAAATCTGTCTTGAGTCACATGAGATAATACCTCAATTAAAAAAATAATTTCATGTAGGAACTGATCCATATTATTTACAGCTAATAAAAATACATAATCTCCAGTTAACTCTTGGTCATACATTCTTACAAGCATACTGTGCATCTTCTAGAAGGAAGGAACTCCAGCCATTAAATCAAAAGCCAACATTTCTTAAGTGCTTGTATGTGCAGGATATCACAGCTGGAAATTACCAATATGATAATAAAACATCTGAAATGAGAGGATGAACTCAGAAATTCCTAAGATTTCTCATTAATTTAAATTGTTTATTAAATTCGATAATTCAATATGTGGGTAGGCATTTGATGAATTTGCTCAAAAACATTCAAGGTGTTCAGGAGTTTGTATTTCCCAGAATCAGAATACGACAATTTTATCTAAAATTACAATTTTGCCCTAGCCGCTGAGTGATTTAAACTCTACCGGAATCACACTCCAGTGAGAGTATGTGTTTTCTGCTTTACAAATAAAAATTGCCTGCCATGTACCTAACGAAAGTCTCCAGCCCATTAGGATGTAAAGTTAAAACAAAGCTAGAATTTTTATTAGTAGCTTATCCTTTTTATGTTTCATCCTTTTATTTCTCTACTGACTCTTGAGCTTTGCCATCAAATTCCTACATTAAATATTAAACTACCATACCACTCTCTTGATTCAGAGCTATTATCTATGCTAAAGCCAGACTCCAGAAAAATCTCCTACCTTTATAAGCCCTTTATGGTTTCATTGTTTCTTATTTGGGCAGGGGTATCAGACCAAGGGAGGGATGATGCAGACACTTAAACTCACAGCCACAGACTGTCTAGAGCTAACAGCCCAGGATAACTGCATGGGGATTTAGGACCAACTGCCTTCCTCCAAGGGTCTTTAAGTCTTCAGTGCCAAGAAGAGCCAAAATAACATCAGAAACAAAGAAGGGGCATCAGGAATCTGGGGCTCTAGTCTCAATTCTCTGCATTAAGAACAGCAAGCTGGGCAATCCTACACCAATCACATACTCTCATTTGGTTTATTTCCTCACCTATAAAGCAACTAAAGACCATGTTCCCTTCAGTTTCCAGAAGTAAAACATTTAGATGACTATAAATAATGAATCTAGTCATAATTCACATGCAAAAGCTGGCATTACTTCTTATACTGGCTACTGAAATTCTCCAAGCCACTCCTGTCCTTAAGGGAAACTTGTATTCAACTCAATTGTTCAAGAGTTCTGGGTCTAAGTTACCTAAGTGAAAGCTACATGTCACTTGATTCTTTCAGCAAATACTTGGGCTCCTGTGAAAGAGCACTGTACTGTGGTAGCCTTAGATGACTTCTGCAAGAAGTCATATTCAATAGCAGGAACAATCTTTGGTTGAAAATGTCAGAGACAAATTTTCATCATAACGTGTGCTTCTGTCCAACAGAAGTCTTTACTCGTTACACCTCAAAACTGTGTAACAGAAAACTGTGTTCATCACTGAACCAAAAACCCAGTGGAGCATTCTAATGCCTATTCTGAAGCACTGTGCTTCCAATGTTTCACTCTTTAATGTTCTTTTCCTAAATTAAGTCTCACAATATTTTCAAATAAAGGTTTGACATGCAGCATTTTAAGAGCTGAAAAAAACTCTCTGAAAAACTCTTAAACCATGTCCATATTCTACTACCAACTCAACCCTATCACAAAAGAATCCAAGTTGTCTTACCTTTCTAAACAATCAGTACCAATAACTCTGAAAACACATCATTTATGCCTAAGTCTGATAAATTTACATATAAAGTTTAAGAATCTTCACTTTTCTTGCTCTTCCTTCTGTCCTAATGTTTATCAGGATGAGGTACTAAATTGGTCTACCATTATAAAGAGTTATAATACACATCAAGAAATTTTAAAATTACCCTTTTGAAATAATGATCATTGCAAATACCTCTCTGTCTGAAAAGACATGACAACAAATATAACATAAAACCCTAGACCAGATCAGGTACTGGCAGAAAAAAAACACTACAAAAGATGTTGCTGGGACAACTGGCAAAATTGTACTGTGGACTGTAAAAAATAAAATTTCCTGAATTTAGTCACTGTATGCAGTTTCATAAGAGAATACCCTGGCTCTCAGGATATGCACATTAAAGTATTAATGGCTAAAGAGGCACAGATGTATGCAGGCTACTCTCAAATGTTCAAAAAAATGTGCGTGCGTGCGTGAGTGCGTGCGTGCGTGTGTGTGTGTGTAGAGAGAGACAGCGAAGCAAACAAATGTAGCAAAATGTTAAAAATTGGTGAATCCAGGTAAATATGGGAGTCTTCTGAATTATTTGTACTACTTTTCTGTAAGTTCAAAATTAATTTAAAATAATATCTTTAAAAACCAGCTTAGACTCTGTTCATCCCCCACAACTAAATTTCTCCACTCCCCTCTGTTCACAAAAACATCTCACAAGTTGTAAATAGTCACTGTCTCCCGTTGTACTCCACTCCACTGAGAGATTTCCATGGTGCCAAACCCAGCAATTTCTTCTTGGCCTTATCTTAATTTCTTCACAGTGCTGAATGCAGGTTACCACTCTTTCACCTCTTATGGCACCACATCTCACTGATTTTCCTCATATCTCATTGGCTACTTTTTGTCTCCTTTGTTGGTTCCCCTCAATATCCTAGATCCCCTTCTATTCTCTATCTATATAATCTCATCAGTCTGCAACATTAAAAGCACCCTGAATTCCAGAGTCAAGTATCCAACATCTGATAAGACATATCTACTTGTTTGTCAAATGGGCATCTCAAACTGCTGGTTGAAACAAAACTCTTTTTTATTTTTTAAGGCAGAGTCTCCCTCTGTTGCCCAGCTGGAGTACAGTGGCATGACCACAGATCACTGCAACCTTGACCTCCCAGGCTCAAGTAATCCTCTCACCTCAGCATCCTGGGTAGCTGGAACTACAGGTACATATCACCACGCCCAGCTAATTTTTAAAATTTTTTGTGGAGACAGGGTCTCCTTATGTTGCCTAGGCTTGAAACAAAACTCTTGATTCTCTTCTCCATCCCATTCCAATCTGCTCCTCTTCCAGTTGCCTAATATCACTAAATACCAGTAGTTTTCACCAAGTTGTTCAGGCCAGTTATGTAGATCAGAAGCAATGATTCTTATTTCCCTTGATTTCCTTCATATCTCAAGGCTCTTAAAATACATAATCAAAATATAGTCTGAATTGACCACTTCTCACCCTCTTTGCTGTCCACCCTAGTCCATGGTCTAGGCAGATCTGCTCGCCTCCTCTTTTGTTCCCTCATAACCCATTCTCTGTGACAAAGCAGCAAAAATTATCTTATTAAATCTGTAATTAAATCATGTCTTCCCCCGCTCAAAATCTTCCAATGGTTTCCTATCACACAGAAAACCTTTCATCCTCATCACAGCCTACAAAGCTGTATCTAACCTGGGTGCCTGCTTATCTCTGAACTTATCTCCTGACAGTCTCTGTCCCCTTTTCACTATGTTCATCACACTGGTTATTTTACAGTCCGCAGATCACACTAAGCTTGTTCCCACCTAAGAGGCTTTACTTTTGCATGCTCTTTCCCCCATATTCACATTGCTCACTCCTTCCTCTCTTTCAGATTGACTGCTGGCCAAATAATACATATAAGAAAGGCAATGTCCTCTTTCCTCTTCATCCTTTACTTTCCATTTCCTCTCATTACTTTATTTTCTTATTATATATTTTCTTGTTGCTTCATTAAAAAAATCTTAAGGTGAAACATTGACATGTGACTGTTTCTCATTGATAAACAAAAGAAAAGCAAATAATATATATGAAATTCAAGCTCCCTTCAACTATTGCCCTTAATCTTGGTCCCCTCTCCAGAAGTAATTTAGTATTCATTTGATTATGCATACTTGTAGAGCTCTTCTGTATGCAATTAAATATTATATCTATAGATACTGTAGAAACAAAAAAATTATACCTGTTCTATAACAAACTTCAAAATACACCTTATCTTTCCTAGTCATTATATATAGATTTTGTTACTTATTGCAATGTATAGATCTATTGGTGAACACTTAACATAATTACCATTTAGGTTCTGTATCTGTATCTTTCTGCAGATACAACAAAAAATAAAACAAAGACCTTGTCCTCTTAGAGCTTGTATTCTTGCAGGAGGAGGAGGAGGACAATAAACAGAATAAAATATATAGTGTAAACTTATTTTGAAAAGGGCCAGAGAGTAAATATTTTTGGCTTTGCAGGTCACATATATGTGTCATGTATTTTTTTGCTTTGTTTTACAACCCTTTAAAAATGTAAAAATCATTCTTAGCTAATAGGATGTACAAAAACAGGCCAGAAGCTATTGGAGCTGTGGCTTGCTGACCCCTGATATAGTATGTTAGAAGGAGGTATGTTCTACATGTAAAAAAAAAAAAAAAAAACTCATCGTTTTTGATGGCTGCATAATATTCCATGGTGTATATGTGCCACATTTTCCCTATCCAGTCTATCGTCGACGGGCATTTGGGTTGGTTCCAGGTCTTTGCTATTGTAAACAGTGCTGCAATGAACATTCGTGTACACGTGTCCTTATAGTAGAACGATGAGTTTGGGGCCTTTGTGGGGACATGGATGAACCTGGAAACCATCATTGTCAGCAAACTGACAGAAGAGCAGAAGATCAAACACCGCATGTTCTCACTCATAGGCGGGTGTTGAACAGTGAGAACACATGGACACAGGGAGGGGAGCACTACACACTGGGGTCAGTTGGGGGGAAATAGGGGAGGGACGGTGGGGGGTGGGAAGCTGGGGGGAGATAGCAGGGGGAGAAATGCCAGATGTAGGTGATGGGGAGGAAGGCAGCAAATCACACTGCCACGTGTGTTCCTATGCAACAATTTTGCATGTTCTTCACATGTACCCCAAAACCTAAAACGCAATAAAATAAATGGGAAAAAAAAAAAAAAAAAGAATCCAGGATAAGAGGGGGTGGGGGAAGGGCAGGATAGAATATAGTATTAAATAGGGTGTTCATAGAAGGTAAGATCTGAGCAAAGACTTGGAGGTAAGGCCCTTGAGCCAAGCAGACATGTGGAAGAAGCACATTTCAGAGAATGGAGCCAGGTAAAGCAAGGTTCCTAAAGTAGGAACGGGACAGATACAACAAGGAAGCCAGTGAGCAAGGGGAGGACAGTGCTAACAGTAAATGAGGTCAGGAAGGTAAGGAGAAAGTGGAGTGGATTGGGCATATTACATAGAGTCTCACAGGCCATGGTAAGGGCCAGCTTTTCTCTGAGTGAATGAAAGGGAATGTCTTAGTCCATTTAGACTGCTATAACAAAATACCATAAACGAGATAGCTTATAAACAACAGAAATGGATTTCTTACCATTCTGTAGGTTGGGAAGTCAAGATCAAGGCATATTAAGGATCTGGTGAGGGCTGCTTTCTAGCTCACAGACTTCTTGCTGTGTCCTCAAGAGACAAAGGGCAAGGGATATCTCTAGGGCTTTTTTTTTTTTTTTTTTTTTTTGAGAAGGAGTCTTGCCCATGCTGTAGTGCAGTGGCGTGATCTTGGCTCACTGCAACCTATACCTCCCGGGTTCAAGCAATTCTCCTGCTTCAGCCTCCCGAGTAGCTGGGACTACAGGTGCATGCCACCACACCCAGCTAATTTTTGGTAGTTTTAACAGAGACAGGGTTTCACCATGTTAGCCAGGATGGTCTCCTGATCTGCCTGCCTCGACCTCCCGAAGTGCTGGGATTACAGGTGTGAGCCACTGCGCCTGGCCTCTAGGGCTTTTTAAAGGCACCAAACCTATTCATGAGGACTCCACTCCCATGACCTAGTGGCCCCCTAAAGGCCCCATTTTTCTAATACTATTATCTTGGGAGTTAGGATTTCAACATATAAAGTTTGGGAGGACACATACATTCAGAGTATAACAGGGGCCATTGCAGGAGAAGTGACAGGTACTGTCTTAATTTGCTAAAGGTTTATTCTGGCTACTGTATTGAGAAAATACTGTTGGGAGGGGCTAGGGCAGAAGGGGCAGACCAGGTAGTAACCTATTTCAGTAATCCAACAAGATATGATAGTAGTGACTTGGACAAGGGTGGTGGCAGTAGGGGAGGTGGTGAGGCATAGTAGGATTTTGAATGTATTTTGATGATATAGGAAACAAATTGTCCTGAAAGAACAGATCTGAAGAGTAAAAGAAAAAGTGAATTAAAAAAAATAAGGCCAAGATTTTGGTTGGAGCTACAGGAGGATGAAGTTACCATTGACAGAAATGGAGCAGTCTGTGGGTAAAGCAGGCATTGTGGAGGAAGTTTAGGAGTTTAGTTTTGGATATGTTGAGTTTGATGTCTACTATTAAACATTTAGGGGAGACGTTGAATAGGTAGTTGCACATATAAATCTGGAATTGGGGAGAGGGGCTAAATATCCAAATTTGGGTATTGTTGATATTTACATGGTTAAAGCCATAAGACTAAATGAGATTACCAATAAAGTGAGCATAGATAGAAACACATAAACAAACAAACAAAAAGGATTACAACTTGGGGCTCTCCTATATTAAGAGGTCAGTGAAAATAAAGGAAAAAGAGAATACAAGGACCAGCACTGAGGCAGCAGATAACCAGGAAGGTGTGATGTCCTAGAAGGCAAAGAAGAAATGGTTTCAATGCTAAGGGAAGCAAACAGCTGTGTCAAATGCTGCTGAGAGGTCAAATATGATGAGAATCAATAACAGAGCATTTACCAATATGGGGGCTACTGAAGAACCAGGGGAGCTATTTCTGTGAGAGTGGTACAGACAAAGGCCTGACTAGAGTGGGTTTAACAGAGTACTAGAGGTGAGAACTTGGCAATACCAAGTACAGACAACTATGTTGAGAAATACTGCTTCCAGAGGAAACAAAAAATTGGGGTAATGTGGTGAAGTGGGACAAGCTTTTCTTTTTTCTAAGAGGGGAGAAATAATAGCATATCTGTTTGCTGATAGAAATGATTCAATAAAGAGAACAAAATTGATGATGCAGAAGGAGAGAACCTAAAGCAGAGTCCTTGAGCAGATGAGAGAGAATGGGGTCTAGTACAAAGACAGACAAGAACATGAACAGTTAAACCAATGGGCAGGAAGACAGCTATGTACTGAGCAGATGCCGTGTAGACCCTTTTATGAATAGAGTACCGGAGGTACACGGTGTGGTGAGAATCTATAGAAGTTCTCTTCTGATTACTTCAATTTTCTTAGCAAAGTGGGAAGCAAGGTCATGAGCTGAAGGTGAGGATGGGAAAAGAGATATAGAAGGTTTGGGGAAAATAAGATACAAAATAGTCATTTAGAAGAGTGGGAGAGGAAGCAGACTAGGAAAATACAGTACAACCATAGGGCAGCATTAAGGACCCACTTGAGGTTTGTGGTCATGTGTGGTTTTTTTCTGGCCATGCTCAGTTACATAGGGGCAAGTGCAAGAAAACCCCAGAGAGTTATAACTAAGGCTCTGGTTTTGCCAAACAAGCAAAGAGCAAGGAAGGGGATCCAAAGATGTGACTAAACTGATTAACCATAAAATTCAGATGAGTAAATTCCATGTAAAAGGAGGGGAAAACATCAAGAGGGTAAGGGGCAGGGGAACAGTAATAGGATCAATGGGTCGGAGATTCCATTGGGGTCAGAATATGGTTGGGGCTGTGGCACTAGAAGTGAACTGTAAAAATAGGAAGAGGGGTAACAGAGCAGAACACATGAAATGGCAACTGTGGTATGGACAGACTGCAGTTATTGACAATGCATGGGAGTATCACTGTGGAATAAGTGGCTGACATAGCATAGATGGGAAGAGCACTGGAAGAGTGGTCTAGGAAATGAGAGGCCAGGGTATTGGGTGGATCAGTTATGTATATTCTTATCAATTTCAATATAAAGACTAGAGAGAGGGACAGTGAGCCTTTATGACATCATTCAAAACTGAAGATTATAGGGAGAAAGGAGGAAGCACAGTGTGAAAGAAGTAAGGAGATTAGCGGCAGGTATCTTTCCCACCTCTAGAAACAGTGAGGAAAGTTATGGAGCAAACAAACAAAAACAGCCACAACTGCACAGTGGAAGAGAGTCCTGTTTCCATTAGAACAAGAAAGTAAAAACAACATCTAAGAATAGGTTGAGACTGGATTTTTGCAATGACAGACAGTTAATTTCACAAGGCACAGTAGAAGGGTATGAAGAGTTGAAAAGGGGTTTAAAAAAAGCATAGACTCCAATCCAGGCTGGGCAAGAGAGCCAGACTCCTCTCAAAAAAAAAAAAAAAAAAGGTAGATCCAGGCTGGGCATAGTGGCTCACACCTGTAATCCCAGCACTTTGGGAGGCTGAGGTAGGTGGATCGCCTGAGCTCAGGAGCTCAAGACCAGCCTGGGCAACACGGTGAAATATCATTTTTACTAAAATACAAAAAATTAGCTGGGCATGGCAGCGTGCGCTTGTAGTCCCAGCTACTTGGGAGGCTGAGGCAGGAGAATTGCTTGAACACGGGATGCAGAGGCTGCAGTGAGCTGAGATCATGCCACTGCGCTCCAGCCTGGGTGACAGAGCGAGACTCTGTTTCAAAAAAAAAAAAAAGTATAGACCCTTTTATGAATGGGGTGCCAGAGATAAAATGTGAACTGGAAGTCTGGAGGGTCTGTGGTTACTGACAAAGACTAATCCTAGCACATGTGACTCCTGATATTTTCACGTGTTTCTCTAAGAAATAAAAACTGCTGGGTCAAAGATAATTTTACTTTAAAATAGCTGTATGGAGATATTCAATATTATCCCTACAGCCTTGTCAATACATACTAACAAAACTTTTTTCACTTCTGCCAGTATAATGAGAAAAAAAAAATCACTGCTTTACTTTGCATTTTTCTACTGGTGAGGGAAATCATTCTATGTTTACCTGCTAGTGGTATTTCCTCTTCTGTGGAATTTGCTCACTTAAAAAACTGAGTTGTTTTCCCTTTTAAACTGATGTATAGTGCTTCAAAAATCTATTTTATTCTGCTCTTAATGATTCACACAAATCAATCTTCTAGATTTATTTCATATCTTTCAATGGCTCATGCTAGGGTGACATAAGGCTCAGTAGGTTCTCTCTTCCCAAATCCCTCTGTACTATATATTAGAGTTTGCCTAATTAAGGCCCACTAGTCAAATCTGTGCATACCATTGGTTTCATAACCGTTTTTGCATTCCAGTGGTAGAGTTGGTATGGCCTACAAAGCAGAAAACATTTGCTATCTGGCCCTTTACAGAAAGTTTGTGGACCCCTGATCCATACTTTTCAGGGTCCCTGAACTGCTTAGAGTTCCAAGAACACAGCAGATCCTTATGTTTACTGACATTCTCCCTGAAATGCTGTTCCTATTCCCAAAATGCTCCAGACATTCCCCCTAATCTATTCAAGGAAATCTATTACTGGCCTTTCTTGGTGTCTTTACAGATTTACATCATAAAGCTGTAAATACATTTATTGAACTTGTTTATTTACATATCTCTTTCTCCATTAGTATGTAAATCTCTTGACAAAAGATAATCCCAGCACTAATAAATGGGATACAAAGTCCTTCATGGTTTGCTATCTTTCTCATCATTTCCTAGTTCTGCTATGCTCCAGCCAAAATATATATTTCATTTCATTAAATATTTTTCAAAAACATAATTTCTAATGGTAGCATAATAAATAGTTCTGTACTTTTATATTCATTTCTTTAAAAATGTTGGTGTATACCACCTAAGTCTAATAATTTATTTCATTTATTTAGTATATTTATGATTTGCTGAAATACTTCTCTTCCTTAATTCCTTTCTTAGTAAAAACAAAAGTAGTGGAATCTTATCCTTTCTAGGATTAACTTTTTCATTTGTGGTAGAAACATAGGCATCTAGGATAAAGGAGCTCCACTAATAAATTATTTTACTAATGGCTTCAGAGTCATCTATAAAATGTAATTCAAATGTGAGTGTTTTTTTTTCTCTAATTTTCAGTATAAATTTAACTTCCTACACCTTGTAGGCAGTTCTATTCTCCTTATGGGAAACACATATTATTTTTTTGCTTATTTCCCCAGTGAAACCTTCATTTACTTTATCAGGAGTTTTACTAAATGCATATTTCAATTTAAGCACTTACTTATGGGCCTTTTTATTTCTCTTACTCCCCAAATTTAATCAAATTTGAGATTTCTTTGGTTTTCTCTCACGTATTTGTGTTGAGATCATTAAGAGTTGCACCCACAGATATTTGGTGCAATCACTTTAGAACCCCGTTTTACATATTCATTACTAATTATATCCCATCCAGGTAAAATTTTTCTTTTTCTTTTTCTAAAATGTATGTGGAAAGTTAAGCCCTGTCTTGTTTAACTTTGCAACTTACCCATTATTCCCAGCTCAGTTTAACTATCTTAAAAATGTGGTCTGTGATCTGTAGTTAGTTATAGTATAAAATTCTGAATATGTATATGATATAAAAGTATACAAATAAAAGAGCATGATGAGCTTTGCAGTCAAGCAAATTTAGATTCAGATTCAGGCTTGAACGCTTTGAGCCCTTACACAAAGTATTTACCTATCTATGCTTTGTTCTCTCATCACTAAAATGGAAGTAACTCCCATGTATTACACAGAACCAAGATGAGAACAATGTACATGAAAGTGACAATATAGGTTAAACGCCTAAAAATGATGTCTAGTACATTATAAGGAAAATGTTAACCCACTCTCTATTCCTCCAATCCCAAGCAACAGGAACAATAAACACTGTATAGTCTTGATTTATTATATTAATAATTACTAAATTCCCTTAAGTAAAAGTAATTTGGCAGTATGGACCATGAGCTTTGGATGTTTACCTTGACTCAATATTTTTGCTTTGGGGATTCTATCTTAATAATCTAAAATGCAGAAATTGATTTCTGTATGAGGATGTTCATTGCAGTGTTTCTTATAACTTCAAAAAATTTAGAAACTGTTTAAGAATGAGAAATTCACACAAACATGCAATCATTCAATACGCTGACAAAATAACTCAGTAGATAAGAAAATGCTTATGGTGCTAGATGGAAAAAGAAGAATACAAAATTATTCACAAAGAAAAGTCTCAACTGTGAAAAAAAATCCAATAAACTCAGAAAAAACATTGGAAGGAAGGAAATGCACCAAGGGCTTACAGTAGTTACCACATAGTACTGATATCTGTAATTTTTATTTGATGGTTTTCTATAGTTTTCTGAAATAATTAACAATGATAATGACATTGATGATAATAGCAGTTATTATTTATAGAACACTTAATACATGACAGCCTCAGTTTTAAGAGCTTATTCTATTAACTCATTTAATCCTCATAACATTATAAGATGAAAAAGTGAGATTAAATAACTTACCCAAGGTCACACAGAAGGTGCCAAAATTTGAATACCAGCAGTGTGGCTAAAGCGCCTGTTCTCTACACTACACTGAAAAGTTTTGCTTTGTTTTAAAAAATTAACCGTTAAAAAGGCATAGTATATCAATCCCAACTTTATGGTCTCACAGTTATCAGCTTTTTTTCAGTACTGAGTTGTAATATTTGCTCTGGCATGGAGTGCCTTTTTGGATTAAGATGCAGCCACCATTCCCATATATTCTATTGATCCCAGAAAATTCCAAGACAACTTTGCCTCCCCATTTCCCATTTCAATATCTCATTTGAGCATTGAGACTCTAGAACTCTAACATTCTTACTTACTACAGCACCTGACAGTAGTACTTCAAAGGACCCTTCAAAACAACCCATTCAAACTTGCTTTTGAAAACTTCTAGCAGCTACACATGTAACCAAATCAGTTACCACCTGCTGTGGTTTGAATATGGTGTGTATGTCCCTATCAAAATTCATGTTGAAATCTTATCATGATCTCGTGGACATGAATTAGTTCCCTGAGGGTGGATTGTTAGAAAGCCAGGCTCTCCCCTCACATTACCCCCAGCCTTTGCCTCGGGGCTTCCCCTTTGACCTTCTCTAGCATTTTATGATGCAGCACCACAAGCTGACCAGATGGCGGCGCCATGCTTCTTGTACTTCCCAGCCTGCAGAACCGTGAGCTAAATAATAAACCTCTTCTCTTTATAAATGACCCAGTCTCAGGTATTCTTTTACAGCAACACAATACGGATTAAGGCACCACTGTTGCAAACATCTGTCTTCCATCGTGAAGTTCATCCCCTGTACAACCCAGAAGACTCCTTCGCCTGCCAACACTCAACACATCTACCATGGCAATACAGCCAACTAAGAAATATCCTCAACCTCCAGGGGAATTTCAGTGTTTCTGATCCTTCCTCTTTGAGGATGGCATTGTTCTCCATTGTTTTTGAAAACCTAATTAGTTTCTTTGATTCTCTCAGCTTTCTCACCCTTTTGCTGGTAAACCAAACTGTTTTGAGGGGGGAAGACATCTTTTTGATACCAATATGTATTCAAATATCAATCTCAGGAAAAAATATCCCAATTTATACCCTGGGCAACAAAAATAACTCCCCCACTTACTGCTGTGCTCCTCTCTGCAGTTTATATTTGATAAATTTATTTCATTACATCTGTCACTTGGTTTGACTTCCTTTATAAACAGGTTTCTTTTCTTAAAAAAATGTTTGCAGAATCCAACATGGTTAAAATTTAAGAAATTCTTCTAAATATAGGATGTTTACATTTCAATCTAGTAGTTCATTTACAACATTTAGAAAAACTGAGTTCATGGAATGGCTTTAAAATTATAAGAAAAACTACAGTCATAAAAACAATGAATACAATAACAATTGTTGATTCTGGAAAAGCTTACAACTAGAATCATATATTTTTACAAAAATCTTATTCTGCTCACATTATATAATAGTAATAAAGCCATTGAGGGTTGAGGTAGAAGTGCAAAAAAGATTTTTATAGATATTTCAGTGGGAGGAATTTAATAATTCCTGACTAGGACAAAGATGCAATCACATCAAGGCTAATCCAGGGTGGAGACCCCTTTTAGGAAAAAGAGAACATTAGTACTTCATTAGGCTTACATTAAATTGCATGAAGTAAAAATCGTACTGCCAAACTAGTATACATTTGTGCATTGCATAGCTAGAGACTAAAAAAGAAATCCGCACCTTCAAACTATTATTTCCCTTTTGCAGTTGCTAATTTTCAATCTGGTACAGCCTTCTCTCTGAACGACTAGGGTGCCAGGTAAGGTAAAAGTGGAAAACAGATCCTTTCCCAAAAAATGGAACGTTCCCCTTTTCCAATAAATATAGCTTCTTCGCCTCTCTCATATGAAAGCTTTGATATAACAGGGAAACTCAAAATCCTGCAGGAACTTTTGTTATTCTAAAACTGAGTACGTCAGGACAGCCATTTTACAACCTTCATTTCCAAACACCTATTACACCATACATCTTGCAATTTTAAAAGTATATTTTCTTTAGGGTAAAAAAAAATACCACTTGCGCATTCATCATTTAAGTCATTACTGTTTCAGAGGACAGTTACTAAGCTTCTTAATACAGCTGTCAAAATCCATTTGTAGATAGCCTCCAATTTCAAATTTTTACATGTATCTCTACTGATAGAACAACCTAATTAGCAATTAAGATAACAGACCTAAACTGTAAGCAATCCTTGCAAAATCCAGTTGATTTTTAAAATCAGTAAGCAACACGCGATCATTTTTAAAGAAAGTTATTCTGAAAATAGCTTGATTGTGGTGCCGTTCTGCTCCTCAGCAGTTGTTCCCTGTTGCTTGTACGCATGGGAGTGGAGGTAGAAGTGAAAAACTCACAAGCCCACGCAAAATCCGTACAGTCACAAACATTATGTAAACATGTCGTGAGACCAAGAGGCCCCTAGGAGAAAGAACTGCCGGGAGAGAGATTGGCAAGCTGCATGTGAGGACGATGGGCTCTATGAACGCAGCCGGCAGATCAGGGCAGAGGGGCCCAGAGCGGGACAAAGACTGGCCCATCTCGGGCAGCGCCCGCCAGCGCCCAGAGCCAGTGAGAGGCAGCCGTCCCGTGGCAGCTGACTGAAGCACTCAAGGGCCCTCAAACGCCACAGCTTAACAGGCGAGGCAAACGCTCCCCTGAGCATCATATCCCTCCCTTCCCGCCGCCTGTAACTGGCTCCCGCCGTCCCTAACAGGCTCCTCTGACACTTGAGGAGCCGCCATCGCCTGCCTCCTACCCGGGTCTCGCAGGGCGCCTGGGCCGGCAGCTGTTAGGGTTAGAACCGCGCCGCCGCTGCCTCCCTGCTTCAAACGGCCGGGCGGGCACCGAAAAAGCGGGCGAGCCCGGCGTCCCTCCCATAGACGCGTCAGGCAGCTTCGAAGCTCCCAGCGTCCGCCCCCGCCCCTCCAGTCCGGGGCCGCGCTCCCTCACGCCACCTACCCGGTCCCACACCATCCCAGAGGCCTCGGGCGCTCGGGCCTTCGGCCGAAGCGGCGCTGCCTCCAGTCTGGGGCCTGAAATGGCTGCGGAACAAAGAGAATCTGGTCTCCACCGAGCGCCGGTCCGATTGGCCGGGGGGCGGAGTCCGTCGCGGGAACGTTCGGCGGCGGTCGCCTTGGCAACGGTGGCGGGGCTGGGAAAACTGTGGCCTGGGTCGGCTGGGCTTGCAGGCCTGCGTGCGAGAGCACGCGGCCGTGCTTTCTAATCGGGGTCGGTAGCTTCAGGCTTCGCCGACCTGGCGCGGGGCTCACAAGTGCTCGCACTCCCTGCGGCCGGCGAGCTGACCGTAGCCTCCGGGTCTCGCACGCGGCAGCTGCTGAAGCTACCCGGCGCGGTAGGGCTGTGAGCAAAATGGCCCGCCAGTGTGGTTGCCCAGCCCAACTTCTGTACCCCAGCATGACCCCCAGAGTGACAGCCGTGCCCTGGGAGCCTGCTCAAGACCGAACATGTCCCTCAATAACACAGTTCCAGCGTCGCTGGTAAAAAGCAGAAATGGCTTCGATAGGTAGATGCGGATAGATGGCTGCCTGCTTAGTACAAGATAGGCTTTTGAGGTATGTTGTATCTGGCATATAAACTACTATGTAATTAAAATGCAGTGATTTATAAAATTTTTACGTCTCCAGGTGTGCAATCCTATAAAGCTGTAGTTTCTTGCTCTTCGAAATAACAAGCCCTTCTCTCCCTAACCTGCCATCATGAGAAATTAAAATGTCCTCTATTTTCTGTACAGCAAATGATTCAAAATGGGAATGGTGGACGTTTTTATACCCAATTGCAACAACGGTAATGAGATAAATATCAGTTCCCTTCCCCCAGATTATTCATATATATAAAATTTACTGTATATAAATACTTAAAATTTGCATAGTTAGCTGGTTTTTATTTTCTAAGGTGATGATGCCGGTGATAATATTGCTCATGTGATCAATGTGAGTAGAAATACCAGCATTTCCAACAATCTTACTGGAAGTGCTGTATGTGTTTTGAAAATGTGTAACAGTTGTTGCCTTCCCGTCTTAGTTTAGGTAAAATTACAGAAGACTAGAAAATGTCTGTAAATTTTTACTAAGGTAATTTATTTGTTCATCTAAACATGTTAACAATTTTCATTTGAACTATAGTCATTTTGCAGGAACAACTAGTTTATATAACTTAAAATTTGAGACTAAAAGTACCATTTTGTTATCATTGGGAAATTGAACTTAGCAAGGGAAAATATTTTAAATAACTAAAATACTCATGATTTCAATGTCGTCTAAGGTTAATTTGATAGTACTTGAGTAAACAGCCCCCCCCATAGGAGTGGATTACTAAGAAAAAAATGTAATATAAACTTTCCTAAATGGTAGTTTATTGGCAGGAAAATATACCCAGAAAAAGTATATTTATCCAAATAACAAATGGCTTATTTCTGCATTTGGAAAGTTACATCATGGACTAGGATCTGTACTAATCAGAGGATGTGTAGTATTTGCATTCTACTTTGCTAAAGGAAAAAAACACAACTATTTCTAAAATCTAAAGGATTAGCAAATAATGACAGATATAAATACTACTGATTAAGCAATTAGTAGGAGTTCACCTGATTAATAGTTTGGAAATAATTGAAATGAAGAAAGAGTAACATATTATTTAGCATAAGGGAATTTACTGGCCAAAATATTTTGAAAGGAAAAAAATGTTGATTATCAGATGTTGTAAAATTGAGATTAAGCAAATTAAATATATTCTTTCATAAAAATTAAAGTGAATGAAAATATTAATATAAAATAGTTCTGTGTTGATTAGAGATTCTTATACATGTGGCCTTTTTGTCTCTTCTAGGTCAAATTAAAAATACATGTTTTAAACAGTAAATCTTCTTATCATTAACAAGAAATTATTAACATGGCTTATTTTATTTTTCTTTGCACAGTTTGCACATATAATAGCAGCTATCCAGGAGTATTTTCTCTTTACACCTAAATATGCTTATGTGGTAAAACTGAAGAATTATTGATAAGTTTTAAATGAAGTTAAAACTTATAAACTTTGTTTTTACCTTTAAAATATAGATATCTTATATTTTAAATTTCTGTATTAATTTAATTTTTTAAATTTATTTTTATTTATTTATTTTTTTTTTTTGAGACGGAGTTTCGCTCTTGTTACCCAGGCTGGAGTGCAATGGCGCGATCTCGGCTCACCGCAACCTCCGCCTCCTGGGTTCAGGCAATTCTCCTGCCTCAGCCTCCTGAGTAGCTGGGATTACAGGCACGCGCCACCATGCCCAGCTAATTTTTTTTGTAGCTTTAGTAGAGACGGGGTTTCACCGTGTTGACCAGGATGGTCTCGATCTGTTGACTTCGTGATCCACCTGCCTCGGCCTCCCAAAGTGCTGGGATTACAGGCGTGAGCCACCGCGCCCGGCTATTTTTTAAATTTATTTTTTAATAAAATTTTATTTTTTTTAAATAAAATTAATACAGAATTTTATTTTTCACCTAAAACGGTGAAAAATTTACCAAGATAAAAATTTTAAAAAATGTTAGCAGTTACAAAATAGCATTTGAGGGAGAAAATATACCTATGAGGTATGAGAAAGAAAACTTTCACTTAGGAAGGACAAGATGCTTATTTTGTCAGGTATCAAAATAAGTGTGAAGCTTGCAGGCAGAGGAACTATATGTAGATGCTGGCTTTACCACTTATGAACGCTTTTGGTTCAGTCTTTCTGAGCTTCACTTTCTTTTGTCTGAAACAAGATTAAATCAGTTATATAAAGAACTCATTAGCAGAGTATGGAGCAGGTTGTTAGAAGGCAATGAATGAAAATATTACTAAATAAATCAAAGATGTTTGAGAAGGAGGAATGGTTATTGAAAAAGCCATTGAGAAGGAGGAATGGTTATTGAAAAAAATAGGCCTGGAAGTTCAAAAATTGTTAAATAAATATTTTTAATAGGCAATTATTGCTGAGTATATAGAAACCTAATAAGATAAGTAATCTTTTAAATACAGACAAGCTCAGAATAGAATAAGGCCAGGCACAGTGGCTCATGCCTGTAATCTCAGCACTTTGGGAGGCTGAGGTGGGCGGATCACCTGAGGTCAGGAGTTGAGAGCAGCCTGGCCAATATATGAAACCTCATCTGTACTAAAAATACAAAAATTAGCTGGGCATGGTGGCGGGTGCCTGTAATCCCAGCTACTCAGGAGGCTGAGGCAGGAGAATCACTTGAACCCCGGAGGCAGAAGTTGCACTGAGCCAAGGTCGCACCATTCATTTGCACTCCAGCCTGGATGACAGAGCAAGACTTCGTCTCAAAAATAAATGAGTAAATAACGTAAAAATAAATAAATAAGTAAAATAGAATAGAACTTCTAAAAATATTGTTTCCATTTATACTTCGAGAACGACAATTATTTCATATTATGTAGTTTAAATAATTGCCTTACACTGAAACATCTTTAGGTTGGCATTATAAAAAATATATTTCAGTAATTATTTAGAAGAATTATTTCAAATATTGAAGAGGACAATTGTAGTAAATATTCAGAAATAGGCATTTCTCATTTAAAGTAAACCCAATATATAAAGTTTGAATTCTTAAAAATGATAAATTAGGAAGTTAGTAACCGGGAAAAATTAACTTCAAAGTTCCTTTAAATATTAATATGTCCTAGTGATTATAATATGATTCTACTTATAAAAAGGTCTACTTAGAGTTCTACTTTTTTGAAGATGGAGTAGATATACGTGTCCCTATTTCTGCCACTAATTATAATGAAAAATTCTGAACATTACACATAAAACAAACATAAAAGTCTCCAAATGGTAGAAAGAAGACAGACCAACTAGAGACCTTGGGACCTAAGGAACAATATGATGGTTAATTCCCTGTGTTTTGTTTTTGCCTTAGATACACCAGACTTGAAATTTTAGACATCAACAACCTGGAAACACCAATGGCACAGACAAAAGAAACCCCATTTTTGGGACTCTCTCCAGCTGAAGGACCAGAAACACTGCTCTCTCCAGCCGAAGGACCAGAAAAGGAGTATAGCAGACAGAAAACTTTTTGACAATAAATGCATACTCTAGCCAAAACTACAGACAGAATTGTGACCCCATCCTACTCATGTCAGCAAAGTCCTAATGGAGAGCCTAGACTCCCACCCTCATCAGACTATTAGGTAGTTAAAAGAATTGCCTTACCCTGAAACATCTTCAGGTTGACATTATGGAAAAAGATTTAAGTAACTATGGAGGTGCCCCAACCCCTCTCTCCCAGGTGGTATCAGAAAAGGTCAAGTAAAGAGCCAGTACTTTAATCATCACAAGTCAGTAACAAGGAGTCTCCCATCTTGGGTGTTGGTGGAGGCCAAATGAGGAACTTGGATATCTCTTCTAACTTGGCAATAATGAGGTGGTGCCTGCTTCCCATATCCACTTCCCCTGCTGGTACCATGTTAGAAAAAGCCAGCTAAAAGAAATTTTAATAAGATTCAAAACCTTGTAATATCCCATATGTCCAGATTTTACTAAAATCACTCATCATATCTAGAACTGGGAAGATCCCAAAGTGTATGAAAAAAGACCATTAATACATGACAAAACCAAGAAGACAAAGATGTTAGAATTATCTGACAAAGATGTTAAAGCAGACATCATAAAAATGCTTCAGTGAGCAACTGCAAAAACACTTGAAACAAATGAAAAAAATAGAAAGTCTCATTAGATAAGTAGAAGATGTAAAGATAAACCAAATGGAAATTTTAGAACTGAAAAATACAATGAAAATAAAAAATTGAGTTGAATAGCAGAACAAAGGAGACAAAGGAATGAATCAAGGAATCAAGATAGAACACTAGAAATTATCCACTCTAACAAAAGAGAGAAAATAGACTAAAAAGAACAGAGTCTCATGGAACTGATTATAACAAAAGATAGAACATTCATGAAATCAGAATCCTAGAGGGAGAAAGAGGGTAAGGCTAAAAATACTCAAATAAATAATATCTGAAAACTTCTGAAATTTCGTGAAAGACATAAACCTACAGATTCAAGAAGCTGCGTGAATGTTCAACAAAGGAGACAAAACAGTTAAATGGGAAAAAGGTAGGGTTTGTTTGTTTGTTTGTTTGTTTTTTAACAAATAGTGCTGAAACAACAGGATATCCACATGCAAAAGAATAAAGCTGGACATCTGCTTCATACTATATACAAAAATTAACTCAAAATGGATCATAGAACAAAATATAAGAGCATAAAACTATAAAATTCTCAGAAGTAAACATAGAAATAAATTTTTGTGACCTGGAGTTAGCAAAAGACTTCTTACAAATGACACCAAAAACACAAGCAACAAAAGAAAAAGTAAACAAGTTGGATTTCATCAAAATCTGAAACTTTCATGCTTCAAATGGTACCACCAAGATAGAAAATGAAAAGACAGCACACAGAATGGGAGAAAAGATTTGCAAATCACATACCTAATAAAAGATTTATATCTACTATAGATAAAAACTCTTATACCTCAATAATAAAAAACAACCTAATTAAAAATGGAGAAAGGATTTGTATAGACATTTCTTCAAATAAGATACGCAAATGACCAATACACACATGAAAAGAAGCTCAACATCATTAGCTATTAGAGAAATGCAAATCAAAACAAGGAGATACCACTTTACACTCATTAGAATATCTTCAATAAGAAATACAAATAACAAGTATTGGGGAGAACATGGAGAAAGTGGAACTCCCATGCATTTCTAGTGGGAGTGTAAAATGCTATAGCTGCTCTGGAAAACAGTGTGGCAGTTCCTCAAACAAATATAGAGTTACAATATGACCCAGGAATTCTACTCCAAATGGAAATGAAAACATTTGTCTGCACAAAAAGTGGTGCTAAAAAGCAGGACTATTTGTAATGCCCAAAAAATGCAACGACTCAAATGTCTTATCAATTGATTAATGAATAAACAAAATATAGTATAGATATATAATGGAATATTAATTGGTACTAAAAAGTAATAAAGTACTAATACATCCTACAATATGAATCAACCTTGAAAGCATTATGCTTTCTTTAAGTGAAAGAAACCAGTTACAATAGCCACATTACATGATTATGTGAAAGTCTAAAATAAGCAAATATATAGAGACAAAGTATATCAGTGGTTTTCAAGGGTCAGGAGAGGGAAAACAGTGATGACTGATAGGTATAGGGTTTATTTTCTAGGTAATTAAAGCGTTCTAAAATTAGATAATGGAGGTTACACAATGTTGTTTATCTATTAAAAATTACTGAATTATAAACTTTAAAAGGATGAATATTTTTGGACAGCCATGGTGGCTCATGCTTGTAATCCTGGTACTTCGAGAGGCCAAGGTGGACAGATCACCTGAGGTTGAGAGTTTGTGACCAGCCTGACCAACATAGAGAAACCCCATCTCTACTAAAAGTACAAAAAGTTAGCTAGCCATGATGGTACATGCCTATAATTCCAGTTACTCAGGAGGCTGAGGTAGGAGAATCATTTGAACCTGGGAGGCAGAGGTTGCAGTGAGGCAAGATCACGCCATTGCACTCCAGCCTGGGCAACAGGAGCGAAACTCCGTCTCAAAAAAAAAAAAAAAAAAAGTGAATTTTATGGTTAAAAATTATATAGCAATAAAACTGTTATTAAAAAAAAAAAAGACAAGTGAAACCTAATAGGACAAATGCAAAGATTCATGCCAAGATATATCATTCAACTTTTGAAAACTAAACATAGAAAAAATTGTTAGAAGCAGAGAGCAAGAAGTGTCACTTTGCTTGTAAGGGAAAAGCAATCTGAATGACAGTGGATCTCACATCAGAAACCATGAATACCATAAGAAAGCAACACAACATCTATCAAGTGCTGAGAGGAAAAAATTGTCAACCCAAATCCAGTATCCAGAAAAATATCTTTTAGGAATGGAGAGGAAATAATAACGTTCTCAGATGAAGGGAAACGAAGAGATTTTGTCAGTAGCAGATTTTTTCTAAAAGCATGGCTACAGAAAGTTCTTTAAACAGGAAGGAAATTATCAAAGAAAGAATATTGGAACATTAAGAACCAAGAAAAGCACACTAAGTAAAAATGTGAGTAAATACAATAGGCTTCCTGTCTCCTCTTGAGTTTCCTTTCTTTCTTTTAAGATGGAGTTTCACTCTTGTTGCCCAGATTGGAGTGCAATGGTGAAATCTTGGCTCACTGCAACCTCCACCTCCCAGTTCAAGTGATTCTCCTGCCTCACTCTTCTGAGTAGCTGGGATTACAGGCACCTGCCACCACCTGGCTAATTTTTGTATTTTTAGTAGAGACCAGGTTTCATCATGTTGGCCAGGCTACTCTTGAACTCCTGACCTCACGTGATCTGCTCACCTCGGCCTCCCAAAGTGCTGGGATTACAGGCATGAGCCACCATGCCCGGCCCCTCTTGGGTTTTCTAAATTATATTTAAAGGTTAAAGCAGAAATTGTAACATCTGATTTGGTAGATGAGATACTTAAGATAATCGTATTATAAAAGGGAAAATGTAAGGAACTATAAAGGGAAATAGATTTTCTACATTTCACTTGAACTGGCAAAATTACACCACAAGTACACTAGGATAGTTTTGATATTGATATTATCTAAGTTCACTTATGCTGCTATGTCAGAATACCTGAGACTGAGTAATTTAGAATAAACTGAAATTTATTTTCTCACAGGTCTGGAAAGTGAGAAGTCCTAGATGAAGGCATTGGCATCTGGTGTCTGCTAAGGGCCATCTTGTTGCATGAAGCCTCATTTATAAGGGGCTTAATAACATTAAGGAGGAAGAACTTTCGGGACCTAGTTTCCTCTTAAAGACTTTACTACCTAATACCATCACATTGGCAATGCCTGAATTTTGGAGGGGATACATTTAAACCATAGCAAACATATAAAAAAATGTAAGTTATAAAGTTATAAAAATATGTACAATTTTGATAACTGAAGGAACTAGTAAAAAAGAAATAGATACACTCAAAAATAAAAATTAACATGGAATCATAAAAAATAACCCACAGGAAGTAGCCCACAAGAAGGTAAGGAAAAGAAAACAGAGAAATGAAATACAGACAATAGACAGAAAACAAAATATATAATGACTGACTTAAGCTCTAACATATCTGTAATTACATTGAACATAAATGGAAAAATGGATTGTTGGAGGTGGCTGGCAAGATGGCTGAATAGGAAGAACTCTAGTCTGCAGCTCCCAGCGAGATAAATGCAGAAGGTGGATAATTTCTGCATTTCCAACTGAGGTACCTGGCTCATCTCACTGGGACTAGTTAGATAGTGGATGCAACCCACAGAGGGGCTGAAGCAGGGTAGGATGTCACCTCACCTGGGAAGTGCAAGGAGTCGGGAAACTCCCTCCCCTAGCCAAAGGAAGCTGTGAGGGACTGTGCCATGAGGAATGGTGCATTCTGGCCCAGATACTAAACTTTTCCAACAGTTTTCACAAGCCACAGACCAGGAGATTCCCTTGGGTGCCTGTACCACCAGGGCCCTGGGTTTTAAGCACAAAACTGGGTGGCTGTTTGACAATGAGCTAGCTGCAGGAGTATTTTTTTTTTCATGTGCCAGTGGCACGTGGAATGCCAGTGAGACAGAGCTGTTCACTCCCCTTGAAAGGGAGCTGAAGCCAGGGAGCCCAGTGGTCTAGCTCAGTGGATCCCACCCTCATGGAATCCAGCAAGCTAAGATCCACTGGCTTGAAATTCTCACTGCCAGCACAGTAGTCCAAAGTTGACCTGGGACACTCAAATTTGGTGGGGGGATGGAGGGGCATCTGTCATTACTGAGGCTTGAGTAGGCAGTTGTCCCCTCACAGTGTAAACAAAGCCCCCAGGAAGTTCAAATTGGGTGGAGCCCACCGCAGCTCAGGAAAGCCACTGGGTAGCCAGACTTTCTCTCTAGGTTCCTCTTCTCTGGACAGAGCATCTCTGAAAGAAAGGCAGCAGCTTCAGTCAGGGGCTTATAGATAAAACTCCCATCTCCCTGGGACAGAGCACCTGGGGGAAGGGGTGGCTGTGGTTGCAGCTTCAGCAGACTTAAATGTTCCTGCCTGCCAGCTCTGAAGAGAGCAGCAGAACTCCCAGCACAGCATTCGAGCTCTGCTAAGGGACAGACTGCCTTCTCAAGTGGGTACCTGACTCCTGTGCCTTCTGACTGGGAGACACCTCCCAGCAAGGGTCAATAGACACCTCATATAGGAGAGCTCCAGCTGGCATTTGGCAGGTGCCCCTCTGGGAAAAAGATTCCAGAGGAAGGAACAGGCAGCAATCTGCTGTTCTGCAGCCTCCGCTGGTGATACCTAGGCAAACAGGATCTAGAGTGGACCTCCAGCAAACTCCAGTAGACCTGCAGCAGAGGGGCCTGACTGTTAGGAAAACTAACAACCAGAAAGGAATAGCATCAACATGAACAAAAAGGATGTCAACACAAAAACCCCATCTGAAGGTCACCAACATCAAAGAACAAAGGTAGATAAATCCATGAAGATGAGGAAAAACCAGTGCAAAAAGGCCGAAAATTCCAAAAAAGAATACCTCTTCTCTTTCAAAAGATCACAACTCCTCACCAGCAAGGGAACAAAACTGGACTGAGAATGAGTTTGATGAATTGACAGAAATAGGCTTCAGAAGGTGGGTAATAACAAACTCCTTCGAGCTAAAGGAGCATGTTCTAACCCAATGCAAGGAAGCTAAGAACGTTGAAAAAAGGTTAAACAAATTGCTAACTAGAATAACCAGTTTAGAGAAGAACACAAATGACCTGATAGAGCTGAAAAATACAGCACGAGAACTTCATGAAGCATACACAAGTATCAACAGCCAAATCATTCAAGCAGAATAAAGGATATTAGTGATTGAAGATCAACTTAATGAAATAAAGCATGAAGGCAAGATTAGAGACAAAAAGAACAAAAAAGGGCTGGGCGCGGTGGCTCACGCCTGTAATCCCAGCACTTTGGGAGGCCGAGGCAGGTGGATCACGAGGTCAAGAGATCAAGACCATCCTGGTCAACATGGTGAAACCCCGTCTCTACTAAAAA
>NW_016107365.1:2442771-2459613 GCF_001604975.1 Cebus imitator | reverse complement strand
AAAAAAAAAAAAAAAAAAAAAGAACAAAAAAGAATGAAGAAAGCCTCCAAGAAATATGGGACTGTGTAAAAAGACTAAACCTACATTTGATTGGTATACCTGAAAGTGATGGGGAGAATGGAACCAAGTTCAAAAACACTCTGCAGGATATTTTCCAGAACTTCCCCAATCTAGCAAGACAGGCCAACATTCAAATTCAGGAAATACAGAGAATACCACAAAAATACTCCTCAAGAAGAGCAATCCCAAGACACATAATCATCAGAATCACCAAGGCTGAAATGAAGGAAACAATGTTAAGGGCAACCAGAGAGAAAAATTGGGTTACCTACAAAGGAAAGCCCACCAGACTAACAGTGGATCTCTCTGCAGAAACCCTATAAGCCAGAAGGGAGTGGGGGCCAATATTCAACATTCTTAAAGACAAGAATTTTCAACCCAGAATTTCATATCCAGCCAAACTAAGCTTCATAAGCGAAGGAGATATAAATTTTTTTACAGACAAGCAAATGCTGAGAGATTTTTCTCACCACCAGGCCTGCCTTACAAGAGCTCCTGAAGGAAGCACTAAACATAGAAAGGAAAAACTGGTATAAGCCACTGCAAAAACAGCAAATTGTAAAGACCATTGTCACTATGAAGAAACTGCATCAACTCACGGGCAAAATAACCAGCGAGTATCATAATGACAGGATGAAACTCACAAATAACAATATTAACCTTAAATGTAAATGGGCTAAATGCCCCAGTTAAAAGACACAGACTGGCAAATTAGATGAAGAGTCAAGGCCCATCTGTGTGCTGTATTCAGGAGGCCCATCTCACATGCAAAGACACAGATAGGCTCAAAATAAAGGGATGGAGGAATATTTACCAAGCAAATGGAAAGCTAAAACAAAGCAAGGATTGCAATCCTCGTCTCTGATAAAACAGACTTTAAACCAACAAAGATCAAAAAAGACAAAGAAAGGCATTACATAATGGTAAAGGGATCAATGCAAAAAGAGCTAACTATCCTAGGGCCAGGCATGGTAGCTCATGCCTGTAATCCCAGCACTTTGGAATGCCAAGTTTGGTGGATCACATGAAGTCAGGCATTCAAGACCAGCCTGGGCAACATGGTGAAACCCCATCTCTGCTAAAAATACAAAAAACATTAGCCAGGCATGGTGGCATGCATCTGTAATCCCAGCTACTCGTGAGGCTAAGGCAGGAGAATTGCTTGAACCTCGGAGGTGGAGGTTGCAGTGAGCCAAGATTGTGCCACTGTACTACAGGCTGGGTGACAGAGTGCTGTCTTAAAAAACTGGTTGATAGAGTGAGACTCAGTCTCATGGATGAGAAGAATCAATATCACGGAAGTGGCCATACTGCCTGAAGTAATTTATAAATTCAATGCTATCCCAATTAAACTACCATTGACTCTCTTCACATAATTAGAAAAAAATATTTTAAATTTCACATGGAGCCAGAAAGGAGCCCATATAGCCAAGACAATCCTAAGTAAAAAGAGCAAAGCTGTAGGCATCACATTACCTGACTTCAAACTATACTACAAGGCTACTGTAAACAAAACAGTGTGGTACTGGTACCAAATCAGACATATAGACCAATGGAATGGAACAGAGGCTTCAGAAATGATGTCACACATCTACAACCATCTGATCTTTTGACAAACCTGGCAAAAAAAAGCAATAGGGAAAGGATTCCCTATTTAATAAATGGTGTTGGGAAAACTGGCTAGCCATATGCAGAAAACTAAAACTGGAATGCTTCCTTACACCTTATACAAAAATTAACTCAAGATGGATTAAAGACTTAAACGTAAGATCTAAAACCATAAAAACCCTAGAAGAAAACCTAGGTAATATCATTCAGGACACAGGCATGGGCAAAGTCTTCATGACTAAAACACCAAAAGCAATGGCAACAAAAGCCAAAATTGACAAATGGGATATAATTAAACTCAAGAGCTTCTGCACAGAAAAAGAAACTATCATCAAATGAACAGGCAACTACAGAATGGGAGAAAGTTTTTGCAATCTATCCATCTGACAAAGGGCTAATATCTAGAATCTACAAGGAACTTAAACAAATTTATAAGAAAAAAAACGACCCCATCAAAAAGTGGGCAAAGGATATGAACAGACAGTTCTCAAAAGAAGACATTTATGTGGCCAACCAACATATGAAAAAAGCTTATCATCCTCATCATCACTGGTCATTAGATAAATGCAGATAAAAACCACACTGAGATATCATCTCACATCAGTTAGGGTGGCAATTGTTAAAAAGTCAGGAAACAACATATGCTGGAGAGGATGTGGAGAAATAGGAATGCTTTTACACTGTTGGTGGAAGGGTAAATTAGTTCAAACATTGTGGAAGGCAGTGTGGTGATTCCTCAAGGATCTAGAACCAGAAATACCATTTGACCCAGCAATCCCATTACTGGGTACATACCCAAAGTATTGTAAATCATTCTACTATAAAGACACATGCACACATATGTTTATTGCAGCACTATTTACAGTAGCAAAGACTTGGATCCAACCCCAATGCCCATCGGTGGTAGACTGGATAAAGAAAATGTGGCACATATACACCATAGAACACTATGCAGCCATAAAAAAGATGACTTCATGTCCTTTGCAGGGACATGGATGAAGCTAGAAACCGTCATTCTCAGCAAACTAACACAGGAACAGAGAACCAAACACTGCCTGTTCTCACTCATAAGTGGGAGTTGAACAATGAAACACATGGACACAGGGAGGGGAACATCACACACTGGGGCCTGTCAGGGCATGTGGGACTAAGGGAGGGATAGCAGTAGGAGAAATACCCAATGTAGATGATGGGTCGATGGATGTAGCAAACCACCATGGCACATGTATGCCTATGTACAAACCTGCATCATGTTCTGCACATGTATCCCAGAACTTAAAGTATAATAATAAAAAAAAACCAAAAAATGAATAAATGGTCTACGACATTGTAGTTTGACAGGTAAAATGGATTAGAAAATCTGAATCAAGTATATGCTTTCTACAAGAAACTCACTTTAAGTATAATGACATAGGCAAGTTGAAAGTAAAAGAATGAAAAAAAGATATATCATGTAATAATTAACCAAAAGGAAGTAGGAGTGGCTATATTGATATCATATAAAATATGCTTCAGAGCAAAGAAAAGTATCAGAGTCAAGTGGAGATATTATATAATAATATAGGGTCAATACACCAAAAAGACACAGTAATTATAAATGTGTCTACACCAAATAACTGAGCTGCAAAATAGTAAACAGTACGAGTTCCTTTGTCCCCCTGTCAGGGCTTGTGATGGGGGTGTGGCTTGCTTCTTCAGTTCCCCACTGCTCAGACCTCTAGGAGAGCATACAGATGGGCATGCTGTGGGTCTCTGACCCCATGGCAGTGTCTACGGGTGAATATTTACAGCTGAACCCCCAGTGGGCATGTGTTACAGGATGCTCTTTTAGTTTAGCCATCCATAGGCAGCTTGTGTTAGTCAGCTCAATTAGGCCCCTGCCTTATGGCAAGCATAGAGGGCTTTCTGTAACCCAGGATTCTTGCCTTGGTGTACTGGAAGAATCAGATCACACATGGGCTTGGAGAATGTGTGCAAGGTTTTGTTGAGTGGAAGTAGCTTTCAGCAGATGGGGGAACCAGAAGGGAGATAGTTTTTCCCAGAGTAGGGAGTGGCCGGGCTCTCCATTGACTGCCATGGCCAAACTCTGCCTCATTCTCCCAGTGGATGGCATGCTGACATCTGTCATGTGCTCTTCTGCCTGCGTGCTCCTCTTGCTGTCCTCTTGCTATCCAGCTGCTTGTGTGCCTGACCGTTAGAGTCTCAAGGGTTTTTATAGGCACAAGATGGGGACATGGTGGGTCAGGGTGTTTTTGGGGAGTGCAATATTTGGGTATGAAGGCAGGAGTGCCTGTCCTCGCCTAGGTCCACTGGCACAGAGCCAGGGGTGGAGCCCTCACCAGGGACCCACCCTTTCCTTTCTAGCACTTCCTTGCTCCCCTTCTGTATCACTAGGTGAACTGATAGTACTAATAGGAGAAATATACAAATCCACAATTATAGTTAGAGACTTCAGCATCTCTCTCTTAATAGTTTATAGAACAACTAGACAGAAAATCAGCAAGAATACAGAAGAACTCAACAAATCAACATTTATAAAATACCCAACAACAGCAGACTTAACATTCTTTTCAAGTGTTTATGGAACAAATGTCAAGATAGACCATATCCTTGTTATAAAATAAAGCTCAATAAATTTCAAAGAAATAAAATAATATTGTGTGTGTTCTTTTACTGTAACAAAGTCAAACTGGAAATCAATAACAGCAAAATGTTCTCCAAACATTTGTAAACTAAATAACACACTTCTAAATAATCTATGGGCCAAATAATTCTGAAGGGAAACTTAATAATATATTGAACTGAATCAAAATGAAAATACAACATATAAAATTTTATGACACAGCTAAAGCAGGGCTATAAGGGAAATTTATAGCATATGTTAGGTTAAATGTAAGTGCATTCATTAGAAATGATGAAAAGCCTTAAATCAATAATCTAAGACCATATGTGTAACTTACCCTTGTATCTCTTTACTGTCTCCTTTTTATAATTGTCTTAAATACTTCCTCTAAATATATTTAGAATCACTTCAGATAATGTAATTTTTCAATCATCAAAAGTAATTTAGAAAACTCAAGAGAAGAGAAGCCTATTGTATTTAACCATATTTTTGAGTAAAATGTTTTTTCTTAGTTATCAATGTTCCTAAATCCCTTCTTTTATAATGTACTTTCTGTTTAGATAATCTTTAGGCCATGTAATTGATCCAAATAATCTCCCATCTCATTTTTCATGTTTTGTATGTCATGAAAATTCTGCACAAAATTAATTTATACATGAATTCACAGCTTTCATAAAAAGAGACATTCTATCCAGAAAAGTTTATATCTTTAAACATAGATTGTTATAGCAAAATTTACAGATTAAAAAGTTAAGAATCCTGTATACATATCTCTTAAAGTAAATTATCCCTGGAGATAGAAACCAAATAAGTGCAATAGTAAAGTCTGTTTATAATTTTTAATTTCCGTACCAGAAATTCTGGAATCATAATATCCAAGCAGCAGTGCATTCCACCAAATCATGGAGCCTTTCTACTATGAAGATGTCTTCCGAACTTTTAAAGTAATGAAAGATTTCCTTATGAAGTTTTCCCTTGGGGCTCTGAAGTCATACCTATGCTGGACTGGCTCCTTTTTTCCTTCCTCTGCATTTTTAGATCAATTTCAACTGCACTTCTCAGCTATTACTTCTGTTTTATCCTTAGTATTCACTGTTGTTCTTCCTTTAAGAGTCAATAGATTGGCAGTTTGTCAAAAGACCAATTTGTGATTCTGTATGTTATGCTTTTTCTGGCACTCCTGTCAGGGAAGATTTAAAGATTTCTGAAATGAGAACTGTCTCTTTTCTAGTTGGCCTCAAGTATAAGTGGTAATTTGGATTTGCTTTGCCCATACTGGTAATGACTGTACAGTTAGAGAAATGAATTGTAAAGCATGAAAGTTCTGCCTCCATTTCACAGGGCTTGTGTTGCCTGTGGGGGAAAACATATCTCACAGTTCCTTAGGACTAAACAGAAGAAAAGCTTTCTAATCTTGGAAATGGATTTTTTCTGAGGGCATATGTATTTGCATAAATTACAAAGAAAAATAATTAGGGATTTTATTATGAAGAACATATAAGCTGATAAGACATCTACAAAACTCAAAACAAAGGGAAATTTCAACAATAGTTGTGGATAAGCTATTAATTGCTGTCCCTTAACACTTCCTCATTAACCCTCTTGTCTATGCTGGTTGGTCATATTTATGCTCATTTTTGTTCAATTTGTATTCTTTCCTCAGAAGTATGTTTTCATATATGGCGTACATTATTACTTTGTAATTCTTGTGAATATAACACTGGAATTTGATTGGTGAGGAAGCAGGAGGCCATCACATTGCTATGTTGAGGATTTACCATGATTCTAGTAAATCTTAAGTTGTTTTGGTCCAAAAGATTATTCCTTATAAATTATCACACATCTTTTACTTTTTCTTTTACTTCAAGATCTGAGAAGCTGAAATTAAGGCCCATCTTACAGGTGCAAGAGAAATCTGTACATAGTTTGCTGTGTCTAAGATCCTGTAAATTCTTTAATGGACAACTGTATTACTTTGTGCAACAGATCTGAAGGAGAAGGGCTCAGAAGTGACAGATTCAAGGTGAAAATACCTCTAAGCTACACAGGTCAATTTTTTGCTGGAGAAAGTAAAAAATTTCAACTTAAAAGGAAAGTGTAATGTGAACAGATAACTCAAGGCACTCTCATAGAAGTCACAGAGACAAACAGGGCTATGGAAGAAGTAATCATACCTTCCGGGGAGATTATCTGAAGATGAGAGATTTCATCTTATTAGAAGTTGTGTTACTTTAGATTTTTTTAAATTTTATTTTATTTGCAGGGGAGAAGGCAACAAAGCAAGGCTCTGACCAGCTTAGGCAAAAGGAGGAACTTACTGAAAGTATACTGGGACAAGTTAAACAACCTACTTTATAGATAACGATCCAGCTAGCCTAGGGACCAGCAATATTAGATCCTCTGCTTGCTTCTTTTTTCTGTAGACCATGTTTTCCATGGGAACATAGCTGCCTAGTACACCTAAGGTTATCATTTTATGGCTTCAAGAATAAGAGATCAGCTTGCTTTCCATATTATTTCCTATCGAAGACCCAAATTCCTGGGAATGAGGCTCACTGGCTCTGATTAGGTGAGGTAACCACACCTGAATCACAGGTGATTAGCTGTGGCCAGGAGGAAGGGTCACATTACAGCTGCACTATGATGGAAGGATGAAAAGAGAGGGAGGAACAGTTCCTAGAATAAGTAGAGGAACTAGAGAGACTACCCCAGAGTTTTCCATTGCAGAAGTACTTCTCCAAATCATATGATTCATGAGATTTACTTGGAAGAGACGATTTGATGTTTGGGTACAAAAATTTTACTATCCCATCATCATGTTTTGATAAGATAGTAGAAACTAAAGGTTTACCAAGGTTTACTTTAACAAGTTAGATATGAGTAGTTTATTAATATTAATTTTAAACATTTCTCTAATAGGTTATTCATTTTAAATTGCAGCTGGAAAGCATTGATAAATCTAATGCAGTTACCTCATCTTACAGAAGAGAACTCTAAGAGGATAAATAACTTGGCCAAAATCATATGGTAAATAGTGAAAACATCTGGACAGGATTACAAGTGTTATTTTTTATCTAGTGCTGCTATCTTGATCTCATTGTTTGTTTAGAAATACTTTATCTTTTGCCAAAAATATTTAACAATTATGGGTTCTTGTTTGTACAATCTTTGAATCAAAGTATACATAAATCCCAGGTCTCCCAGTGTCCAGTAGCAGCAAGACTTGGAAGAGGTCAGAACATTAGCTCAGAAATTGGGGAACATGAATTCTATGTAGTACTCTGTGCTGAGACAAAGGCCATTTCTGCACCGAGATAACTTGCAAAGTAATCTGCAGGAAAAGCCAGAATTTAGGAAGCAGCTTTGGATTCTATTAGCTCCAGGATATACTGTAATGCTAGCTCAGGGTAATCACAATTTAACATCACAATGATGATCTGACCGATGAAGATTTCAAAGCAAGCAATACCAATAAGGGTGGCATGCATAGCAGACAGACAATAACATGTAAACCAGTGGCACCCAATGTTTTTGGCACCAGGGACCGATTTTGTGGAGGACAATTTTTCTCGGGACTGGGGTGGGGACTGTGTAGGGGATATGGGGGTATTGGGGGTGTGGGAATGTATGGGGGAGGTGGGTAGGAGGGTTTTGGGATGAAACTGTTCCACCTCAGGTCATCAGGCATTAGATTCTTATAAAAAGTGTGCAACCTAGATCCCTCACATGTGCAGTTCACAATCAATAGGGTTCGTGCTTCTACAAGAATCTAATGCCGCTGCTGATCTGACAGGAGGCAGAGCTCAGGCAGTAATACTTGCTTGCCTCCTGCTGTGCAGCCCAGTTCCTAATAGGCCACTAACCAGTACCAGAACCACGAACCAGCCAGGGGATGGGGGACCCCTGAGGTAAACAAACAAGCCAATTCAAAATAGCAGTAATAGCTGCCATGAAGAGAGCAAAATGAAGGATGTGATAAAGAGTGAGGGGAGGCTCCTCAAGACTGGGGAATCAGGGAAATTCTCTCTCAAAATCAGTGAATGATTCAATGAAAAGAAAACTGTCAAAAATTACAGATCAGTAACTTCAATAATAAAACCATATGTCGTTAAAAGCCCAAAATGACATTTGATAAAATTCAAAATCCAGTTTTAAAATACCTTAATATAGTTTTGCTATTTTGTGACATCAAAAAGGAAAAACTAAGAATTTAAAGTTTTATAAAGGGTAGAGCAAATATAGAAACATTTTTCTTTAAAAAATGAACAAAGCAGCTGGGCACAGTGGCTCATGCCTGTAATCCCAGCACTTTGGGAGGCAAAGGCGGGAGGATCACTTGAGGCCAGGAGTTTGAGACCAGCCTAGGCAACACAGTGAGACCCCTGTGTCTGCAAAAAATTAAAAAATTAGCTAGGTGTGGTGATGCATACCTGTAGTCCCAGCTACTTGGAAGGCTGATGTGGGAGGATCATTGAGCCCAGGACGTCAAGGCTGCAGTGAGCTGTGATTGTGCCTCTGCATCCAGCTTGGGCAGTAGAGAGAGACCCTGTCTCGAAAATGGAAAAAAAAAAGTATACAAAGCAAAAGTGTCTTTTGTTACCATTATTTTCCAATTTATTACTGAAAATTCTTTGAATCACAGTAGCTCCTCCAAAAGAAATGAGAATTAAATATTGAGAAAAGAGCAAACAAGTGGTTATTTGAAGAAATAGAAGACCCAAATTAAACTATCCCCACCTGCAACAAAACTATTAGCGATATTAAAAACATTCAGTGAAATGGGCAAATGTAAGATAAGTCTGCAAACACCTATATCTTCCCTAAATATCAGGAATAGCCAACTAGAAAAGTTAACTGAAAGGAGATTTTATTCACAATGTCAGCAAATGATAAAATATATGGAAATTAATGTGTAATGTCAAAAGCATATAAATTGTGAAAGGAAAATAAATCTTGGGGCTCCCATATCACCAAGCTAAAAGGAAAAGCCAAGCTTGAAACTGCTTAGGGCAAACCTGCCTCCCATTTTATTCAGTCGCCCCTCTGCTCACTGAGATAAATGCATATTTCATTGCCTCCTTTGGAAAGACTAATCAGAAACTCAAAAGAATGCAACCATTTGTCTCTTATCCATCTATGACCTGGAAGCTTCCTCCCTGCTTCAGGTTGTCCTACCTTATCTGGATGGAACCAACGTTAATCTCACCCGTGTTGATTGATGTTTCATGTCTCCCTAAAATGCATAAAACCAAACTGTGCTCAGACCATCTTGGGCACATGTCCTCAGGACCTCCTGAGGCTGTGTCATGGGCATGCATCCTCAACCTTGGAAAAATAAACTTTCTAAGTTAACTGAGACCTGTCTCAGATTTTTGGGGTCCACAAAAGTATAAAAAATTTAATGAAATAATTTTTAAAAATAAGTGAAAGAGAAGACATAGTATGATTATGAATAGTAAAGAAAATATTTCCCAAATTAATTTATAGATTTACCATATTCCTATTAAAAAAACCAAAGAATATTTTATAGAACTCAATAAAATGATTCCAAAATTGTTTTCCAAAATAAATGGACATATTTTCATACAGTACTCTAAGAGAAAAAAATTATAAGGAAGAATTATTCTTGTTGGATGCTAGGATTTTAAAAGAAATGTGTGGAAATGATATGGAATGAGTTTAAAAAATGAAGTAAGAGGTAACTGAACAGATAGATAGCCTAGTTTACATAGATATTAAAGATATGATGAACTCAGCTTACTCAAGTAATGAAGTAATGAAGAAAAGAATTATGATTTAAGAAGTAGTAAGAAAACCAACAGGGCATGGTAGCTCAAACCTGTCATCCCAGCTGTTTGGGAGGCTGAGGCAGGAGGATTGCTTGAGCCAGGAGGTTAAGGGTTCGGTGAGTCACTGCACTCCAGCTGGAGTGACAGAGTGAGACTCTGACTCAAAAAAAAAAAAAAAAAAAAAAAAAAAAAAAAAGCATGGGTTAGAAACTTAATCCCCAATGCAGAAATGTTGGGAGATGAGATCTAATGGGAGATGTTTATTTTCCACCCTCATGAATGGATTATTGCTGAATAAAAAGGAGTTGAGGCTGCAAGTTTGATCTCTTGCTTGCTCACATGCTCTCTTATCCTTCTGCCCTCTACTGTAGGATAACACAGCAAGAAGGCCCTTGACAGATGCTGGCCCCTTAGCCTTAGACTTCATATCCTCCAGAAAGGTAAGAAAAAATTTATTTATTTATTTACAGACAGGGTCACTCTCTCACCCAGGCTGGAATACAGTGGCATGATCATGGCTCACTGCAGCCTCGACCTCCTGGGCTCAAATGATCCTCCCACCTCAGCCTCCCAAGTAGCTGGGACTACAGGCATGTGCCACCAAACCTATTTTTTTTTTTTTTTTTTTGTAGAGGTGGGGTCTCGCTATGTTGCCCAGCTAGTTTCAAACTCCTGGGCTCCAGTGATCCTCCTGCCTTGGCTTCCCAAAGTGCTGGGATTATAGCATGAGCCACTGTGCCCAGCCAAATTTCTTTTCTTTATAAATTACCCAGTTTGTGATATTTTCCTACAGCAACAGAAAATGGACTAAGACATCCAGATATTAAAGCGGAAAAACTTTAACTTGGACCTTCACCTCACGCTACTTTATTCATTCTACAAGAGGTTGCACATCAAGACTTTACTCTTTTTGAAATCTGGCATTAAATCATTTAAAAGTTGCCAGATGTTTTCTTTTTATAAAGTTGGAGCCATTGATTCATCTTTGGAGCAGACTTTCTTTGTTTTGGGAAAATTACCAGAATGGGCCTTTTGAATTACACACATCTAGAGTAAGTACTCACTTGTTGCTTTTTGAGGAAGTTGAATTTTCTAGTAAGCTGACAAATTTAGTTTAGAAGTATGAGTTGGGCTTAGTGGCTTGTGTATGTCCTTTTAAAATCAGAGCGGGAAAATATGTAGCCCTAGAATATGGATTTAGGCTGAACTGTCCTTGCAAAGTACTGTTTGTTTATTAATTTTGGAAGAGAGAGAGAGTGAGTTTTGTCTAAGTAATTGGTAATAGGAGACTGTCTCACTGGACCATGCCAAGAGGGTTGTATAGATCTGAGCTCTTTATTGTGGAGACACAAATTGTGAAAGGGAATCAGGGGACTAGGATTAGTATAATACCACCTAGATTTGGAGCATTGGTGCTTTTCACGTAGTGTTATTTAAGACAGAATAACTCAGACTTGTAAAACACACGCTGACCTTTATCATTGCCGACTATACTCTGCATTAGTGGGTGCTCCCACTGTGAATTATTTAACTCATTTAACCTTTGCAAC
This sequence comes from Cebus imitator, assembly GCF_001604975.1. Taxonomy (NCBI): domain Eukaryota; kingdom Metazoa; phylum Chordata; class Mammalia; order Primates; family Cebidae; genus Cebus; species Cebus imitator. The sequence continues at coordinate 2,447,983 of NW_016107365.1, read as the reverse complement.
AGCCAAAAGAGGCAGGACATGGATTTGAAGAGGAAAGATTTCTGTATGAATCTCTTCATCTGTCTCTACATCTCTTTCTCCTCTCTGCACACATACATACTCTCACCACAGTGGTTCTTAGGACCCGTGTTCCAGAGTGTGGAGATGCCTGGTGATTTTCTGTTGGTGGGGTGAGCTAGCCATTGCCACATTGCATTCCCAGAATAACTCCTTCCAGTAGTTGGAATCTACACTGCATTGAGAGTCTCACTCTGTCACCCAGGCTGCTGTGCAGTGTGGTATGATCTCAACTCACTGCAATCTCCACCTCCTGGATTCAAGCGATTCTTGTGCCTCAGTTTTCCTAATAGCTAGGACTACAGATGCACACCACCATGCCCAGCTGTTTTCTGTATTTTTAATAGAGACAGGGTTTTGTCATGTTGCCCAGGCTGGTCTTGAACTCCTGGCCTCATGTGGTCCACCTGCCTCAGCCTCCTAAAATGTTGGGATTATAGGCATAAGCCACTGTGCCCAACCTGCACTGTACTTCTTTCATTCCCAAGTTTGCAGTACATTTTTGTTAATTGTTTTATTAGTGTGTTACCTGTGCTTTAGATGATTAAGGGAGGGACCAGAGTCTGTGCTTGGAGAGTAACTAATAGGGTAGAGTAGTATTCTAGAGAAACTGGGTATCTGATGGCAGAAGTGACTTGCTGGACTCTAACAGTGGTGACAAATGATTGTAGTACTGATTTAATGGAACATTTAACAGATCCGTGGAAAGGAAATCCTGTGGAAGATTAGGTTTTTTTGTAGCCTATAGGATGCAAGTTCATAGTTTTTATAAGTTGGCTATTAAAGAAAATGTGACCTCATTATGTAATCTCAAGTGAGTGTGGTCGGTGGACTATTGGGGCCAATTCATTTGTTCCTTCACTTACAGATTCATCCCACAAACATATTGATAGTTCATTATTTGCTGGGACTGGGCTTGGCATATAGATACAAAGATGACTAACAGAGTCTCTGCCCTTTAGGAGAAAACTACAGGAAGTTAAGTATTAACAAATCAAATTGTAAGAAAATCAGAAGAAAATAGAACAATCAGAAATGAAAAAATAGAAGATGGACACACATAACTATACAAATATTTAAAATGTCTGTAATGTGAAAAACAATAAAAGGAGCTTAAAAAGAAAACAAGAGACTGAGAGAATTGCTTGTACTAAATATGAAAGATGAAGTAATAAAATTTTGAATATGTCAGTCTTTAGTCAAAACTAAAGCCTGGCCAGCCACTGTTACTTACGCCTGTGATCCCAGCACTTTGGGATGCTGAGGCAGGAGGATCACTTGAGGCCAGGAGTTTGAGACCAGCCTGGCCAACATGGCAAAACACTATATTTACTAAAAATACAAAAAAATTAGCTGGGTATGGTAGTGCCTTTAGTCCCAGCTACTTGGGAGGCCGAGGCAGAGATCGCTTGAATCCAGGAGGTGGAGGTTGCAGTGAGCTGAGATTGCACCACTGCGCTCCAGCCTGGGCAACAGAGTGAGACTCTGTCTTGAAACAAAGAAACAAAAAACACAACAAAAAAGAAAATAAAACAAAAAAACTAAAGCCTAACACTGAACCCCTAAAAACAAAAGAGCATTAACTGCATTCAAATAAGAGGAAATAGTCACTTAACTTACAAAAACACCTTCAGTAGCAATGAAATAAATTCACATTAAAACTATCAGGTAATGTCTCACACTTAATAAATGTAAAGGTGTAAGAAAACCCATAAATTTATAATGTCTCACACTTAACAAATTTAAAAGTATAAGAAAATCCATAAAGTATAAAAATAAAAATTCATTTTGGGCAACAGAAGCAAATAGAAACTCTCAGCCACACGCTTTCAACCACTGAGATTTCCAGTTTATGATGGATTATTTTATTTTATTTTTTAATTATACTTTAAGTTCTGGGGTACATGTGCAGATCATGCAGGATTCTTACCTAGGTATACACATGCCATGGTGGTTTGCTACATCCATCTCCTGGTCGTCTACATTAGGTATTGGATTTATCAGGATGTAACCCCATGGTAAGTGTCAAGGAGTACCTCTGGGTACCAGCTAGATGCTGAATCCTAGAGGCTAAATTAATGCCAGGCACTTTTCTAAGTGCTTTTCATATGTTAACTGATTTAATCTTCATAGCAGCCATATGAACTAGGAATTTTATTATCTCCATTTTACGCATGAGGAAACTGAGGGAAACAAAGATTAAACAAATCGACATAGTTGGTCAATGGGAGAGCTGGGATTTGAGGGTAGAGAGTGTGGCTCCAGGGTGTGGCCTCATTATTATTGCACCATACTGCTTCAGTGGAAGAAAAGAGCTCTAGATACAAAGATGATGCTTGAGGCATCATCATTTATAAGGTAAAAGGAAAAAATATGGGGGAAAACTACATGTTCCACAGTAGGAGAATGGTTAAATATATTATGGCATATACATTCAATAGGTAATTGCTCAACAGAATTGTTCAGAACTTTTCTTTTATTTACCCAGGGTGCAATGGTATGGGCCACAGACTTCACGAAGGTATTATTTTCCCTTTTGCAGTCCTATGCCCCCACATATTTGAGCAATTTATGAGGATAAAGAGGCCCTGCCCCAAATGGACACCTCATCATTTTCTCCTGCAGTGGTCTGTGGTTCCAGATATTATGTCATTAGATGTACTGAGAGTTGCTGGAGTGTGAATTCTTTAGGAGTATAAATAGCCACCTTCCCTGGATACTTAAGCCACACTTAATGAACTCATACATTTCTTTGACCTCACAGGTCCATCCTTGTTACCTTATCCAAGTAAAATTGTGTCTTATCATAAATATATTAACACAATTATCAAATTTTTTTATTATAAAGGGCTGTGAAGTGCTAAGATCTATGTGTTGTAAATGTTTTCAAAATATTAAAAGTAATTTTTATTTATGCAGAAACAAATTGAAACAAGGAAAGAAAAGCACATTAATTATGTATTTTAGCATAAAGTCTCTTTAAACTTTAAAGAAATTAGCTACAAAAATGATGCATCACATTTATTACATGTATACAATGTGCCAGGAACTATGCTAAGCTCTTTACATAATTTATTGCTTTTAATCCTCTCAATAGCCATATAAAGTAGATATTATTTATTATCATCATTTTACAGATGAGAACACAGAAGCCTAGAGAAGTTTAGTCACTTGCCCTAGGTCACACACAATTCATAAGTGGAGGAGCCAGGAACTGTCTGAATCCAGAGATCAAGCTGTTAATCATACTGACACTATCTTTTTCTTCCTCTTCTTTTCCAAAAGTAAATTTGGAGTTACTGTCTCCAATGCTTAGTTCTATGATGAAGTTCTAAGTCTATGGTCACAAATAACATTATAACCAGTTGTCTTGGAAATGAAAAGGATATCATAAATCACAACTAGAAGTGTCTTACCATAGTGAATATGAAGTTATTTGAGGAAAACCCTGCCATAATGATCAAATGAAGAAGCAAAACAAGTAAGGGAACTAAAAAGTGGAATACAGAATACTCTCTCAACAAATTTACATATATGGTTTACAAATATATTTTCTAAAAAGGAATATTGTATACAATAAGTGATAATCCCAATAGGGAATGAAGTTTTGAAATTGCCTAAATACGTATTGATTTCAACTGCAACTCTTTCAGAACAATCTTTTCCTTCCTCTACTGTCTCAACCATACAAACTACAACATACCCACAGGAATCTCACTCATACCAAAGATTTTCCGTCTAACTCAAAGGCTGACCCTGTTCCAGAGTGGTAAGTTGTACAATTTTTGACAGAGCTCCACCATGCTGAGCCATGAATAACCTCCAATATTTCTATGACTTTTTCTTTCTTCCTTTATTATCCTGTTGAACTTGAGAATAAAAAATGTTCTTACAAACATAAGAAAATAATGATCATTCTGAAGCCACTATAACTTGTTTTAATTCTATTGTATCAAACAACTCACCTCAGTAAACACAATTATACAATCCAACTACTCTGTCAATCTCACTTCTGAAGGTCAGCCAATCAGGGACAAACTGACTCCAATAAGCACGTCTTTGAGTGATACCCAATCAACAACAGCCTCACCTGAGTAATCACACTTCTACAGACAATGTCAACCTACTTATGTTTCTGAGAGTCAACCAATTCCTGAATGCTATGCTTTCTTGAAACACTATATAAGATCAACAATTTGTTCTGTCGGAAAAGGCTTACTGTTACAAGAAATAAGTTAACTTTGTCTTTTTATGTTAGATAGTGAGTGATGGTCTTTTGATAATCATGGAGGTTCTACCAAGATTGCTTTAAAGCCCCTCATTTAGAAGCCTTCCAGGGGCTATTAGGCCAACAGATGCACTCACTGGGCATCTTGTACCAAAATTCTATTTACCCTTCAGATATGTTGCCAAGTGAGTTAATCTCAACAGTAATCTGATCTCTGGCTTAGTTTCATTGATTTCTTGGTGCTGAATTTGTTCTGTTATTCTAGAATTTGCAGCTAAATAAGTCTTTGTTTAGGCCTAGGTCATTGCAAAAAGCAATTAGGCCTTCTGGTTTTAAATATAAACACAACATACCAGAATCTCTGGGACACATTTAAAGCAGTCTCTAGAGGAAAATATATAGCAATAAATGTCCACATGAGAAGCAAGGAGATATCTAAAATCAATACCCTATCATCAAAATTGAAAGAGCTAGAGGAGCAAGATCAAAAAAACTCAAAACCTAGCAGAAGACAAGAAATAACTAAGATCAGAGCAGAACTGAAGGAGATAGGGACACAAAAAACCCTTCAAAAAATCAATAAATGCAGGAGCTAGTTTTTCGAAAAGATCAACAAAATAGACATACCACTAGCCAGATTAATAAAAAAGAAAAGAGGCCAGACGCAGCGGTTCATGCCTATAATCCCAGCACTTTGGGAGGCCGAGATTGGTGAATCACAAGGTCAAGAGATTGAGACCATCTTGGTCAACATGGTGAAGCCCTGTCTCTACTAAAAATACAAAAATTATCTGGGTGTGGTGGCGCACACCTGTAGTCCCAGCTACTTGGGAGGCTGAGGCAGGAGAATTGCTTGAACCCAGGAGACGGAGGTTGCGGTGAGCCGAGATGGGGCCATTGCACTCCAGCCTGGGTAACAAGAGTGAA
>NW_016107365.1:2390828-2442581 GCF_001604975.1 Cebus imitator | reverse complement strand
ATTCCACAGAAATATAAACCATCATCAGATATTATTACAAACAACTCTATGCACATAAGCTAGTAAACCTGGAAAAAATGGATAAATTCCTGGACACTTGCATCTTCCCAACCCTAAACCAGGAAGAAGTTGAAACCCTGAATAGACTAATAACAAGGTCTGAAGTTGAGGCAGCAATTAAAAGCCTACCACCCAAAGAAAGCCCAGGTCCAGATGGGTTCACAGCAGCATTCTACCAGACATACAAAGAGGAGCTGGTACCATTCCTTCTGAAACTACTCCAAACAATCCAAAAAGAGGGAATCCTTCCCAAATCATTTTATGACACCAACATCATCCTGATACCAAAACCCCACAGGGACTCAGCAAGAAAAGAAAACTTCAGGCCAATATCCACGATGAACATAAATGCAAAAATCTTCAATAAAATACTGGCAAACAGATTGCAACAGCACATCAAAAAGCTTATCCACCATGATCAAGTAGGCTTCATCCTGGGGATGCAAGGCTGGTTCAACATGTTCAAGTCTATAAATGTAATTCAGCACATAAACAGAACCAAAGACAAAAACCACATGATTATCTCAACTGATGCAGAGAATGCCTTTGACAAAATTCAACCTTTATGCTAAAAACCCTCAATAAACTAGGTATCGACGGAACATATCTCAAAATAACAAAAGCTATTTACGACAAACCAACAGCCAATATCATACTGAATGGGCAAAAACTGGAAGCATTCCCTTTGAAATCTGGCACTAGACAAAGATGCCCTCTCTCACCACTCCTACTCAATATCATATTGGAAGTTCTAGCCAGAGCAATCAGGCAAGAAAAAGAAATAAAGGTATTCAAATAGGAAAGGAGGAAGTCAAATTTTCTCTATTTGCAGACAACATGATTGTATATCTAGAAGACCCCATCGTCTCACCCCAAAATCTCCTGAAACTGATAAGTAACTTCAGCAAAGTCTCAGGATACAAAATCAATGTGCAAAAATCACAAGCATTCCTATACACCAATAACAGACTTAAAGAAAGCCAAATCAAGAATGAACTGCCATTCACAATTGCTACAAAGAGAATAAAATACCTAGGAATACAACTAACAAGGAACATAAAGGACCTCTTCAAGGAGAACTACAAACCACTGCTCAACGAAATAAGGGAGGACATAAACAGATGGAGAAACATTCCATGTTCGTGGTTAGGAAGAATCAATATTGTGTAAATGGCCATACTGCCCAAAGTAATTTACAGATTCAATGCTATCCCCATCAAGCTACCAATGACCTTCTTCACAGAACTGGAAAAACCACCTTAAACTTCATATGGAACCAAAAGAGAGCCCGCATAGCCAAGTCAATTCTAAGCAAAAAGAGCAAAGCAGGAGACATCACACTACCGGACTTCAAATTATACTACAAGGCTACAGTAATCAAAACAGCATGGTACTGGTATCAAAACAGGGATATAGACCAATGGAACAGAACAGAGGCCTCAGAGGCAACACAACACATCAACAACCATCTGTTCTTTGACAAACCTGACAAAAATAAGCAATGGGGAAAGGATTCTTTGTTTAACAAACGGTGTTGGGAAAACTGGCTAGCCATGTGCAGAAAGCAGAAACTGGACCCCTTCCTGACACCTTACACTAAAATTAATTCCAGATGAATTAAAGACTTAAACATAAGACCTAACACCATAAAAACCCTAGAAGAAAATCTAGGCAAAACCATTCAGGACATAGGCGTAGGCAAGGACTTCATGACCAAAACACCAAAAGCATTGGCAACAAAAGCCAAAATAGAGAAATGGGACCTAATCAAACTCCACAGCTTCTGCACAGCAAAAGAAACAGTCATTAGAGTGAATCAGCAACCAACAGAATGGGAAAAAATTTTGCAGTCTACCCATCTGACAAAGGGCTGATATCCAGAATCTACAAAGAACTAAAACAGATTTACAAGGAAAAAACAAACAAGCCCATTCAAAAGTGGGCAAAGGATATGAACAGACACTTTACAAAAGAAGACATACGTGAGGCCAACAAACATATGAAAAAAAGCTCATCATCACTGGTCATTAGAGAAATGCAAATCAAAACTACATTGAGATACCATCTCACGCCAGTCAGAATGGTGATCATTAAAAAATCTGGAGACAACAGATGCTGGAGAGGATGTGGAGAAATAAGAACACTTTTACACTGTTGGTGGGAGTGTAAATTAGTTCAACCATCGTGGAAGACAGTGTGGCGATTCCTCAAGGACCTTGAAATAGAAATTCCATTTGACCCAGCAATCCCATTACTGGGTATATATCCAAAGGATTATAAATCGTTCTTCTATAAGGACACATGCACACGAATGTTCATTGCAGCACTATTTACAATAGCAAAGACCTGGAACCAACCCAAATGCCCATCGATGATAGACTGGACAGGGAAAATGTGGTACTTATACACCATGGAATATTATGCAGCCATCAAAAACGATGAGTTCGTGTCCTTTGTAGGAACATGTATGAACCTGGAAACCATCATTCTCAGCAAACTGGCATAAGAACAGAAAATCAAACACTGCATGTTCTCACTCATAGGTGGTTGTTGAACAATGAGAACACATGGACACAGGGAGGGGAGCATCACACACTGGGGTCTGTTGGGGGGAAATAGGGGAGGGACAGCGGGGGGTGGGGAATTGTGGAGGGACAGCATGGGGAGAAATGCCAGATATAGGTGATGGGGAGGAAGGCAGCAAATCACACTGCTGTGTGTGTACCTATGCAACAATCTTGCATGTTCTTCACATGTACCCCCAAACCTAAAATGCAATTAAAAAAAAGTAAATATAAACCATATAATAAACAGCTAGACCTAGGACTTTTTATAAGACAACAACTAGATCTTTTGTTTTGGAGGTATGCCATTTGATATATATATATGTATTCACCTTATTCTTATAAGATATATGTGTATATATATATGTATATATATATATATATGTATGTATTTCGCTTATTCTTATTAGCTTATTCTGCTGCTTGCCTTACTTTGGTCCTGTTTGTCTGTATGTACATAGTCTTGTTTCATGGGTTTTATCTTATCCTGGATTGTCTGTTTTTATTGAGTATATAAGGGAGTGTTTTATAGAGAACATATGGGAACATAGGCCAGATACGTTTCCAAAACAATAAAGGGGGGCCTTGAGAACTAATGGCTGGAGTTCCATTAGACCAGCAATCACTTGGTGAAGAAAGGGTTCGTCAAACATTGTCTAGGGACTCTATAAATCCTTCATGAGGATACCCTTTTTCTTATTAATTTGGAAAAGAAGCTTACTTTGTTTTGTCCCTTCTAAGGAGTCAAGAATTGTCAGGTTGTTGACTGTGTGGCCCCTGTACAGTTTCTTCTTGGTTGGGGAAACCAAACATCCTTCGAAACCTCACACTGTAGACTGACTATAGTGGCGTCTTTCTCTTGTGTGTTATGGGTTTGTGCATGAGAATGCCTCATCTTCCTCCTGAAAGAACTTCTATTTTTTTTTTTTTAAGAAGCACCATAATTTTATTTGATGATATCTTTTTTTTTTAAATTGTACTTTAGGTTCTGGGGTACATGTGCAGATCATGTAGGATTGTTGCCTCCATCCCCCTGTCATCTATATCTGGCCTTTCTCCCCATGTTATCTCTCCCCAACTTCCCTGCCCCACCCGTTGTCCCTCCCCTAGTCCCCCCAACAGACCGCAGTGTGTGACGCTCCCCTTCCTGTGTCCATGTGTTCTCATTGTTCAACACCCACCTATGAGTGAGAACATGTGGTGTTTGATTTTCTGTTCTTGTGTCAGTTTGCTGAGAATGATGGTTTCCAGATCATCCATGTCCCTAAAAAGGACATAAACTCATCGTATTTTATGGCTGCATAGTATTCCATGGTGTATATGTACCACATTTTCCCTGTCCAGTCTATCATCGATGGGCATTTTGGCTGGTTCCAGGTCTTTGCTATTGTAAACAGTGCCACAATGAACATACACGAAGAAGCACCATAATTTTAACGTTTGCATTTTTTTCTTGAAAAATGGCAAAAAAAAAAAAATTATCTTGGATTAACAATGTCATGTTTTGACATGTCCAAATCTTTAATATATTTAAGAGAAACTCTAAAAAAGTTAGGAGACAAAATACTAAAAGTCAATAGTCTTTGCTAATTGATATGCTTAGGCCTTGAAAAATAATTCTAACTCCAGGAATCTCTCTCAGAGACTGTAAACTTTTGAGACCTATCCTCTTTGCATTTTTCTATTTTTCTACTCATCTTTACCTGACCTTCTAAATGAGCTACTCTTTTGTCAGGGCAAGAATAATTATGCCGTAAAATTTCTAGGCCATAAGGACAAATTAAAAATTCTGGCCTACAGCCAAATTGAGGGACATAATAAAGGATTTGCTCAATTATCAGAATATAGGCAGGAAATTGTTATACAAGTTAAAATTTTATTACATACTTGATTTCTTCTACTACAGATGTACCAACTAGTTCAGCTAAGCGTTAGCCTCTTAGTTACAGAAAATGCTTAGTAAGCAGAAAGATAGGAGAAAAAAATTGTTAACCAATTATATAAGATTTTTAAACATTGTCTTAAAACATCAATAAAAATGTAAAAATTAACTACAATAAGAAACTTAAGAAGACATTTTGGTAGAAAAATTAAAAAGATTCAAATTATAAACAAAACAAAGATGAAAAATAGACTTCAGGAAATATTCAAGAAGCTACCATAAAACCATAGCTATACACAGCTAACTACAATCACCATGTCAAGAAAAAAAGCAAAAAAAAGAAAACAAAAAACCATAGCTAAAGTAGAGAACTGTATCTTCTATTATTGTAAATGGGATCCATCCTGAAATCGAGAATTTAATAATGAAAATTAAATTGAAATGTAAAATTGCCAATTTAGAAACTATTCAATATGCGTCAGACATTTCCAGAGCCTTAGAAAGTAAATAAACTAAAACTCAATATAATGTTATGCACTTCAGTTAAAAAACAACAAAAGAACCTCTATTCTATAAAAATTGGAAGCCTATGGATAAGGATACTTGCAGATGTTGCAAGTACAATAGTAATACAAAGATTCAATGTTCCATACTGGCTAAGAAACAGAAGGACAATTATCCAAAGTCTGTCCATTGATCATGCTCCAAGGGAGACATGAGCCCCTAACACTTCCCTTCCCTTCCTCTAAACTGTAAAAGGGAGCAATACAGCTTTCTTGTTGCTATGTATCTACGATTAATCTTTTTACTGTAGAACATCAGATTCCACAGAGTAAAATTTTAAAGTTATTTGAAAAACAACAAAGACTTTCAATAAGAAAAAAACATTTTATCTTGAAGTAAAAATGACTGGCTGAGCCTGATGGCAAAAGAACATAACAAAAGACAAGTTTAAAGATATATAGTAAATTGCAGAGGACTTGAGGAAAATAAGCTTTATTTGTTTTGTTTACTAGAAGCACTCAAATAATCAACATTTCTAAAAAGCCTAATTCCTAAACCCTAACTGTTAAAAACTCAAGACCTAAACTGCAATTCATACTTTGTAATTATTATCAGAAAGACTTTTTTTGGGGAATAATAAGATGATTTATTTGCATTTGTAAAAGTTGACAAGTGCATAAACCATGAGTGAAGACAAAGCTGAAGTTGCTAAGAAATTGACATGACAAAAATTTCAATAGTAAAATACACTATTTAAATCTAAAAGGTTACAGTAATAAAGCATGAGAAAATTTACTAACCAGACAAACTGCTATAAAAGGCACATCACATTGTTCTGTGTTAATTACAGGTCTGTGAAAAAGCCACATGTTAACTTAGTTCAAGGCCCTTTCTACTTGAGTTAACACACTTAATAAGAGTCACACTGAGGAAGAAGAGTCAACAAATTAGAATAATGACCTATATGCACTCCTAATGTGCAAAGTATGTACTTCTTTTTTAAATACAAGTTATTTAATTGTAATACCATTAACATTACCATTATTATTTCAGATAGAAATATCTTAGGGCTGAATAGGCAGAAGGGCTTTAAAAAAAAGCAACTTTATTATTTCATTTATTATTTTTTGAGAATGGGTCTCCTTACGTTGCCCAGGCTGGTCTGGAACTCCTGGCCTCAAGCAATTCTCCTGCCTCAGCCTCCCAGAGTGATGGGATTACTATTAACTATTTTATTCATTGACCAATTAATTCATTAATGAGGGCAGAGCCCTCATGATCCCATCACTTCTTAAAGGTTGGGGATTAAGTTTCAACATAAGTTTTGGAGGGGGCATTCAAATCAAAGCATTCTGTCTCTGGCTCCCCAAAACTCACATACAAATACATTTATTATAACCTTATAACACCGAAGTCTTTACTCATTCCAGCACTAACTCAAAAATCCAAAGTCCAAAGTCTCATCTGTGAGCCTGTGAAATAAAAATGTTATTTTTTTTATTTTAAAATATAATGGTGGGATGGCGAGATCCAATATGGCCAAATAGGAACAGCTCTGGAGTGCAGTTCCCAGTGAGAGCAATGCAGAGGGTGAGTTATCACTGCATTTACAAATGAGGTACCAGGTGCATCTCAATGGAACTGTTTGCACGTGGGTGTAGCCCAAGAAGGGCGAGCCAGGGCAGGGTAGGGCACTGCCTCACCCAGGAAGTACAATCCCCGGAGGACCCCCCTCCCTACCCAACAGAGGTCATCAGGGGCTTTTCCATCCACTCCAGCACAATGGTTCAGATACTGCCGCTTCACCTGCAGTTTTTACTCCCACAGACTGGGAGATTCCCTGGGCCAAAAAGCACCATGAGTTTCCGGCACGGCTCTTTCAGCCTACACCGTGGGTTTCAGCACAAAAACTCACACAAATCTGGGTGGCAATTTCAGTTGGTGCCTGGAATGCCTGGGAGACAGAGCTGCCCATTCAACTGAAAAAGAGGGGGCTGAAACAGGGAGCCAGGTGATCTGGTTCAGCAGGTCCCACCTCCACAAAGACCAGCAATCTGAAATGCTCTGTATTCAGAGTTTCACAGCAAGCACAGCCAGACCTGGGATAGTCCAGCTCTGTGGGGGGAAGGGTGTCCACCATTACTGAGACAGTCCACCACTACCAAGGCAGTCGGCCATTACCGAAGCAGTCTGCCATTATTGAGGCAGTCCACCATTACCGAGGCAGACTGCCATTACTGAGGCTGTGCTTCTGTAAACAAAACCGCAAGGAAGTTTACACAGCAGCTGGGCAGAGGCTGTGGCAGCTCAGCAACGCATCTGCCGGCAGACTGTGACTAGGCTACTTCCTTACTGGGCAGGGAATCTCTGAAAAAAGGCAGCAGCATGTCAGGAACTTATAAATAAAGCCCCACCTTCTCAAGACAGAGCACCTGGGAAAAGAGGTGGGTATGAGTTCTGCTGCAGCAGACTTGAACATACCTGCCCAGCAGCTCTGAATGGAACAATGGATGTCCCAGCACAGCACTTGAGCTCTGATGAGGGACAGACTCTCCTCAAGGGGCTCCACGACTCCCATAGGTACAAAGAGGGACCTCATAAAGGTAAGCTCTAGCTGACATCTGGTGGGTACCCTTCTGGGACGAAGATAACAGACAACCCTTACTGTTCTGCAGCCCCCACGGGTGATTCCCAGGCAAGCAGGGTCTGGAGTGTACCTCCAGCAGTTCTGCAGCAGAGGGTCCTGACTATTAGAAGAAAAACTATAAATCAGAAAGAAATAGCTTCACCATCAACAAAAAGGACGTCCACTCAGAGACCCCATCTGAAAGTCACCAACTACAAAGACCATAGGTAGAAAAATCCAGAAAGATGGGAAGAAGCCAGCACAAAAAGGATGAAAAAACCAAAAACCAGAATGCCTTTCCTCCTCCAAGGGATCACAACTCCTCACCAGCAGGGTAACAAAACTGGATGGAGAATGAGCCTGATGAATTAACAAAAGCAGGCTTCAGAAGGTGGGTAATAAAAAAATTCTCTGAGTTAAACATGTTCTAACCCAATGCAAAGAAACTAGGAACTTTGAAAAAAAGATTAGATGAAATGCTAACTAGAAAACCAACTTAGAGAAGAACATAAATGACTTAATGGAGCTGAAAAACACAGCACGAGAACTTCGTGAAGCATACACAAGCTTCAATAGCCAAACTGACCAAGCAGAAGAAAGGATATCAAATATTGAAGATCAACTCAATGAAATAAAATGAGAAGGCAAGATTAGAGAAAAAAGAGTGACAATAAATGAACAAAGCCTCCAAGAAATATGGGATTATGTGAAAAACCTTATCTACATTTGATAGGTGTAACTGAATGTGACAGGGAGAATGAATCCAAGCTGGAAAACACTCTTCAGGGTATTATTCAGGAGAACTTCCCCAACCTAGCAAGGCAGGCCAACATTTAAGTCCAGGAAATACAGAGAACATCACAAAGATATTCCTCAAGAAGAGCCACCCCAAGGCACACAATCATCAGATTCACCAGGGTTGAAATGAAGAAAAAAATGCTAAGGACAGCCAGAGAGAAAGGTCGTGTTACCCACAAAGGGAAGCCCATCAGACTCACAGCGAATCTCTCAGCAGAAACCCTACAAGCCAGAAGAGAGTAGGGGCCAATATTCAACATCTTTAAAGAAAATAACTTCCAACCTAGAATTTCATATCCAGACAAACTAAGCTTCGTAAGCAAAGGAGAAATAAAATCCTTTATGGACAAGCAATTGCTGAGAGATTTTGTCACCACCAGGCCTGCCTTACAAGAGCTCCTGAAATAAGCACTAAACATGGAAAGGAACAACCAGTACCAGCCACTCCAAAAACTTACCAAATGGTAAAGACCATTGACGCAATGAAGAAACTGCATCAACTAATGGGCAAAACAACCAGCTAGCATCAAAATGGCAGGATCAAATTCACATATAACAATATTAACCTTAAATGTAAACAGGCTAATGCCCCAATCAAAGGACACAGACTGGCAAATTGGATAAAAAGTCAAGACTCATCGGTGTGCTGTATTCAGGAGACCCATTTCATGTGCAACACACATAGGCTCAAAATAAAGGGATGGAGGAAGATTTACCAAGCAAATGGAGAGCAAAAACAAAGAAGGAGTTGCACTCCTCGTCTCTGATAAAATAGACTTTAAACCAATAAATATCAAAAGAGACAAAGAAGGGCATTAATAATGGTAAAAGGATCAATGCAACAAGAAGAGCTAACAATCCTAAATATATATGCACCCAATACAGGAGCACCCAGATACATAAAGTAAGTTCTTAATGACCTACAAAGAGACTTAGACTCCTAGACAATAATAGTGGGAGACTTTAACACTCCATGTTTAATATTAGACAGATCAATGAGACAGAAAATTAACAAGGATATAAAGGACTTGAACTCAGATCTGGACCAAGAAAACCTAAGAAATATATACAGAACTCTCCACCCTAAATCCACAGAATTCTTCTCAGCACCACATCACAGCAACTGTAAAATTGACCACATAATTGGAAGTAAATCACTCCTCAGCAAATGCCATAGAATGGAAATAACAAACTGTCTCTCAGACCACAGTGCAATCAAATGAAAACTCAGGATTAAGAAACTAACTCAGAACCGCACAACTTCATGGAAACTGAACAACTGGCTCCTGAATGTCGACTGGATAAACAATGAAATGAAGACAGAAATAAAGATGCTCTTCAAAATCAATGAGAACAAAGACACAACATACCAGAATCTCTGGAACACATTTTAAAGCAGTGTCTAGGGGGAAATTTTTTTTTTTTTTGAGACGGAGTCTTGCTCTGTCGCCAGGCTGGAGTGCAGTGGCGCAATCTCAGCTCACTGCAACTTCCGCCTCCTGGGTTCAAGCGATTCTTCCGCCTCAGCCTCCCGAGTAGCTGGGACTACAGGCGCGTGCCACCACACCCGGCTAATTTTTTTGTATTTTTAGTAGAGACAGGGTTTCGTCATGGCGAGAATGGTCTCGATCTCTTGACCTCGTGATCTGCCTGCCTCGGCCTCCCAAAGTGCTGGGATTATAGGCGTGAGCCACCGCGCCCGGCCTAGGGGGAAATTTATAGCAATAAATGCCCACATGAGAAGCAAGGAAAGATCTGAAATTGACACCCTATTATCAAACTTGAAAAAGGTAGAGGATCAAATCAAAGAAGCTCAAAACCTAGGAGAAGACAAGAAATAACTAAGAGCAGAACTGAAGGAGATAGAGACACAAAAATCCCTTCAAAATATCAATAAATCACAAGCTGGTTTTTTGAAAAGATCAAAAAAATAGACAGACTGCTAGCCAGATTAATAAAAAAGAGAAGGGAGAAGAATCAAATGGATGCAATAAAAAACGATAAAGGGGATATCACCACTGATTCCACAGGAATATAAACTACCATCAGAGATTACTACAAACAACTCTATGCACATAAACCAGTAAACGGAAGAAACGGATACATTTCTGGACACTTGCGCCCTCCCAAGCCTAAACCAGGAAGAAGTTGAAACCCTAGATTGTCCAATAACAAGGGCTGAAGTTGTGGCAGCAATCAATAGCCTACCAACCAGAAAAAGTTCCAGTCCAGACAGGTTCACAGCCAAATTCTACCAGAGGTACAAAGAGGAGGAGCTGGTACCACTCCTTCTGAAACTATTCCAAACAACACAAAAAGAGGAAACCCTTCCCAAATCATTTTATGAGACCAACATCATCCTGATACCAAAACCTGGCAGAGACTCAACAAAAAAAGAAAACTTCAGGCCAATATCCATGATGAACACAGATGCAAAAATCTTCAATAAAATATTGGCAAACCAGTTGCAACAGCACATCAAGTAGGCTTTATCCTGGGGATGCGAGGCTGGTACAACATACTGAAGTCTATAAACATAATCCATCACATAAACAGAACCAAAGACAAAAACCATGATTATCTCAATAGATGCAGAGAAGGTCTTAGACAAAATTCAATAGCTTTAATGCTAAAAACTCTCAATAAACTAGGTATCAGTCGAATGTATCTCAAAATAATAGCAGCTATTTATGACAAACTCACAGCCAATATCATACTGAATGGGCAAGAACTGGAAGCATTCCCTTTGAAATCTGGCACTAGACAAGGATGCCCTCTCTCACCACTCCTATTCAATATAGTATTGGAAGTTCTAGCCACAGCAATCAGGCAAGAAAGAGAAATAAAAAGTATTCAATTAGGAAAGGAATAAGTCAAACTGTCTCTCTTTGCAGATGGCTCAGCCCAAAATCTTACACTGATAAGCAACTTCAGCAAAGTCTCAGGATACAAAATCAATGTGCAGAAATCACAAGCATTCCTATACAACAATAAGAGACATAAAGAGAGCCAAATCAAGAACAAACTGCCATTCACAATTGCTACAAAAGGAATGAAATACCTAGGAATACAACCAACAAAGGATGTAAAGGACCTCTTCAAGGAGAACTACAAACCACTGTTCAAGGAAATAAGAGAGGACACAAACAAATGGAAAAACATACCATGCTCATGGTTAGGAAGAATCAATATCATGAAAATGGCCATACTGCCCAAAGTAGTTGATAGATTCAATGCTATCCCCATCAAGCTACCTATGACCTTCTTCACAGAACTGGAAAAAGCTACCTTAAACTTCATATGGAACCAAAAGAGAGCCCGCATAGTCGAGACAATCATAAGCAAAAAGAACAAGGCTGGAGACATCACGCTACCTGTCTTCAAACTATACTACAAGCCCTCGGTAATCAAAACAGCATGATACTGGTACGAAAACAGGGATACAGACCAATGGAACAGAACAGAGGCCTCAGAAGCAATGCCACACATCTACAATCATCTGATTTTTGACAAACCTGACAAAAACAAGCAATGGGGAAAGGATTCCCTGTTTCATAAATGGTGTTGGGAAAACTGGCTAGCCATGTACAGAAAACAGAAACTGGACCCCTTCCTGACACCTTACACTAAAATTAACTCCAGTTGGATTAAAGACTTAAACATAAGACCTAACGCCATAAACACTCTAGAAGAAAACCTAGGCAAAACCATCTAGGACATAGGCATAGGCAAGGACTTCATGCCTAAAACACCAAAAGCATTGGCAACAAAAGCCAAAATAGACAAATGGGATCTAATTAAACTCCAGAGCTTCTGTACAGCCAAAGAAACAATTATTAGAGTGAACCAGCAACCAACAGAATGGAAAAAATTTTTGCAATCTACCCATCTGACAAAGGGCTAATATCCAGAATCTACAAAGAACTAAAACAGATTTACAAGAAAAAAACAACCCCATCAAAAAGTGGGTAAAGGATATGAATAGACACTTCTCAAAAGAAGACATTTATGCAGCTACAAACATATGAAAAAAAGCTCATCATCACTGGTCATTAGAGAAATGTAAATCAAAACCACAGTAAGATACCACCTCACACCAGTTAGAATGAGAATTATTAAAAAGTCAGGACACAATAGATGCTGGAGAGGAAGTGGGAAAATAGGAATGCTTTTACAGCGTTGGTGGGAGTGTAAATTAGTTTTACCATTGTGGAAGACAGTGTGGTGATTCCTCAAGGATCTAGAACCAGAAATACCATTTGACCCAGCAATTCCATTACTGGGTATATACCCAAAGGACTATAAATCATTCTGCTATAAAGACATATGCATATGTATGTTTACTGCAGCACTATTCACAATAGCAAAGACTTGGAACCAACCCCAATGCCTGTCAATGATAGACTGGATAAAGAAAATGTGGCACATATACACCATGGAATACCATGCAGCCATAAAAAAGGACGAGTTCATGTCTTTGCAGGGGCAGGATGAAGCTGTAAACCATCATTCTCAGTAAACTAATACAGGAACAGAAAACCAAACACAGCATGTTCTCACTCATAAGTGGGAGCTGAAAAATGAGAATATATGGACACAGGGAGGGGAACATCACACACAGGGGCTTGTCAGGGGGTGGGGTGATGGAGAGGGATAGCTAAGAGAAATACCTAATGTAGATGATGGGTTGATGGGTGCAGAAAACCACCATGGCATGTCTATACCTATGTAACAAATCTTTACATTCTGCACATGTATCCCAGAACTTAAAGTATAATAGTAAAGTAAGACAGCATTTAAAAACGAAAAACATTTTTTACTGATGCATAATAATTATAAAGATTTGTGTGGTCCATTTAATATTTGATACATTCCTACAATGTCTAATGATCAAATCAGAGTAGGATATTCATCACCTCAAACATTTATCATTTTTCTGTATTGAGAACATTTTGAGTTTTTTTCTGGCTATTTTGAAACCTACAATAAATTATGGTTAACTGTAGTCACTCTACTATGTTGTCAAACACTAGAAATTATTCCTTCAGTTTAGCTGTATTTTTATACCTATTAACCAACCTCTTTTCACCCCTCATTCTCCCCTGCTTTTCTTCCCAGCCTCTGGTAATCATCATTCTACTCTGTGTCACCAAAAGACCAACTCTTTTACCTACCACATTTGAGTGAGAACATGTGATATTTGTATTTCTGTGCCTGGCCTATGTCACATAACATAATGTCCTTCAGTTCCATCCTTGTTGCTAAGAATGACAGAATTTCATTTTTTTCATGGCTGAACAGTATTCCATCATGTATATATGCTACATTCTCCTTATTTAGTCATTTTTGGACACTTTGATTGATTATATATCTTGACTATTGTGAATGGTGCTGCAATAAATATGGAAGTGCAGATATTTCTTCAATATACTGATTTCCTTTCTTTTAGCTATATACCCAGCAGTGGGATAGCTGGATTGTATGATAGATTTATTTTTAGCTATTTGAGGAACCTCCATACTGTTTATCATAGCACCTATATTAATTCACATTTCCACCAACAGTGTATAAGCATTCCCCTTTCTCCATATTCCACAAGCATTTGTTGTCTTTTTGTCGTTTTTATAATAGCCATTTAACTGAGGTGAGATGATATTACATTGTGGTTTTGATTTACATTGCCCTGATGATTAGTGACATTGAATATTTTTCATATACCTGTTGGCCATTTGTGTGTCTTCTGACAAAGGTCTACTCATATCATTTGCCCATTTTTAAGTCAGATTATTATTATTATTTGCTTTTGAGTCCTTGTATACTCTTTATATTAATCCCTTGTCAGATGGAAATATTTGCATATATTTTATCCCATTCAATAGTCTGTTCAGTCTATTGATATTTACTTTGCTGCACAGAAGCTTTTTAGTTTGATGTAATCCCATTTGTCTATTTTTCCTTCTGTTGCTTTTGAGGTCTCACCCAAAAAATCTTTGCCCAGACCAATGTCCTAAAGCATTCTCAAATTTTTTTTTTTTAGTAGCTTCAGGATTTTTAGGTCTTACATTTAAGCCTCTAATCTATTTTCATTTGATTTTTGTATATGGTGAGAGGGGTGTCGTTTTATTCTTCTGCATCAATATATCCAGTCTTTCTAGCACCATTTGTTAAAGAAACTGTCCTTTACCCAATGTATATTCTTGGCATCTTTGTCAAAAAAATAGTTGGCTGCAAATGTGTGAATGTATTTCTGGGATCTATTCTGTTTTATTGGTCTATGTGCCTGTTTTTATGTTAGTAACATGCTGTTTAGGTTACTACAGCAGCTCTGTAGTATAATTTGAAATCAGGTAGTGTGATGCCTCCAGCAATGTTCTTTTTGCTCAAGATTGCTTTGGCTAATTATGGTCTTCTGTGGGTCTATGCAAATTTTAGATTTTTTTTCTATTTCTGTAAAGAATATTATTGATACTTTGATAGGAGTTGCATTGAATTTGTAGATTATTTTGGATAGTAAGGACATTTTAACAGCATTAGTTCCTCCAGTCTATGAGCATAGGATATCTTTCTATTTGTTTGAGCCCTCTTCAAGTGTTTAATAGTCTTCATTGTAGAGATCTTTGGTTACATTTATTCCTGTTTTTTTGTTTGTTTGTTTTTTGATTTTTTTTGTAAACACTGTAAATGGGATTGCTTTATTGGTTACTTTTTCAGATTGTTTGTTGTTAGTGTATAGAAATGCTACTGATTTTTTATGTTGATTTTTTATTCTGCAACTTTGCTGAATTTATTGACCAGTTCTAACAATTTTTTGGTGGCATCTTTTTCTAAATCTAGGCTCATGTTATCTGTGAACAAGGATAATTTGATTTTTTCCTTTCCAATTTGGATGCCCTTTATTTTGTTTTCTTGCCTAATTGCTGTGGCTAGGACTTCCAGTACTATGTTGAATAAAATTGATGAAAGTGGGCATCCTTGTCTCATTCCGGATATTAAAGGAAAGGCTTTCAAATTTTCTCCATTTAGTATGATGTTAGCTGTGGATTTGTTATATACGTCTTTTATTGTTTTGAGGTATGTTAGTTCTATACCCAATTTTTAAAGAAATTTTATCATGAAGGCATATTGAATATTATTGAATGATTTTTTTTAGCATTTATTATAACTATTGCATGGTTTTTGTTCTTAATTCTGCTAATGTGATGTATCCGTCTATTCATTTGCATATGCTGAACCAGCCTTACATTCCTGGGATGAATCTCCATTGATCACAATGAATATTTTTAATGTGTTTTTGAATTGAGTTTGCTAGTATTTTGCTGAGAAATTTTGCATCTATGTTCATCAGGAATATTGGCCTGTAGTTTTCTTTTGTGTATGTGTCCTTGTCTGATTTTGGTATCAGGGTGATGTTGATCTCATAGAATCAATTTAAAAATATTCCCTCCTCTTCAACTTTTTAGGATAGTTTGAGTAGAATTGGTGTTATTTCTTCTTTAAATGTTTGGTAGAATTTAGCAGTGAGGCGATTAAGTTCTGGGTTCTTCTTTGATGGGAGACTTTTTTACTGCTTCAATCTTGTTACTTGTTATTGGTCAGTTCTGGTTTTCTGCTTTTTTGTGGTTCAGTCTTGGTAGATTGCGTGTGTAATGGAGTTTCATCCCACTCTTCTAGACTTTCCAATTTGTTGGCAAGCTCAAGATTTGTCAATTTAGCTTTTTTTTTTAAACCAACTTTTTATTTTGTTAATCTTCTGTTTTTTTGGTCTCAGTTTCATTTATTTCTGCCCCGATCTTTATTATGTCTTTTCCTCTACTGATTTTGGGTTTGTTCTTGCCTTTCTAGTTCCTTGAGATGCATCATTAGGTTGTTTATTTGAAGTCTTTTTACTTTTTTGATGTAGATGTTATACACTTCTCTGTTAGCACTACTTTTGCTGTATCCTATAGGTTTCGGTACATTGTGTTTCCATTTTAATTTGTCTTGAGGAATTTAAAATTTCCTTTTAAATGTCTTCATCAGTCCCTCCATTGCTCAGGAGCATGCTGCTTTATTTCTATGAATTTGCACAATTTTCAACATTCTTTTCATTATTGATTTCTAGGTTTATTCCAGAAAAAAATACATTGTTATAACTTTGATTTTTAAAAAATTATTAAGACTTATTTTGTGGCCTGCCATATTGTCTATCCTGGAGAATGTTTTGTGGAAACATTCCATGTGTTCTGGAAAAATATGTGTATTCTGTAGCTGTTAAATGGAATGTTCTGCAAATATCTGTTAGGTTCATTTTGTCTAGAGTGCAGTTTAACTCTCATGTTTCTTGGTTGATTTTCTGTCTTCACAGTGTATCCAATGCTGAAAGTGGAGTGTTGAAGTCCTTTACTATTATTGCATTGTAATAATACAATATATAGTATTATAATCTCTCCCTCTAGGCCAATTAATATCTGTTTTAAATGTTTGGGTGCTTTGGTGTTTGGTGTATATTTATTTAATTGTTATATTCTCTTGCTGCATTGACCCATTTATCATTATATAATATCCCCCTTTGCTTTTTTTTTTTTTTAACTGTTCTTAAAGTTTATTGTCTGTACTATAAAGCATAGCTACTCCTACTCTTTTTTGGTTTCCAGTTGCATGGAATATCTGTTTTAATTCTGCCACTTTCAGGCTGTGCATGTCTTTATAGGTAAGGCAGCACATAATTGGGTCTTTTAAAAAATCTTAACCCATTTAATCACTCTATGTCTTTTAATTGGAGAATTTAATACATTTACATTCAAAAGTATTATTGATAAGTAAGGGTTTATTATTGCCATTTTGGCACTTGTTTTCTGATTGCTTTGTGAGTCCTTCCCTCCATTTTCCCTCTCCTACTGTCTTCTTTGTGGTTATCCATGCTGTTTAAGTGTCTCTGTTATACATTTTTACTTTCTGGTTACTATGAAACATACAGAAGCCTCTTATAATAGGTTATCTCTAACTGATATGGACTTGACTTTGATTGCAAAGAAAAGAAAGAAAACAAACTCTATATTTTAACACCTTTCATTTTGATTTTCAATTTTTCAGTTTACATCTTTTTATATTGCTTATTTCTTAACCAATTGTCATTATTTTTATAAAATAGTTCTGTTTTTTAGTCTTCTTACTTTAGTTCTGTTAGTGGTTTCTTTATTTCAATTATAGCATTAAAATATTCTAAATTTGTCTGTTTTCTTTCTTTTACCAGTGAGTTTAATATCTTAAGATGTTTTCATGTTACACATTAGCATCTATTTCTTTCAGTTTGAAGAACACCCTTTAGTATTTCTTGTAAGGCAGGTCTGGGGTTGATGACTTCCTCAGCTTTTATTTGTCTGGGAAAATCTTTATCTCTCCTTTGTGTATGAAAAAAGTTTTTCTAGGTACAATATGCATGGCTGGCAGTTTATTTTTCTTCAGCACTTTGAATATAGCATCCCTATCTCTGTTGGCCTACAAGCTTTCTGCTGAGAAATCCACTGCATGTCATATTGGAGCTCCATCAAATGTGATATTTTTTTCTTTCCTTTTGCTGCATCAAGTATCCTTTTTTGTCTTTGATTTTTGCTAATTTGATTATGATGTGTCTTGCAGAATTCCTCTTGCGTTGAATTTGGTTGATAACTTCCAAGCATCTCGTACCTGGATGCTGTCTTCCTTCTTCGGATTTGGGAAATTTTCAGCCATTATTTCCTTAAATATGCTTTCTAAACCCTTTTCTCTCTTGTTTCCTTCAAGAATTCCCATTATGCAGAGATCAGTTCACTTAATGGTGTCCTGTAATTCTCATAGGCCTTCCTTACTCTTTTTAATTCTATTTTTTCTCCCTTGATTGGGTAATTTTATATATTTTGTCTTCAGGCTCATAAATTCTTTCCTCTGTTTGATCAAGTCTGCTGTTGAAGATTTCTAATGAGTTTTTCTAATAAAGATTTCCAATGAGTTCAGTTGTTGTATTCTTTATTTGTAGGTTTTCTATTATTTTAAAAATTGTTTTCATTTCTTTGTCAAATTTCTTATTTTGTTCCTGGATTGTTTTCCAAATTTCATTTAGTTTTCTATCCATATTTGCCTGTGATCTCTGACCTTGTTTAAGAGGATTATTTTGAATTCTCTCTCAGAGACTTCATAGACCTTCAGTTCTTCTGGGTTCATTGCTGTAGCTTTGTTGGTTTCTCTTGGTCATGTCATATTTCTCTGAGTTTCCACAATCTTTGCCTGAACATTTGAGGAGACTGCTGCCTCTTCCAGTTTTTAAAGATATTTGTTGATGATGTTAGACCTTTACTACTTACTATCAGAACTTAAATGCTATTCTGTTATTGCTTCTCATTCTGGGGAGGACTTACGGTGAACTGAACTGACACACTGCGGTGGAACTAATTTGTTGCCCTACTGTTGTTTCCTGGCCTCAAAGACTCATAGCAAACACTGGAATTCAAATGCTGTTCCATAGCTAAATTGTTGCCCTCACATTGTTTTTCAGTGTGGGGAAAACTTACAGTGAGCACTGGAAGTTAGATGTTGCCCCAGAACTATATTGCTGCTCTGCAAATGTTTTCCAGTCTGAGGAAGACAAGTTGGCACTGTAACATAATTCTGACATTTTAGTTGCTTCTGGGTAGAAGAAGGCTGGTCTTTGTGGAACATCCAGCCAAGGATTTGGGCTTTCCTGTGGGTTGTGACCCTTGCAATGCTATGGTGCTAATCAGTCTCTTCAACCTGGCATCTCCACTTATCAGAGTGCAGAGAAGCTGTCAAGATCCACTTTCCAATCACTGTGATTAACGCCCTGCTTTTTGTCCCCAATTCACTACAGGTGGTTTAGTCCATCTGGCATTCCTGATGGCTCCTGTGGTACAGAATGGGAGTGGGCTTCCACAAAGATCTGAAGATCAATGGAGAGATGGAACATGCACCTCCAATTCCTTTCTCTCACCACAGAAACCATGAGTTTAAAGAAATTCTCTATGAGTGGTATTTTGCTGGCTTGGGAAGGGCACAGTCTGAAATGAACATTTCTTTTACCTGTTGTGACTTCTCTCAATTCTGCAAGTGTAGGGAGTTCTCCAATTTTCCCTCAAGTTCTGGTGAATTCAGGGTGGTATTCTTGTCTTTGAATATTTTCTATTTATATGTTTGTTGGGGGACAGATGCTGGGGAATCTTCTACTCCACAGTCTTGCTGATGTCACTGTACTGTTCATACTTCCATCAGCATCCTAGTCACAACCACTTATGCAGTAATTAAGGAGTGCCAAACTTTCTCTAGTCTTCTTGTCTTCTAAGCCCTCAATAGCTAGGCTTTTTCTAGCTGGTTTCTACAAATTCTTCCAACCTCTTTCCATTACCCAGTTTCAAAGCCACTTCCACATTTTTGGGTATCTGTTATCAGCAACACCCCACTTCTCTGTACCAATTTTCTGTATTAGCTTGTTTTCTGTTGCTTGTAACAGAATATTTGAAACTGGATAATTTAAAAGAAAAAGAATTTATTTCTTATAATTATGGAGGCTAAGACGTCTCAAGTTGAGGGGTCATAGCTAATGAGAACCTTCTTGCTGGTGGGGCCCCTTTGAAGAGTCCTATGGCAGTGCAAGGTGTCACATAATGATGGGGCTGAACATGCTGGCTCAGGTTTCTAGTCGTTGTCTTATAAATCCACCAGTCTGACTCCCATGATAACCCATGAATCCATTAACCATTTAATCCATTAATTTATGAATGGATTAATGTGTTCATTATGGCTAAACCCTGATGATCCAATCACCGCTTAAAGGCCCCACCTCTCAAAGTTGCCACACTGGGGAATAAGTTTCAAAATGAATTTTTTGAGGGGTATTTAAACCATAGCAAGGTATAGGGTTTCAGATGTGCAAGATAAAAAGTCTGGAGATCAGCCAGGCGCGGTGGCTCAAGCCTGTAATCCCAGCACTTTGGGAGGCCGAGGCGGGTGGATCACGAGGTCAAGAGATCGAGACCATCCAGGTCAACATGGTGAAACCCCGTCTCTACTAAAAATACAAAAAATTAGCTGGGCATGGTGGCACGTGCCTGTAATCCCAGCTACTCAGGAGGCTGAGGCAGGAGAATTGCCTGAACCCGGGAGGCGGAGGTTGCAGTGAGCCAAGATCGTGCCATTGCACTCCAGCCTGGGTAACAAGAGCGAAACTCCGTTTCAAAAAAAAAAAAAAAAAAAAGTCTGGAGATCTGCTTCACAACATGTGGACATACTTAACACTATTAGATTGTATACTTAATGGTTAAGATGATAAATTACAGGTTAGGCATTTTTTACTATAATTTAAAATCTAGGCTTGTTATACAATAAGTAGTTCACTCTCTCTTGTAAAATTTACTACCTTATCAAATTGTTCAAATTGAACCAGTGACTGAACTGTGGTCTTCTCTAGAGTACTTAAAATTACTAAAATAAAAGAATAAGTATGTAAACTAATAGCTGGTAATGCTTTTAAAATAATTCACTTATTTAAACTGTGACACAAAAAAAGATGTTTTAAAATTTTACTCAAGTACCCTTTAAAAATAACAAACATATTAATTATTTGATATCTTTACTATATCTAAAATAATTGCTGTGACAGAGATAGGGACACAGTAAAAGAGGTAATATTGAAGTTAGTATACTATACTGCAGATACTATTGAAGTACCTTAGAAGTACTGTTGAAATATTTTAACAGAATAGCACGTTAAATAGACTGGCTGAAGTTCTTATACAAGGACCTCATGTAAATAACAACAAAATAATAATAAGTCCATGAATTGCATACAATATATACACAAAATTTGGATGCCTAAATTCTTTTTCTTTTTTTGAGATGGAGTCTTGCTCTGTCACCCAGGCTGGAGTGCAGTGGCACGATCTTGGCTCATTGCAACCTCAGCCTCCTGGATTCAAGTGATTCTCCTACCTCAGCCTCTTTAGTAGCTGGGATTATAGGCACATACCACCATACCCAGCTAGTTTTTGTACTTTTAGTAGAGACAGGGTTTCACCATGTTGGCCAGGCTGGTCTTGAACTCCTGACCTCAGGTGATCCACCTGCCTCAGCCTCCCAAAGTGCTGGGATTGCAGGCATGAGCCACCGCACCTGGCCTGAATGCCAAAATTCTTAAAAGAAACATGGGGAGTTATTTCGTTATGAGCTCCATAAGACTAAGATCTGGCAAAACCAGATCTTGAAGTATGAGATGAAACCTCAAACTGATGTTTCCATTAAATTTCTCCATTAAACAAGCCATCACAGTAGGGATAAATTTGCCACAATATTAAACACTGACTAGAAAACTTCTGTAGTATAGCAGAGGACATGGCCAGTTCATGCATTACCTATGCTAAATTAAGCTCAGTATGGTTTCGGAATGATTCAAGCACATTACATTTGTATTGTGCACTTTATTTCTATTATTACTACATTATAATATATAATGAAATAATTACACAATGCATCATAACGTAGAATCAGTGGGAGCCCTGAGCCTGTTTTCCTGCAACTAGACAGTCCCATCTGGAAGTGATGGGAGACAGCGGCAGATATAATCAGGCATTCAATTCTCATAAGGAGTGAGCAGCCTAGATTTCTTGCATGTGCAGTTCACAATAGGGTTCACACTTCTGTGAGAATCTAATGCCACTGCAGATCTGACAGGAGGCGGAACTCAGGTGATAATGTAAGTGATGGGGGACAGCTGTAAACACAGATGAAGCTTTGCTTACTTGCCCACTGCTCACCTCCACCTGTTTGGCACAGTTTCTAACAGGCCATGAACTGATGCCAGGGGTTGGGAACCCCTGCTCTAAGTAATAGTTTTAGCATCCCCAAAGAGAGTCATATAATTTATACAATTGTGTTTATTAATGTGTACTAATAGGTACAGTTATTTTCTGGGTGGGTTGAAGTATTTCCCTATCAAAAATCCACAGCCCTTACTATGACAAAATAAAAACATAACAAAACAACAAAATAACAGTACAATTAGATTTTGTGTTACTTGCTTAGAATATTCCAATTGTCTAATACACAGACATATTTAATTAGAATGCTTATTTATAGAATGCTTCCATAAAATCTATGTAAGACTTTTTTTATTACTCATAAACTTTATTGTCCTTATCACTCCTAATCCTCTGAAAAAATGAAAAGGTCCTAGACCCAACTGAAAAGTTACATCTGCTAGATAGGTTAAATTGAGGTTCTCCAGAGAGCCTTTGCCAATGGTTCACAGAAGTTGACTGCTAACCTAAAATCATCAGAATAAGCTGATGATTACATGGAGTAGATAATTTTGGCTCAAGATCATTGGAAGAAGATTCCTCTCTACATAACACTCTGTTGCATACTCTTATATTTTACCTTTGTGGTAATACTATTACTATTCTCCTTTATTGCTGTAAGGTCTTCCACTTCTGACTTAGCCTATCATATTCACTTTACTAGTGATAAGAAGTTACCTTTGTCTAGACCTGAGTTGGCAAACTGTGGCTTACAGACTGAATCTGGCCTGCCACCTGTTGTAAAAAAAGTTTTATTGGAACTTAGCCACAGCCATTTTTTTTAACATGTTGCCTATGACTGCTCTTGTGCTACAACAGCAGAACTGAGCTGTGACCAAAAAAATGTATGGCTCACAAAGCCAAAAACTTTAATATCTAGCTTTTTACAGGGGATGTTTGCCAATCCTTGATCTAGATAATAATCATAACTCTATAATTTGGTTCTTCCAAGCTATTTTTAGCTCAGCCACTTAAATAAATGATGTTAAGCTATGTTACTCTAACTTTCCAATAACAATACTCTTTGTCCAAGAAGCATAGTGAGAAGGAAAACAACAACAACAAGAACAAAAAGCCAAACAAACAATACTCTGCATGCAATATACACACAAAATAAAGTGTCCTTGTATCAGGAAATTACAAAATGCAAACAATTTTTCAACAGTACTCAGAAACAGTATATCTGGAGTTCCATCCATGTTGAATTATCTCGTGTATACCTTTTTGTTATTTTTTTTTCCCTTTAAAACAATGAGACTCCTCAGTGCCAATACAGGACCAAGGTTAATTGTTCTGTTGAATCATTAGTTAGGCCATTCCAACAGTGTAATTTCTGTGGTAGTCAGTCTCCAAGATAGTACCTAATGATTTTCACTTCTTGGTATTCATGCCCTTGCACACTGTATTTCTCCCACACTGTGCCGAGGTTGATGTATGTGATCTCTATGGCAACTGTGATGGTATGCCACTTTCATTGTTAGGCAATAAAAGACAATGCTGCCTTGTTCTCTATCATACAATTTACTCTAGGGAAAGTTAGCTGCCATGTTGTAAGCAGCTCTATGAAAAGGCTCATGTGGCAAGGAACTGAGTCATCTTGCCAACAACCAGTGAGAGACTGAGGCCTCCAATTCCTCAGCCAGGTGAGTGAACCTTCTTAAAAGTGGACCCATTCAAACCTTCAGAGAACTGCAGCCTTAGCTGACATTCTGGCTGTAACTTCATAAGAGACACTAATCCAGAACCACTCAGATAAGATGCTCCAACACTTGTAACCCTCAGGAACTATATGACATAATATTCTTGTTTTCAAGCTGCTAAATTTGGAATCATTTGTTACAGAGCAAAAGATAACTAATACAATTTAGTTCCCCAACATCCCAAATGAACTATATATCCTTTCAAAGGGTACATAAAACCCTTTATGGAGAGAGAATTCTGAGAATAATGATTCTATCCACAGGAGTGAAATTACTAGAAGCTTTTATAGAAAATTACTTTGGTTGATGTAGTAAATAATACATCCCAAAACTGTGAGGCATAGCAAACACAACAAACCAGTTTAAATTCTTTAAACAAGTAATTACAAATAATAGAATTGTCTTGGATTTTCTTTTTGCCAACCAGGGAGAATTCTTTACTATTGCAAACATTGTGTATTAGACCTAAACACTTCAGATGAATTGGAATAATCTATATCTAAGCTAAAAGAAAAGGCAACCTGGCTACCTGGCTACCTAAAATAAACTTG
The DNA here is from genome assembly GCF_001604975.1 of Cebus imitator. Classification (NCBI taxonomy): domain Eukaryota; kingdom Metazoa; phylum Chordata; class Mammalia; order Primates; family Cebidae; genus Cebus; species Cebus imitator. The sequence continues at coordinate 2,418,076 of NW_016107365.1, read as the reverse complement.
GAAAGTCTTTGAGACTTGTTTTCGTGATCAGGTCTGGGAAATTTGGGGTCATTGTTGTGAAATATCTTCCAGACCTTTCCAGTTATACTTATCTCACTGGTGTTCAATGTCTATGTTCCAGAATCTTAAATGCTTGTGTGCAGCCATTGAATCATCAATGATTCAACAAATGACTCAAAGACAAAAAACAGCAAAAAATTATTTTGATAGACACGTAAAACTGAAAATCAAATCTCCACAGATGAAATTTCACCCTCAAGGAAAATCACCAACAGGGTTAAAGAGGTGCACAACACTTGAGGTTTTCTCCTGCAGCTTTGATTTAGGAAGGACTAAAAATAAAGAAGTTTCTACAAACGTAGGAAAAGACTGATTTTTTTTTTTCTGTAGCAATGTTAACAAAACAGCCACAAGAACCGGTTTTAAACCCATTCAGTTGATCAAGAATAACCTGCATCAGTGAGCTGCTCACTAATGAGTCCGCTCGCCGGGGAAAGACTCACTCCAATAAACACACCGCTCAGTGCCAGCTAATCAGCAGCAGTCTCACCTGAGTAACTGAGTTTCCGCAGATGACGTTCAATCACTCATACCCCTGAAAATCTGTCAATTTCTGGCACTCCATGCTTCCCCTAAAGAAAAATCTGATATAAGGCTAACAGTCTGCTGTGCCTGCCTGGCATAGCCCTCCCTGAGTATGGGAAGCAGCACATTCAGCTTTTTCTTGTCAATGTTTTTAATGTTGAGTGCTGGTCTCATCATCCTTTGACCAACTCCCCTGATTCTTTTATCATTTTTAAAAACTCTTCCTGTTTAATACTACTAAGAGTAATGGTAATGATGATGATGATGATTTTGTAACCTCTACTTACCATATGCCGTGCACTGTGCCAAGGGCTTTCATTATTTTAATGTCTGGCTACCAGCACTTTTTAGATTTTCAGGTAGCACTCACACCTGAGGCTATCCCTGGCTTATTCCATGTGCCGGTCATTTGCTGATTGCCTTCGATTCACTCCTCACCCTTTCTCTGCTCTATCATGGAAGGCTGACTCCTGCATATGGGATTTGCCAGGCTTTCCTGTCAGCTGGCTTCCAGCTCTCTTCTCCTACTGGGAATCTGTGGTGAAAGATGGAAGACCGGAAAGGAGGAAGGAAGAATATTTCTTCCCTTTTGGCTTCTGGAGATGGCTTGGCCAATAACTATATTTCTTCCTATTGCTGCAGCTCCTTTGAACATGTCTTATTTCTTTCGGTGATGAAGGCATGATGTAGATATCTAGGTTGTTTGGCAATCCTGTTTGGATTCTCAGCTTTTACAACACCAATAATACATTCTTTTTAAAACGGCTTGAGTCTTTCCAATTTCCTGGACCATTGATAGAATCAGCAAGAACAGGTGGTAGAATTCATATCAGGTGGAATTGAGAATCTTGAGATTTAGTCCCAAGTCTGTCTCTGAATCACATGTGACCTCGAAACAATCACAGGTTGGTGCTTCAGTTTTGCTATCTATACAATGGAATTATTGATCTTTAAAGGTCCTCCTCCTGGCCCGCTGCCACTATCCTACCCAATCAGAACCTTCTATAGTGCTTGGCTTGCAAAACTTGGTTTAACATTTATGAGAGTTATAACTTCTATTCTCTCATGTAAGAGCTTAAAAATTGCTTTAAAATGAAAATGCAGAGCCCTTGTTTAAACAGTAGGAAAAAGGTGTCATTAAAAGTGTTATAAATAAAGATTTTTCCTTTAAAAATTTGTAGTATTTATAAAATGCTATAGAGGTAATAGCATAAAGGTGATATATGAGCAACAATTAACTTAAAAAGCATAAAAATTTTTCTGGCATTATATATTATACAATACAACATATAATACTACTTTATTAATGTGATGTCTTGAATAATGATAAGATTTTTCAGGCTAACTTTCCACAAACTCATTAAATGTGTCATCAAAATTTAAACTTTCAGAAATTTTATTTTCAATGGATACAATTTAAAGTGACATTAGTTTCTCTTGGAAAATGACAGATTGCAAATATTTTTTGATTATTTTAAGTTTTGATGAGGATCTTACTGCTGATGCAATTGCTATTGGAGCTGTTAAGAGTATTTTGTAGCCTGTTACAGTTGGGACACATTTCTGATAAATTATTATTGTTACTATATTTTAAGACTAGTCCAGTATAGTGTTGAGAAGGGGGGAAGAGTAGAACAAAGAGTTTGATCTGTAACTGACTATGAATAATCAATTGAGATAACTCACTACTCTCAGGTCATCCTGATAAATTGTTTTGAAATAAAAATTTTAGCATATGTAGAGCTGATGATTCTCTTGGAGCAATTTTTCTAAAAATATTTAATTATTTATACAAATTAATTTTGTATGAGACTAAATTTAATTGTAAATGTAAATTTATACAATGGCATTTTAACGTTTCCTTTGACGTTTCCTATAACTTGTAGAGGTTGTACAAGAAACTAAATGTGGCTTCATGATTTGTATAAAATTCAAAATGATGGTTTATGCAGTCTACCAGTGTATCTTTAATTATAAGGAGAAAACTGATTTAAACATGGTCTCAGCTGCCATGGTGGCACCTACCTGTAGTCCCAGCTTTTTGGGAGACTGAGGCAGAAGTATCCCTTGAATCCAGGAGCTGGAGGCAGAAATCCTTAAGTCCAGGAATTTGAGGCTATAATGCGCCATGATCATGTCTGTGACTAGCCACTGCTCTTCAACCTGGGAAATACATCAAAAGCCTGTCTCAATAAATAAATAAATGTGAAATTGTCTTACTCATTAATAATTTGTTCATCTGAAGCTTCATATGAAACTAGTATATTTTTCCATCAAATGCCACCATCTTTAAATTTCTTTTCTATTTTTAAGCAACGATCTTTAAATTTCTTTTCTATTTCCAAGCCTATTTCTGTTTCTAAACAGCTTTGCAATGTTAAGGCTGTTTTAAAAATCTAAGATTCCAAACTTTTTAGAGAATTTTAATGATTCCCTGATATACTTTCTTGAATGTCCATGTGTGTACTTTTATTTTGCAATAATTTACTGAGAGTTTACTGCCTGTGTTCTGGCAGTTCCTGTTCTGGCCTCAGGCTGGAATTAATATTTGTACAGACACCTCATGGTTAGGCTCCAGGGACTGATGGCCATGCCCATCTCCCTGGATGGGTCCCAGAGATGCCTACATGCAGAATTCCTTCTTTCTCCCTTGCCTGCAGCCACTGCCGCTGTTGCTGCTGCTTTTGTACCGCTGTCACTATTCCAGCTGCCATCCTGGTCCCATGCCCAGGTCCAGCAGCTTTAGTCAGGTAAATATAATCTTTCTATGTACTTGAGACCTTGAAAGGTGAACAAAACACTGCAGAAGAGGAGCCAGGGCTGTTTATCTTCTTTGTACAAGAAATTTTTGTAGCCTCAAATGTGAGGAACCTCAGTTGCTGATATTTGCTGCAGTAAGTCTCAAATCAGGGGCCAAGACACAGAGCCACAGATACTCAGAAAAAGCCACAGCATTGCCAGGGGACACAGGAGATTAAGCACAATTGTTTCCACGATGTTCAACAACATATTCAGTATTATGGGTGACTGAGAATTTTCCAGAAGTGGTGTTACATGAAGACTGGTGTGTTGGAGCAAACAATATCTAACCACCTTGAGGAAACTTGAGAAGTTTACTTACATGCCAGCATGTTATCTTTAGTACTTCTTAAAGATTCTACATGATTCATTCACCATAGGTGTGAAATATATTGTACTGTTTTTTACAATGATATTGTTAAAAAAAAATTTAATGCGAAAACAAGTTTTAAAATAAGTTTTGAAAACATTTTGTTATGGAAAATTTCAATCATATTCAAAAGTAGAGTGAAAAGATAGTATAATGAACCCCTCCTTAGGTACCCATTAACTCAGCTTCAGTGATTTCATAACTAAATTTATCTATAGCTCCATCCCCTTCCCTCAGTCCTGGGTTACTTTGAAACAAATCCCAAACATCCTATCATTTTATCAGCAAATATTTTAATAATATCTTTAAAAGATTAGGTACTATTATTTCACCTAAAAATTGAACAACAATTCTTAATATTATAAAATAGTTATTAGTTAAATTTCTCTAATTATCTCCAATTTTTTCAGTTTGAACCATGATAAACACCATCCGCATGCTGCTATTAGTTGGTATGCTTCTTAAGTCTCTTTTAATATATAATTGCTGGCTGGGTGCCATGGCTCATGCCTGTAATCCCAGCACTTTGGGAGGCTGAGGCGGGCAGATCACTTGAACTCAGAAGTTTGAGACCAGCCTGGGCAAAATAGTGAAACCCTGTCTGTACAAAAAAATACATTAAAAAATTAGCTGGGTGCAGTGGCATGTGCCTGTGGTCCTAGCAACTCAGGAGGCTAAGACAGGAGGATTGCTTGAGGCTGGGAGGTAGAGGCTGCAGTGACCTGAGATTGCATCATTGCAATGCAGCTTGGGTGGCAGGAGTAAAGCTGTCTGAAAAAAAGAAAAAACCAAATCCTGTCTCAAGAAAAGCCCCAAATATATATATATATATATATATATATATATTTGCCCCATCTTCTCTTTTTTCCTTTGTAATTTATTTGTTGAAGAAACTGGGTCATTTGGTATGGATTCTGCTTCTTGTATCCTGCTATGGTCTGAATGTGTCCCTGCAAAGCTCATATGCTGAAATTCCAACCTCTAAGATAATGGTATTAAGGAGATAAGGTTTTTGAGAGGTAATTAGGTCATGAGGGTGGAGGCCTCATGAATGGCTTTAGTGCTCTTATCAAAGAGATCCAAGAGACACCTTGTGTTCCTTCTACCATGTGAGGACACAGTAAAAATATGGCTGTCCATGAACTGTAACTGGGCCCTCGATAGACACCAAAGCCTTGATCTTGGAGTTCCCAGCCTCCAGAACTGTGAGAAATGAATTTCTGTTGTTTACATGCCATTCTGTTTATCGTATTTTTTAGAGCAGCCTGAATGGACAGAAACACATCTCTAGGTGATTGTTTAACATATTCTGCTGTTCTTTGTATTTCTGTAACTTGGTCCTTGTATTTCTGTAAGCTTAGGTGATTTAGCTTTGATTATTTGGTGTGTGGCTACTTCATAGGTGGTCTTGTGTACTTCTATTCAGACACAATAATATCACTTTTTTGTGATGTTAGCAGCCGTTAAATCTTTTTTCAGATCCATTATTTCATGAGGGTTTACAAAAGGATTATATTTAAATTGTATCATTATTTATTAGTTGGGCTATTTCTATAAAGATAAATCTCTCTGTATAAAATATGGTTATTATGGTCTGAAGTATAGTATGCATAAAAACACAAGACTTATGCTTATGCTTGATTCTTTACCAGTTTTCAAAATAATGTATTTCTTCTCCAGCATCCTCCATATGTGACCAATGAGGGTTTTTAAAAGAATAATTATGAATTCATGGGTTTAAATTTATTTGATGTGTTTGAATTCCTACTAATGCCCAAATTGTCTCATCTTTGGCGAGTGAGAGAATGCTTGGCTCTTGAGTCCTTTTGACAGGCTGACACTAGTCTTTTATAGTTTCCTTGCTTTTTGGTATAGTCTGATATTGTAGCTTCCTCTGGCACATTTTCTGTCCCAGGTTTGGAAACAGCTCTTTCTCCAATGTATCCCGTGTTTTTCAGTGAAAATGATGTTTTCAAGCTACAGTTAAGTTTCTAGGTTTTTCCAGTAGACAGACCCAGGAGTTTTTAAAAATAAAATAAATGATGAATTCATATTGGTATTTCTAATTTGAATTCAGGATCACAGAGTTTTTGTTTAACATTAGCAACCTTATGTCATCTGTATCTTCTTTGTCCATGAAGAAATTGATTGATTCTCAAGGACACCAACATAATTATTCAACTGCTTTGTCCCACAAAACGCAACCCCCTGCACAAATAACTGTATTGGTGCTATACCAACAATATGTTTACTGCACACAATTTATCATTATTTTATTTTATTTTTAGAGGCAAGGTTTCACTTTGACACCCAGGCTAGCATGCAATGCTACGATCATTGGAATCTTGAACTCAGAATAGCTGGGAATACAGGAGCACCCCACTACACCCGGCTAATTTAACAAATTATTTGTACAGACAGGGCTTTCACTATGTTTCCCAGGCTAATCTCGAACTCCTGGGCTTAAATGACCCTCCTACCTCAGCCTTCTGCAGCCCTGGGATTACAGGTGTGAGTCACAGCACTGGTCCAATTTATGATTATTTGTATGGTTAATTTTTGTCTTTAGGTTTAATCCTGCTAGGTTTAAACAATCAAATTATTATGTTGTAAAGTCACTGGAAATAATTTGTGTGATCCATTTTTAAAATTTGTTTTTTGTTTTATAGGATGATTACATTTAATTTTGTTTTATAATTATATAAAATATTTATGTGTCCTCAAAGTCAAGTATACAAAATGAAGCATATTCAGAGTAGTATGACTTTTGTCTCTGCCACTACTCTATTCTCTCTCATAATTTTTTTTTTTGAGAGAGAGTCTTGCTGTGTTGCCAGGCACCAGGCTGGAGTGCAGTGGTGCAATATGGGCTCACTGCAAACTCCGCCTCCCAGGTTCAAGCAATTCTCCTGCCTCAGTCTCCTGAGTAGCTGGGATTACAGGTGCACACCACCGCACCCAACTTATTTTTTTATTTTAGTAGAGATGGGGTTTCACCATGTTGGCCAGGATGGTCTTAATCTCTTGACCTCGTGATCCACCCACCTCAGCCTCCCAAAGTGCAGGGGTTATAGGCCCATAATTTTTTTAAATTAAATTTTTGGTTTAGTACTCTATTTCTTCTAGTTATTATAGTGTGTTAAGAATGTAAAGTTGGTCAGGCTCATTAGGAAACTAGGTATCTTTCACAATCTAAAGTTGTAGAGTTTGGAGTAAAGCAGGAAAAGGAGGATGGAGGTAGGCATCGAGCTTCTGATGGGCATGGCAAGAATGGATACGACCAGGAAATTGAAGAATCTGATGTTACTTGCTTGAGTAAACAAAGGAAAATGCTATGAATACCTGGGAAGATACTAGAAAAACTAGAATAACAGTGAGAAGCAAGGTAAAACTTCATTCAACACTTATTGAGAACCCATTGTTTTCTAGGAATGGTGACAGTGCAAGACTAATCAAGTTTTAGGGAAGGTCTAATTTCTTAGTATACATTTTCGTTTGTGATTACTTGGGTTCTCTTATTTTATTCATATTGTTATGAAGTAGTTGAGAAGAAGCTGATTTTGGATTGGGCATTTCAGGGAATATTTCTGTCCAGTTCTAAGATTTTATAGTGTCTTGTTTCAGTAGATGGCTCTTGACTGATAGATAGTCAAATAGATAGACAGAGAGGCAAAGAGAATAGATGGAAAGGCAAAAGATAGATAGGGAGGCAAAGAGAAAGGGCATCCCAGGAAGAAGGCGACAGGTGACCTAGGTGTGTTTGTGAGCATTCATTCATGGCTGTTCTCATATGAATAATTTCTTTATTATTATTATTTTTTGAGATGAAGTCCTGCTCTGCTGCCCGTGCTGGAGTACAGTAGCATGATCTTGGCTCCCTTTAACCTCTGCCTCCCAGGTTTGAGTGATTCTCCTGCCTCAGCCTCCAGAGTAGCTGGGATTATAGACATGTGCCACAACGCCCAGCTAATTTTTGTAGTTTTGTAGAGACAGAGTTTCACCGTGTTGGTCTTGTGAGAGAGTGAAATATGAACTTCTGACCTCAAGTAATCTGCCTACCTTGACATCCCAAAGTGCTGGGATTACAGGCATGAGACATTGCTCCTGGCCAGGTAACTATGGAAGGTGATGGATATATATATATATATATATATATATTTTTTTTTTCAATAGATGGGGGTCTTGCTATCTATTGCCCAGGCAGGTCTTGAACTCCCTGAACTCAAGTGATCCTCACACCTTGGCATCCCAAAATGCTGGGATTACAGGTAAATTATATGAATCATTTCTATAACCATGATTTGGGCCAAAACAATTCAACATGCTTAAAAATTCTAGATAATTTGGCAGAACCAATCAGAATCAGTATGGCATAAATGGAACATTTGAAAATAAGGAGAACATATTTTCTCTCACAAAATTATGTTATCTAGAGTAAGATGATTAATTGTGTGTGTCCACTTGACTGGCCACAGGGGCCCAGACTAAACATGATTTCTATTGTGTCTGTCTAGGTGCTTCTGCATGAGATTAGCATTCAGATTGGTGGACTCAGTGAAGTCGATGGCCCTCTCCAGTGTGGGTGGATATCATTCAATCTGTTAAAGGCATGAAGAGAACAAAAAAGTGAGGAAGAATTTGCCTTCTTTCTTGCTGCCCACCTGCTTGGGCTGGGACATCTCATCTCACCTTCTCCAGCCTTTGGATGAGGATTTACACCCTGGTTCTCAGGCCTTCAGGCTTGAACTGGAGCTACACTATCAGCTTTCCTGGGTCTCCAGATTGCAGATGGTAGATCATGGTACTTTTTAGCCTCCTTCATAACATAAGCCAATTCCTAATAATAAATTCTCTCTCTCTCTCTCTCTCTCTCTCTCTCTCTCTCTCTCTTTCTCTCTGTCTCTATATACTATCTACTCTCTAGTTCCGCTTCTCTGGGGAACTCTAATACATAGAGTTAGAAATAAGGTTTTTTGTTTTTTGTTGCTTTTGAGATAGAGTTTTGCTCTTGTTGCCCAGGTTGGAGTGCAATGGCGTGATCTTGGCTACTGCAACTCTGATTCTCATGCCTCAGCCTCCCGAGTAGCTGGGACTACAGGTGCGTGCCAGTATTTTTAGTAGAGATGGGGTTTCACCATATTGGCCAGACTGGTCTCAAACTCCTGACTTCAGGTGATCTGCCCACCTCAGCCTCCCAAAGTGATGGGATTACAGGTGTGAGCCACCATATCTGGCCAAAATTAGTTTTGTTTTGTTTTTTTTTGTATATATTTTTTAAAATTTTAAACAAGGCCAGTCTGTAAAAAAGGCAAAAAGAACCTTTTAAAAGATCCTGTTTTTTCACAAAAAACTCAGTTGCAATTATCACGGCTCTAAAAGTGGAATAGTCAGGTGAAATGAGAAAAAATTGTCTTGATTATTCTAAATAATTGTAAGGCACCACTTGTTATAGTGCTGCTTTTATTTTTTTCTGTGTTACTTGTCAGGTTTGTGAGGGAGTGAAATATGTTCTTGGATACTATGGTAAGAGAGAGAAGAAATTACTGCATTTCATCAACTTAAGATGCCATTGACTGTAAGATGTACTGTTATTTTATGCACATTAAGAAAGAGAAAAAAGTGTCATTAAACCATGACACAATGTAAGATCCATTCCAACTTCAGAGATGTTAAAATGTGAAAATAAGTGTGCATTTTAGAATCAATATGATACAGTACTAATTGACTGCCTACTATGTACCAGGCTTTGTTGCTGATCCTGACAAACACTATCTTAATTAATTCTTATAAAAACCTAGTGATGTGTATATCCCTGCCCTTATTTTACAGGTGAGAAAAAAGAGGCACAGTGAAGCTAAAGATATTGGCCAAAGATCACAAAGCTAGTAAGTAGAACAAGCTACTTTCCTACTTAAACAAGAACCTTCCTCCTTTCAAACCTCTGTTCTCTTCTTGTTCTTCTTCTTCTTCTTCTTTTTTTTTTTTTTAACTACAACAGTCATTTATTGCCTCTAACAATTACAATTGGTGAGGAATTTTGCAGTAATTTGGTTGAGTGTTCTGGCTCAGAGGTCTCTTATGAGTTTGCAATCAGATGTCAGCTGTGGCTATATCATCTGGACACATGACTGAGGCTGGAACATTCAACCTCAAGGTATCTCACTCATATGGCTGGTAAGCTGGTGCTGGCTGTTGGCTAGGAGCCTTAATTTCTGGCTACATGGGCCACACCATGAGGCTGCTTGAATGTCCTCTCAACATGGTGTCTGAATCTTTGGATTACAAAAGATCAATATGGAATCTGCAATGCCATTTATAATTTATCCTTGAAAGTTCACACACTGCTGCTCTACAAACTTCTGTTCTTACCTGTGACTCTCTGGTCAAGCTGTGTCTTGATAAATGGTGACACTTTTGAGTCTTTGAAGAAGGTGATCTGTTTTTAGTGTGGGTACTTTTCATTGATCTCAAACTCTTGTAGCATAATACTGGGAACATAATGAGTCACTGAGTTTTTAATCATTACTTGAGTAATGTTAATGAAAATCTTTTTGGGTATATATTTGAATGCTAAATAGTTATTGACTATCCGAAATGTGGTTTTCCTTGGTCTCGAGATGGGACTTTGCATTTATTAGGGTTCTTCAAACAGAACCAATAGGAGATAGATAAGGAAAGAAAAAAAAAGGAAAGAAAGAAAAAGAAAGAAAGAAAGAAAGAAAGATTGATTTAGATATAACTATATGAGAGGGGATTTAGTAAGGGAATTGACTTACATGATTATCAAGGCTAAGAAGTCCCACAACAGGCCATCTGCAAGCTAGAGACTCTGAGATACCTGTAGCATGTCTCAGTTTAAGTCTGAAGCCCTCAGAACCAGGGAGGCTGATGTTTAACTCTCAGTCTGAGGCTGAAGGCCTGAGAAACTGGGGGGCCACTGGTGTAAGTCCTAAAGTTCAAAAGCCAGAGAGAACCTTGGAGTTTTGATATCCAAGGACAGGAGAAGAATGTATCCCAGTTCTAGATGGGAGGAAATTTCTTTTTGTTCTATCTGGGCCCCCAGTCAATTGGGTGGTGCCAGCTCACATTGAGGATAGATCTTCTCTGATCAGTCTCCTGACATGCACCAGTCTCCTCCAGAATCACCCTCATAGACATAGCCAGAGATGATCCATTACCAGTTCTCTAGATATTCCTTAATCCAGTCAGGTTAGCACCTAAAATTAACCACCACAAGGGCTTTACTTTATATGTCCAAAATTCCTCAAAGAGTTCCTAGGCAAGGGCTATTGCTGTGTTCAATAGTAGAATGCTAGAATGCCCTTTCTTTCTTTTCTTTTTTTTGAGATAAGAGTTTCGCTCTTGTTGCCCAGGCTGGAGTGCAGTGGCATGATCTTGGCTCACCGCAACTGCTACCTTTTAACAAGACAGTTCCTTACTGATTTTAAAATACTTGGGCTATTTCCATTCTAAACTACTGAAGCATACTCATGTGCAAAAGCAGCAAGGATCCCTAACACATAACCTAGTTAAGAGCAGAATTCAGAAAATGAGACACTCAACAGGTAAGCATTTGTCTTTGTGGTGAAACTTCCTTTGTTTTAGTGTGGACAACTTGAGTGAATTCTTTTAGTAATGTATTTGTCAGGCAAACATCTATCTATTTTTCTTGGGGAAGCCCAGGATATAAAGTAATAATCTCAAATGCAAAAGCTTTAGAGTAAAATATTAAATGTCTGTCTAATAATATAAATGTAGTGTATTAGCAAGTTAATGAAAGAAATTCACCTAAATCTGGATTTGGACTATCCTTTATGTGAAAATGATTGTGCCAGTGGAATTATGTGTCTTTTTGTTCAAGCAGTGTCCCTTCAAAGTTGGGAACAATGCAGCAAGATCATGCAGGTCTGGACTCCCTTTCCCCTCAAAGCAAAGAGAAGTTTGTGATCAGAATATAGATGGCTTGAAGCTAGATGAACTGGACCACTGGTGTCCTACATAGGAGCTATTTAAGAAGGAACAGCCGTGATTTGGGAAGATGTTTAAAGACTCATTCTAGTGATTGTCCCAGGTATGTCTTCTAGATGAGGGCAGCCTCACCCTTAAGGAATTGAGTTCTCATGCTCCTGCCATCCTGAGGTGAAAAAGGGTCTTGCACAAGGGAGAGAAGGCAATCCATCCTTCTTTATTGAAAGCAAAGAGGGAATTGAGCTTGGCCTCTGGTATATGGAAGTGTCTGAAGATTTCTGTGGATGGGGGTGCTGCTGACCCCCACTCCAGTTAGAAAAAAACCTTGTGGGAGTCAACTAGAGAGAGTCAACTTGTATTTGGGGTGTGGCTTTCAGAGTAACCACCTTTAGTTATGCTATAGGTTGCCTTCTAGGAGTATTCTGTTTTTTCAAGCCTTTTAGTGAAGCCTTATTTATAGTCCTCTCCTAGATGTGCCTTGGGGGCATTAATGAAGGGGTATATGTCATGCTTGGGGTTTACATGACCCTGGAGAGGCAGAGAGAGCCTAGGGCAAGTGGTGAGTCTGAACCGAGATGCTGTGCATGGAGTAGCGCAATAATCCGGAAACAGTATCTGTCTGGAGGATCCCAAGATTTTGTAGAACTTGCTATCATTTTTCAGGTTTTCACTGCTATACTTGAGAAAGTAACCAAATGAAAAATGCAACTTTCTGCTTTTACAGGCTCAGGTTATTGTCATTAGGGCATTGAAGAGAAGATTGCCTTTGGAAAGCTGGAGAACTTGGGGGAATAGCTGACTTGCACCTCCTTCAATACTCCACTTACATATCATTCCTTCTGAAGTCTCCTCAGCTTCATGCTGAGTTCAGTGTCTTTTCTAGTGTTCCTTTAGCCCCTTGGATGCTATCATTTACACAAGTAAATAATAATTATAACAGACTCCTATTGAGTACTTACGTTACGCCAAACACTAAGTTAAGTACTTTACATGGATTATCTCATTCAGTAATTTGGTAATCTCCATTTTTCAGCTGAGGACACTGAAACCTAGTAAAATTATGTGATTTGCTTCAAGTCCTACAGAGAGACACTCATGGAGCCAGATTTTGAACCAAGATGGTCTAGTCCAGAGCCAATACATGCAGGATTTAGAATATGCTAATTTAATTTCTCCCCTTGTCCAGTTTTTTTTTAAGTACTATGAGCTTTCTTAGGATAATCTCTTTCCTTTATATCTGTATCCTTATCTTTTAGTATAGGGCTAGGCACCTTAGTAAATGTTTTAAAAATGTTTATGAAAAGGATAGATGAAAGATAGAGCCTAAAGCATAATATTTTAACAACACGCTGAAGCTCTTACAGTTTATGACTGAATAAATAAAGTACTCAGCTCTCCTCTTGGTACATAATTATCATTCAATAAATGTTAATTATTTGTTATCATTAAGTTGGTTATTTTATTATCATTTAAAGGAGGAGGATCACTTGAGGCCAGGATTTCAAGACCAGCTGGGGCAACATAGTGAGACCTCTAGATCTCTGCACAAAAAAAAAAAAAAAAAGTTATATTTATTTAGAAAAACAATCATTCTGGCATAGGAATGCATCATATGTCTTATTTTATTCAAAATTTCCTTCATTATAATCACATATTTCCACATGATTTTAGAAACAGGTGAATGGTTACTTTCTATGCAGTATTTTGAATGTATAGGAGTCAAATGTCACTTTTGATAGAGTTTTCCCTTGAAATTTGAGCTGTGCTTGCTTGAAATATGAATACGGTTAAGTAGAAAAGCAGGCTGCTACAAGTTCAATTTAAGAAATCTGTAGTGTAACAATTTGAGAATGAAGATGACATTAAATGTAAAAGCTTCTTATTGTATGTGCCCAGCTACCACAGCCTCAGGACCAAAACCAACTGGCAGATTCGAGGAATATTGTGATTTTAATACACAAAACTCACCTTCTCATTTTTCACTTCATAACCAATCTACTCTCATTAATCTTACTGTAAAAGTTCCTAAATTGATTTTACATTAAATATTTTATGATACCTACTTATGGTGTTGGAATATCCTGATGTAGATGTCTTTGAGGAGGTAGTTTAAATAAATTATTATATTCTCATTATTGTTATATACCCTTTGCCCATTTGTGGCAGAGCCTGGTGGTTGTGTATTCAAATATCCATTCTTCTACTTAAGAACAGAATCTTGCACTTATATGGGCACAATACACCCAACTAATGGACTTAGCCTTCCTTGTAACTAGGTGTGAGTGGATTATCTGCTCAAAAAGATAAAAACGGAGGTGTTGTGAGCTATTTTGGGAAAATCTCTTTTAAAAAGAGACAGTAGACCTTTCTTTTCCCCTTCTCATTTCCCATTGCCTGGAACGTACACATAATGCCTGGCACTCCAGCAGCTATTTTGGAATGTGAGGTGACATTGAGAATAGAAGCCATAAATGGCAAAACAACAATGTAGAAAGATCCTGGGCCTCTAACACCATGAAGCCTTAATACTAGCATTGAACTACCAATTTCTGGCTTTCTATTATGTGAAAGAGCTTTAAACTTTCATCTTATTTCCACTGTTACTTTGGGTCTTTCTGTTATATATGGCCAAACCCAATCCTACTAAATAAACCATTATTTTAATAAAGTATCAGAAACTTTTCAAGAGAACGTTCTTGGTATTTCTGTCAGTGTGTGAAGGTGCCTTCCTTCTGTAGTGTTTTGTTTTTCTTCATCTCCATCCTCCTGGTCCTATCTTCCCTTCTCTAATAGTCTTGGTACTTTCCCTTTAAGATGTCAGCTATTTTGAGGACCCTTATTGCTATACTGTTTTCAGCATTACTGTAAGGATCTTATCATTTTCTCAGATAGCTCCATTTTCTCTGAAATTTGCCTGGGGCCACAGCATAAATCTACAGTTACAACCACGAAGATAGAGGTTGCCATTAATTCAGAGGGCAGGAACTTGTGGACACAACTGTTCTAAGTAAAATTTTTATTTACTAGGATTTGTGGATACTAATTTTTAGATAGTATTTCTAGGATGATAGATTAGCAAATAATGAGTTGAATACAGACAGTCTTGATTTCAACCAAGCATTTGATATTCTTTAATAAGAAACAGTGCATACAAAGAACCCTGACCAAGGAGTCTAGAGCTATGACTCCCAGCTCTGACATTCATTAGCTATAAGAAAAGATATCTTTTGACTTGGAAAAGACATCTAAACTCCTTGAGCCTCTGTTTCCTTATCTGTAAAATGAGCTGTGATGAAGATAAAATAAGCTGTGATAAATATTAAATGAGCTAATGCACATGTAATAATACAAACATTTTTGTTTTTAATTCTAATGTACTTTGAAAATGTAATATACTTTGGGTCAATGGTAAAAAATCTGGGTCCAGAGCTAGATATGTGATTTGGGCCAAATTATTTAATGTCTCTGAGCCTCAGCTTCCTTATCTATAAAATGAAAATGACAATAGTACAGCTTTATGTGGGCTGTTAAGAGAACTAAATGAAATAATGTATGTGAAGACTCCAAGACAGTACCTGGTGCTCAAAAATGAAAAATATTAGTATTCTTGTGGTTATTGCCATTATTACCATTTTGGAGTTAAATGGAGATAAATGGCTTGCTGACATTTAGAGTAGATAAATGGATGTGTAGTTGATCCATACTACAAATAGAATATATATTACTAGCTAAAATCAACTTAAAGGAACAAATTGGGTAGAATACTGCAGGCACAGGTAATGTTTTTATTAACGTGATGTTGAAGATCAAGTGTGCTTATTACATGTGATCATAACACCAAGTTGGGAGGAACGAAACTGTGGATGTAATACAATGGAAAAGACTTCGAGTTTGAAGACTTTGGCTTTGAGACCCAAAATGAAAGCATATGACTCAGTTTCTTAATCTGTAAAATGATATTGACACTAGCAAAATATCAGGAAGATGTATTGTGAGTATATGTTTTAAAATATCTCACATAATTCATTACTCATTTTGAAAAATGACAGTAGGCTGGCCTCTTTACCATTTAAAGTAGATCCAATAAATGGCAATAATATAAATACCATTTACCAGCTTCAAACTTATGCAATTTCTTTTAGAAATATGGAATTGGAATTATTTCATATTTTATGCACAAGGTGTAACTTTACTAACATTTCCAATTCATGTACTGAAAATTTGCATTAAATGAATTAACCTGGGCTGCTACTCAGGAGATGGCTGGGTGTTTTTGGATTCTGAAACCAGCCTGAAACATTGAAGATACAAGAAGAGCAATTTGACCAAAATGTGATGGTTGGTCCTAAAAAGATCAATTTTGATAGAAGACTGACAATATACATTTTTTTGTCTCTCAGCCCTATCTTGGAGACAATGGTACCCTGCTGGTGTGGGAGCAGAAGCTGTCTGGAGTTGACTAGATAAGCTAGATTTATGTATTAAGTTGGATAAAACTGAACTTTGAAGCTATACTGGGTACCTGTTATTCTCCTGTTTGCCATTCAGACTACAGGAAGGGTCTAGCCACAGATATCTACCAATGGCTATGTCAAGTGCATTCTTTCAGTCTTACTTGACTTCTAAAGCCTTGTGTTTTTATGGCTTTGCCATAGCTACTGTGGTGAAGAACTCTATGCAGTGAAGAATGCAAGGGCCCATGCATTTCTCTTACCTGAGGCTAATGTCCAGAGTCTCTGGCCTGTCTTACCATTACCGGATTTCTATGAAGTCCCACATAGAAGACTAGGTGCTCGTGGCTGCTGAAGTGGCCACAGCTTGGGTGTTCAGAGGAATCAGCCCCTCATACAGCAGATTTTGATTAGGGGGAATAGGAATCAAGATGGAGCTAGCAGATAAATTCCCTCTCTATTTCTCCCTGCAGTGGACTGTTCTGAGTTATGATTTTTTCCATAAAGCCTGTCCAGACATGTCCTGCATGGCCAAGTGAGAGTCAAGCAGTGCTTGTTTTGGAATAGTAGCCAGTGTGATCAATGCATTATCTTACATTTGCTCCCCATCCTGTGCTGCTTAAATCATCTTTTCTTTTTCTCTTGCTGCCCTGGGATTACACTTGTCCGTAAGTCTTGCCTCAGACTCTTTTTTTTTTTTTTTTCTGGAGAACACAGACTAGGGCACTTACTATGAGCAGGGAATTGAGCTAGGTACTGAGTCCGTACCTTCTAAAAGCTACAATTTAGGTCAAGAGACAGAGACATGAAGCATACACTACAACACAAAGCCATGCATGATGACAACTCACAATCTCATCTTTGAGATCTTTCAGAACTTCGGTAGTTATCTCAGGTTCTGGTGATTTCTTTTTGTGCTACTTGTCACATCCTGATTTGCCTCTAACATTGCAGTCAGTCCTCTGAGATTTATATAAGCTCTTCATGTGAAGAAGGCCAGCATTTTCCTTGGAGTTTCAAGAGAATATTTTGAATGTGTTCATTTCTGTAGGTATTTTGCTTTAGAAAATACACCACTCAGTTGTTCTTTAATGATAGCATTTTATCATAGTCCTCTTTTAAAATTAAATTATTGTTGGATTTTTTTTGGCTGTTCTTCTGAGTCAGATAATTCAGTATAATGATGTTGTTTACCCATAGATACTGTTTAGATTAATTTTCATCCTGCTTTATGAAATTAATTTGGCAGTCATTGCAGTCTAGCTAGCTGCCTATATGGTACTCTGGTGGGTGGTTTGGACCTAGACTTTATATTTTTGAACATAGTAGAGACAAAATGTCTCTAAGTAGAGACAAAAATGTGATTGAATTTGAAAAGTGCCAGAAATTTGCTTTAATTGATTAAAGGTAGAAGATAAAATGTGTTATGGGGAAGTCTTTTTCTTCATTTTGGGAGGATTAATTTGTTGTCTTATTCATGTCTAAATAAATTAGGTATGTATGTTAAATATTGCTGCTTACCAAATCATCCTAAGATTTGCAGCAAGAACAGTAATTAATTTTTCACAAAGTTTATGAGGGTCATTAACTCAGGAACAGCTTAGGTGGGTAGTTCTGGCTCAGGGTCTGCCATGAGATTTGCGAATCCATCACTTCTCAGTTAAGATGTTGGTCAGAGCTATAGTCTTCAAAAGGCTTTACTGGGGCTGGAAGATCCATTTCCAAACTGACTCACTCATAGGGTTAGCAAGTTGATGCTGGCAGTTGGAGGCCTCAGTTTCTCACCACTAGGATCTCTCCATAGGGCTGCTTTGGTGTTCTCATGACATGGTAGCTGGTTTCCCCAGCATACGTGATCCAAGAGAAAACAAGAAGAGAGTGGAATGTTTTAAAGTACATAGCCTTGAAAGTCACACATTGTCACTTCCACTGTATTCTATTGGTTGCACAGACCAACCCTGATACATTGTAGGAGGGAACTATACAAGGAAGGTAATGAGCACCAGGAGGCAAGTGTCATTAGGGAGCCATCTGGAGGCTGGCTACCACATTAAATTGTATTGGTTATTTTTCTTGAAAGCCTTTTAGCTGTGGAGTAATCCAAATGCAAACCTTATCAGACAGGGATGAGAGGTATTTTGTTTGACAATAACATTCTCAAAGGCTGACCTGATTGGAGATCAGCATGTATCTCTGAAGACATTAATTTAATGGTAAGTGATTTTTCTGCTTCCTCTGCTGGAGAGACCACCAGAGGTAGTGATGAGAAGGGAAAAAACAAGATGCCCATTGGAAGGACTCATGGGGATGGGGTAAAATCTTAAGTTCTTTGCAGTTATAACTTTAGTAACTCAAAGTTTCTTTAGCTCATACTTCTGGCAAAATTCCCATAGAAATTTCTGTGATTCTCCCTGTCTTCACACATGCCCACAGTCCAGCCCATTAGGAGAAATCATCACATGGGACTGCTGTGTTCCCTCTCTTCTGTTCCAGCTTCCCTGAGTTCACTTCTGCCGCCTCCACTTCTTTGCCTGTGATAATAGTGCCTATCATAAGAATGCTAAAATCTTTGCTGAATATACTTTTTCCCTGAAGCTACAAATCCCCTGGGAGCCAAAGGGATGCTGGACCCAGTGCAGCAACCTCACAGGTAGAAGAATCAGCCCTTTTTCTAACTTTTATGATCGACATCATTGCCAGGGCCCTGAAGCTGCACCACCTGTGCCCAGCCCATCGCAAAGAATTTCATGAAAACAGGTCCTTTTTGCCTTTGAATAACTCTCCACCAAAAAAGCACAAGGACCAACAGTAGTGTTTAGGCACAGCTAAAACCACAATCCAAAAGGAAACAAGCCTCCAAAGGAAATGGTGTTTGCAGAAAGCCAACTCGTCCTATAACAGATAACATTCTCTCGTCTCAGCTTGAGTATTCTTGTATCCTTGAGAGGTACTCTGTTAACTAGTTCTTTTTTCATTATGGTCTGTGCCTTGCATACCCAAAGACCCCTTCTGGTAGGCTCTCCTAGAGCAAAGAGCGAGGCTCTGTGACGCCTTATCCAAATCTCTATTTCGTAGGCCAGCAGGGTGGCTCATGCCTGTCGTCCCCGCACTTTGGGAGACTGAGGAGGGAGGATCACTTGAGCCCAGGAACTGAAGACAAGCCTGGCAACATAGTGAGACTCCCCATCTCTAAACAAATTAAAAATTAGTCAGGCATGATGCTTTAGGGAGCCATGATCACACCACTGCACTCCAGCCTGGTGAAAGGGTGAGACCCTGTTTCAAAAACACAAAAACAAAAACTCTACTTCTTACATATCAAAAGCTCTTGCACAGCTGGACTAAATCCTTCTTGGCCGTAGTGGGATTCTTTTTACACATTGTGGGATTAGATTTTCTAATATCTTAGAGGATTTTGTGGCTAAGTTCATGAAAGATACTAGTCTGTAGTTTTCTGGAAGAGATTGTGTAAAATTGGTGTTACATTTTTGGTAGAATTCTACATTGAAACCATCTGATAATTGATTGGCTTCTCCTTCCCTCCTCCCTTCCTTCCTCTTTCTCTTCCTTCTTTTCTTTTAATAGACTTTATTTTGCAGAGCAGTTTTAGGTTCACAACAAAATCGAGAAGAAGGTACAGAGATTTCCCACGTGCTCTCTTGCTCCCATGCATGGGTATCCTTCCCCATTGTCTACTACCCTCACCAGAGCGGTGCATTTGTTACAACTGATGAAGCCACATTGACACATTGTTATCACCCAAAGTCTGTGGTTTACATTAGGCTTTACTCTTGGTGTGATACCTTCCATGGATTTACACAAATGTATAATGACATGCATGCACCATCATAGTACCACACAGAGTTCTTTCCCTGCCCTGTGAATACTTGGCCTATTCATTTCTCTCTCCCCTGGCAACCACTGATCTTTTCACTGTCTCTGTAGTGTTGCTTTTTCCAGAATGTCATATACTGTAGTTGGAATCACACAGCACATAACTTTTTCAGGTTGGCTTCTTTGACTTAGTAATAAGCATGTAGGTTTCTTCTATGTCTTTTCATGGCCTGATAGTCATTTCTTTTTAGTGATGAATGATATTCCATTGTCTGGATGTACTACACTTTATTTATCTATTCATCTACTGAAGGACATCTTGGTTGTTTCCAAAGTTTGGTAACTGTGAATAAAGCTACTATAAACATCCATGTGCAGGTTTTTGTCAATTATATTCAGTTGATTGATGGGTCATTGAGTTCAACTATATCCTTATTGATTTTCTGCCTAATGGATCTGTCCATTTCTGACAGAGGGGTATTGAAGCTTCTAACTACAATATTGGATTCATCTTTGCAGTTCTATTAGTTTTTGCTTCTTTTATTTTGATGTGTGCTTGTCAGGTGACAGGTTGTTATGTGTTCTTGGAGAACTGGCCCTTTTATCATTAGGTAATAATGCTCCTCTCTATCTCTGAGAACTTTCCTTGCTTTGAAATTTGTTCTAACATTAATATAGCTAGTCCTGCTTTGCTTTGGTTAGTTTCAGCATACTATATCTTTCTTCATTCATTAACTTAAAAAAAATTTTTTTTTGACATGAAGTCTCACCTGTTGCCCAGGCTGGAGTGCAATGGCACAGTCTGGGCTCACTACAACCTCTGCCACCCAGGTTCAAGCGACTCTCCTGCCTCAGCCTCCTGAGTAGCTGGGATTACAGATGCCTGCCACTGCGCCTGGCTAATTTTTGTAGTTTGTAATAGAGACGGTGTTTCACCATCTTGGGCACGCTGGTCTTGAACTCCTGACCTCATGATCCACCTGCCTAGGCCTCCCAAAGTGCTGGGATTACAGGCATGAGTTGCTTTGCCCGGCCCTATTAACTTTTAATCTATATGTGTCTTATATATAAATTGGTTTTCTTGCTGACAATGTAGAGTTGGATAGTTTTCTTGATGAATTTGGATAATCTGTCATTTAACTGGTACACTTACATAACTGACATTTGTGGTGATTATCAATATATTTGGATTAACATCTAGCATATTTATTACTGGTATTTGCTCTCCCTTTTTCTTATTCTCTTTTTGTTTTCCACTCTTTTTCTACCTTTGGTGGTTTTGATAGAATATTTAATGTTTCATTTTTTTCTTCTTTCTTCACATATCAGTTGTACTTTTTTTTAAACCTTTTTTTTTAGTGGCTGCCCTAGGATTTGCAATATATATTCACAAATAATCCACATTCAAATAACACTATACTGCTTCACAGTTAGTGCAAGTACCTTATAATTAAAAAATAATCCCAATTCCTCCCTCCCATCCTGTGTGAATCATTGCTTGCATTCATTTCACTAACATACACATACACACACACACACACACACACAGATACATAATCAAATACAGTACACACACATACACACAGAAGGATGCATAATCAAATACAGTATTGTCCCCTTATCTTCGGTGGATACCTTCCAAGACCCCCAGTGCATGCCTGAAATCAAAGATAGTACTGAACCTGATTGGCATCAAGTGGAACACACTTAAGTTCTTGTCATCTACCCACAAATTTAATTCCTTTTTCATCTTACCAAAGCATTTACCATGCACCGTGGCTGTAACTTTTGCAGTCTGACAGCAAAACGAGCATGCATTTCTTTTTCATTCTACGCAGTTCACGGATTGAAATTCATTCTTATTAATAGAATTTAGAAACCCAGGCATATGGTTTTTTTTTTTTCCCTTTTCCTATTAAGTAAAAACTCACCTCTTCACTTAAAGGGAACACTTTAAGGCTTCTCTTTAGCTTATTCAAATTGCCACCATCACTACTCTTGTGCATTGGGGCCATTATGAAATAAAATAAGGGTGATTTGAGCACGAGGACTGTGATACTGAGACAGTTGATCTGATTACCAAAATGGTTACTAAGTGATTAACCTGTGGTTAGAGTATACAGCAGAGGTCCCCCCACCCACCTCAGCTGCTGTGGACCTGGACCTGTCTGCAACTTGTTAGGAACCGGCCTGCAGAACAGGAGGTGAGCAGCAGCTAAGCATTACCACCCGAGCTGCACCTCCTGTCAGATGAGCAGCGGCATGAGAGTCTCAAAGGAGGCGAACCCTCCTATGAACTGGTATGCGAGGGATCTAGGTTGAGTGCTCCTTTTGAGAATGTAATGCCTGGTGCTTTGAGGTGACAGCTTCACCCGGAAAGCATCCCCTTACCACCCTGCCATGCGTGGAAAAATTGTCTTCCACAAAACCGATCTCTAGTGCCAAAAAAGTTGGGGACCACTAATATACAGCACAGATTCACTGGATGAAGGGATGATTCACGTCCCAGGCAGGATGGCATGAGATTTCATCACACTGCTTAGAATGGCACGAAATTCAAAACTTACGAATTGTTTATTTCTAGAATTTTCCATGTAATATTTTATTTTATTCTATTTTATTTTTTGAGACAGGGTCTCTCACTCTGTTGCCCAGGCTGGAGTGCAGTGGTGCCATCTTGGCTCACTGCAACCTCTGCCTCCCAGGTTCAAGTGATTTTCCTGCCTCAGCCTCCTGAGTAGCTGGGATTACAGGCATGCGTCATGAGGCCCAGCTAATTTTTGCGTTTTTAGTAGAGCTGGGTTTTGTCATGTTGGCCAGACTGGCCTCAAACTCCTGGCCTCAAGCAATCCGCCCAGCTTTGTCTGCCAAAGTTCTGGGATTACAGGCATGTACCACCGCACCTGGCCTCCATTTAATGTTTTTGACCTTGGTTGACCACAGGTAAATGAAACCCAAGAAAGCAGAACTGCAGTTAAGTGGGAACTATTGTACATTGTTGCAATTGCTGTTTTGAACAAACTTTTATCTGTGGGATTAATTAAGATAAGAAAAATAAAACTTTTAATTTTACCTTCACTTATACCTTCTTGTTTGTTCTTCCCTTATGTAGACATGAGTTTCTGACCTACGTATTTTCCCTTCTGTCTAGAGAACTTTTAACATTTCTTGCAAGGCAACTCTATTGGTAATCCATTCCTTCCATTTCTGTTTGTCTGAGAAAGTCTATTTCTTCTTCACTTTTGAAATATAATTTTGCAGAATTCTAGGTTTTTTTTTTTTTTTTTAATTTAACACTTTGAATGTTTCACTCCATTTTCTTCTGGCTTGCATGGTTTCTCAGAAGTTGGATGTAATTCTTATCTTTGCTTCTTTATAAGTCAGGTGTTTTTCCCCGCTATGGCTTCTTTCTTGATTTTTGGTTTGTCTTTAGTTATTCTGTAGCTGAATAGGCTGAGGCATAGCTTTTTGACATTTATCCTGTTTGGTGTTCTCTGAACTTCCTAGATCTGTGGTTTGGCATCTGATATTAATTTGGTAAAGGTCCCAGTTATTATTATTTCAAATATTTTCATTCCTTCCTTTCTTCTCTTTCTTGTTTTCTCATTATGTGTGTGTTGTACCTTTCATATAGTTGTCCCACAGTTCTTGAATATCCTAGCTTGTTTTTTTTTCAGCCTTATTTTCTCTTTACTTTTCAGTCTTGGCAGTTTCTATTGAGATATCCTCAAGTTCAGAGATTCCTTCCTCAGCCATGTCCAATCTACCAGTAAGCTCATTAAAGGTATTCTGTAGTTGTGTGTTTTCGATCTCTAGCATTTCTTTTGGGTTCTTTCTTAGAATTTCGCCCCTCTGCTTATGTTGCCCATCTGCATGCATGGTGTGTACTTTACCCATTAAAGCCCTTAGCATCTTATCATAGTTGTTTTAAATTCCCAATTTGGTAATTCCAACATCCCTGCTATATCTGGGTCTGGTTCTGAGACTGAACTCTGTTTCTTCACATTATGTTTTTCACCTTTTAGTATACTTTGTAGTTTTTCCTTTTTTGATGTCATCTGAAATAAAGATAATTAATTTTTTGCTTTTCAAACTGTCTTTATTTTTCTTGCATAATTTTCCTGGCATCACCAGAACAACATTTAAAGGAAGTAATAAAAGTGAACGTTCTTATCTGGTCCTCAATCTTCTGAAGAAAATGTTCAGTCTTTCATCATTAAAAGTGATGCTGAAGCAAGGCACAGTGTCTCATGCCTGTAATTTCAGCACTTTGGGAGGCCAAAGCGGATGGATCAGTTGAGGTCAGGAGTTCAAGACTAGCCTGGTCAACATAGCGAAACCCCATCTCTACTAAAAATACAAAAATTAGCTGGGCAGTGGTGCAAGGGCCTGTAATCCAAGCTACTCGGGAGGCTGAGGCAAGAGAATTGCTTGAGCCCAGGAGGCAGGGGTTGCAATGAGCCGAGATCACGCCATGGCACTCCAGTCTCGGCGACAGGGTGAGATAGAGTGAACCCTGTTTAAAAAAAAAATTATGCTGGTCATAGATTTGGAGTATTGATAGTTTGTGATTTTTAAGGAATTGGTCTATTTCTTCAAAGTTGTTGACTACATGAACATGAGGTTGTTATGTAGTGATATGGTTAGGTTTTGTGTCCCCACCCGAATCTCATCTTAAGCTGTAGTCCCCGTAATACTCATAATCCCCACTTGTCAAGGGAGAGACCAGGTAGAGGTAATTGAATCATGGGGGCAGTTTCCTCCATGATGTTATTGTGATAGTGCGTTGTCATGAGATCTGATGGTTTCATAAGGGGCTCTTCTTCTTTCTCTTGGCACTTCTTCCTGCCGTCTTGTGAAGAAGGTGTGTTGCTTCCTCTTCACCTTCCCCCTTGACTGTAAGTTTCCTGAGGCCTCCTAAGCCATGCTGAACTATGAGCCAATTAAACCTCTTTCCTGTATAAATTACCCAGCCTCAGGCAGTTCTTTACAGCAGTATGAAAATGGACTAGTATATGTAGTATTTCTTTATCATCCTTTTACTGGCTGCAGGATCTGTAGTGATATCTTATTTTGTTCCTGCTATTGATAATTTTGTCTTCTCTTTTTAATTTTTATCAATATTGCTAGAGGATTATACATTTTATTGATTTTTTAAAACCAGTCTCTTATTTCATTGACTTTCTCTATCATTTTCCTGTTTCTTGTTTCACTGATTTCTGCTCTTATTCATTATTTTCTTTCTTCTGCTAGGTTTGAGTTTGTTTTGATCTTCTTTTTCTAATTTCTTGGGGTAGGAACTTGCTTTATTAATTTGAGATCTTTCCTCTTTCCTAATGTAAGTATTAGAAATGTCAGTGCTGTAAATTTCTCAGCATTGCTTTAACTGCATCCCACATATTTTGATATGTTATAATTTTAATTGCATTGAAATTCTTTGTTTTTAAAAATTTTCATTTGAACTCTGTCTTTGGCCCAAGGGTCATTAAAAAGTCTGTTGCTTAATTTCTAAGTGTTTTAAGAAAATTTTACCTTGTTACTGACTCCTGGTTTGATTCTGTTATGGTTAGAAAAACACTCTGTATGATTTTTATTTTAAAATATTTGTTGAGGTTTTGTGGCCCAGGAGATGGCCCTCCTTGGTGAATGGTCCATGGGCACTGGAAAAAAGTGTCTATTCTGTCATTGTTGGGTGGAAGCTTTTATATATCAATTAGATACTGCTGGTTAATTATATTGCTCATTTATTCTGTATCCTTGATGATTTTCTAGCTAATAGTTTTCTCAGTTGCTAAGCAATCAAAAGCTCTTTAGTTTTAAAAAGAGGCTTTCTGGAAGAATCATCATCCTCAATAATAAACAGTTAAAGATCAATTTCAAAGCAACATGTGCTTTCTTTCCTTCTAGGAATAGCTCTGTTGTTTCCAAACTCAGGCTAGAATCAATTAGTGGTCACTCTCTCCTTTTGCAAACAACCCAAATTATTTCCTAGATTCTTTATTTTGGATGCAACTGAATAACCTTCCAACCTGACTTGTATTTATAGGTTGCTATTTTCTTCCCATATATTTACACAGTCTGCTAGTTATTTCCCATACTGCCAAATGTCTTCTGAAATAATCAGCTGTCAGAGGTGAGAAAAATCTGTTAACACATGATGTGTGGCATAGCACAGAGTTGTGATAAAAAAATAATCTAGAGTATTAAAAATTCAAGCTGTCCTCTTTTAGCTAAGCTTTAAGCAAGTGCTAGTCATCTGCCCAAGGTCATTTGACTTTTGCCAGATTCTCTGTATTTTGAACGCTCTTGTGATACTTCTTATGTGGCACCATTTAAAACTTTTTTGCATACTCTAGATATTTTACGTGGAAGTGCTAAGTAAACTGTGCTTAATATCTTGGATCCATCGAGTCTCCTGGGCCAGAGCCCTGGGAATCCCTAGTTGGCAGTTTCTCTGTTATTGCATACATTGCACGTATCTCCTGTGGATTCTGCCTCCAAAATACCTTTCAAATTTATCTCTTTCTCCTCATCTCCACCACTGCCACTGGCTTGGTTCAGGCTCTGATCAAGACTTTCCTGGATAATTCCAGTAGTATGCACACTGGTCCCACGTTGCTTTAATTCATCTCCATGTGGCTACTGTGAGCATAATCTAAATATAAATGAAATCGCATTTCTCCTTCTTAAAGTCCTTCTATAAATCTTCTCATAGGTACTGGAATCAAACTGAGGCGATGAGTTAGCTGACAGATATTTGTCTACCTCTCTGACTTCATTTCCACCAACCTTCCTTCTGTGCTTATTTGCAGCCACTCAACCTGCAATTACTTTGTTTATGTTGTTTAGTGTCCTATGCATTAGCAATTATTATCTCTTCTGTCTTACATGCATTTTCTACTCATCCTTCAAGACCTAGGTCAGGCATCGTCCCCTCTAAGATGACTTTCTGGTGTGGGTTGGATGTTTCTCCCATGTTCCACAGCATCTTCTACACTGTTCTCTCCATATGAGATATAGTACGACATTGTGGTTTAAGCTGTGGGCTCTGAAGCCAGAGTATGTGAGTGTAAGTCATCTTTTTGTTTCTTTTTCCTTTGAGACAGAGTCTTGCTCTCTTGCCCAGGCTGGAATGCAGTGGCTTAATGTTGGCTCACTGCAACCTCCACCTCCTGGGTTCAAGCAATTCTCCTGCCTCAGCCTCCCAAGTAGCTGGGATTACAGGCCTATGCCACCATGCC